>NC_137050.1:49311770-49414270 GCF_032717465.1 Coenobita brevimanus
GTACGTTTAAGTACTTGGGTAGTGTGATGAGTAAGGATGGAGGTTTGGAGGGTGGAGTGCTTGAAAGGGTACAGCAGGGAAGAAAGGTTGCTGGTTCTTTGAAAGCAGTGATAAGAAACAGGGAAGTGAGCATGGAAGTGAAAAAGTTACTGCATGACAGTATTGTGATACCAACTCTAACGTACGGAAGTGAAGCTTGGACGTTGTTGGAAGGACACAAGTCAAGAGTGAGAGCAGTGGAAATGAGTTATTTAAGAGGAGCCTGTGGAGTCACATGGAGAGACAGGCTGACGAATGAGGATATAAAGGAGCGTTGTGGTGTGGATGTGGATGTGATAGCAAGCGTTATGAGGAACACACTGAGGTGGTTTGGCCATGTGGAGAGGATGGAGGGTGAAAGACTGACGAAGAGAGTGTATGTGAGTGAGGTGGAGGAGGAAAGAGGGAGGGGGAGGCCGAGGATGAGATGGAGGGATGGGGTGGAGAGGTATATGAGAGAGGGGGGTGTGAGCTGGGAGCAGGGGAGTGAAATGGCGGGGGACAGGGCGACTTGGAGGCATTTTGTTTGTGGCCACCCCAAACGGGATTGAGGCGTCTGGCAATAGATAGATAGAGTGTCAGTGCTTGAAAGGGTACAGCAGGGAAGAAAGGTTGCTGGTTCTTTGAAAGCAGTGATAAGAAACAGGGAAGTGAGCATGGAAGTGAAAAAGTTACTGCATGACAGTATTGTGATACCAACTCTAACGTACGGAAGTGAAGCTTGGACGTTGTTGGAAGGACACAAGTCAAGAGTGAGAGCAGTGGAAATGAGTTATTTAAGAGGAGCCTGTGGAGTCACATGGAGAGACAGGCTGACGAATGAGGATATAAAGGAGCGTTGTGGTGTGGATGTGGATGTGATAGGAAGCGTTATGAGGAACACACTGAGGTGGTTTGGCCATGTGGAGAGGATGGAGGGTGAAAGACTGACGAAGAGAGTGTATGTGAGTGAGGTGGAGGAGGAAAGAGGGAGGGGGAGGCCGAGGATGAGATGGAGGGATGGGGTGGAGAGGTATATGAGAGAGGGGGGTGTGAGCTGGGAGCAGGGGAGTGAAATGGCGGGGGACAGGGCGACTTGGAGGCATTTTGTTTGTGGCCACCCCAAACGGGATTGAGGCGTCTGGCAATAGATAGATAGAGTGTCAAGGAGGATAATTTTTACTTCTTTTTTTTTCTATAGAACCTGAAGATTTATCCCATCCAAATATAACCCTACAGATTAACCTAACTGGCTAACTATCCTAACCTGATACCAAGAAAACAAACCGACCCTAACCTAACCTAGACTTCCCTGTATAAGAAAAAATGCAAAAGTGGTACATAGAACGAAAATTAGTTGTTTCAATTAATCGATTTTGTGTGCGATGAGGTTTCAGGTAGGAATGAAACAAAAGCATTGGAGGACCGAATGCTAATCGCCCGCCAAAATATGTTGTTGGCTAAGGTACAGGCTACCCACAAGCTAAACGTGAGAAATCCGCAAACTCTTCGGAATTCAGTCACCGCGTTTCACAAAAAGCCAGTCCATACTAAAAAAATATATGGCGGCTGGCATTCGATCATCTTTGATCAAATCCATACTAATAGTAATAGATTGTGCATATTCACATAGTTGCTATTTCCTGAAGGTTGGTGAAAATTCGTCCACAACTTTTCGGGATATTTTGGCGCGCGCGCGCACATACACACATACACACACACACACACACACACACACACACACACACACACACACACACACACACACACACACACACACACACACACACACACACACACACACACACACACACACACACACACACACACACACACATCGACAAAAACTATACCGCCTCGCCATGCTAGATGCGGGCAATAAGAAACATACCGCAAGTTTATTTCAAATGTAAATACTGCCATAGACGAGTGCTAGTCAGACTTAACGTAAAAGAGAAGACTAGAGCTGCAGTATCGTACCGTATCTCATCTCCTTTCCCAGCAACGCGAGTGTAGACAAAATTCATGAAGTAAGGGCCGTACAAAAGCCGTGCAGTCAGAAATCCGCATTGCTATTAAGTAATCGTTTCTTCATCGCATTAATCCTCGGACTCTCGCCCCTGCCAGAGATATTTGTGGGGAGCATGAGCCCGTAATTCTGCCTTGCTGAGGTTGAACCCAGCTTACAGTCAAAGGATAAGAGTGGAAAAAAGTTGAGGCATCTTTACTCTTCTAGAAATCGTCAAAGGCTGCTGCTGATGATGATGAAAAAGAAGAAGAATGTTCCTCACCCCATCCTTAGGCAGGAAGGAAAGTCTTGATGGTGATTGTGATGATGGTGATGGTAGTGGTTGTGTTGGTGATGTTTTCCATATGCAAGAGACCAAGAAAATTGTGGAAAAAATTATGATGATGACGACGATGATGATGATGACACTGTGGGTGGTTGTGGTGGTGATGATGTTTTCCGTATGCAAGACTCCCCCCAAAATCACGGCAACTGCCTCTTTATGCCGTGCCTATCCTCAGCAAGCCTCTCAGTCTCCCCTCTGAATAATCTTATACATCCATTCCTCGCTATATGACCTGAAGCAGAGCGCTGGCATGGGCTAAAGCAGTTGCGGCGAGGCTCCTTTGCCCACAACAAACTCAATTTCCTTAAGTGCATCTCTTCCCCGCCCTGAGCAAGAGGGATAGCGAGCAAGACGGCCCAAATTCTGCACAACTTTTATCTTAGTACGCCCACTTGCCTCATTGAGATGTGAACCCGAAGTAACCACCAAAATTCCGTGCTGATCGATCTACAGTAGACTGTATAATCTTCATCTAATCTGACTGCGTTACAAGCCGTTATGTGAAGAGAAGAACAGATTGGCACAAAAGAAAACAACAGTCCCTGCATTTCCCTGAAGGACTGTACAAAATCTTAATACGCAGGATATGAAAGTTGTTAGGAATTCTGTGCAATGAAAATAGATTGTATGTCGCAAGTAATCTTATTGTTTTGATATCTAATTCAAGATAGTGGGAGGAATTTTAGACTGACGAAAAGAGTTATTCACATTAGCGGGTACAGAACGGGCAATAAGACAATTACCGCGCAGGCTAGTGATGAGGGAGGGTTATGAGAGGTGGCGAGAGAGTAATGTAATTATGGTGAGGTGTGGACAGGTAGGAAAGGTGGTGGTGGGGGGTGAGGAGAGCAGGGATCGATGTAATGAGGCAGTAGTGAGAGGGAGGTTGTTATAGAGAGACGATAATGGGGGAGTGTTGATGGATAAGAGTTAGGAAGAGGAGGAGGAGGTGGGTAAGAAGGAAGAAGAAGAAAAAGCAAAAGATGATGATGATGATGATGATGGTGGTTGTGATGGTGATGAAGATGATGATAATGATGATGATGATGATGATGATGATGATGATGATGATGATGAGGAGGAGGAGGAGGAGGAGGAGGAGCTTTGAATAATACCCGTCAACTGTACCCGGATCATTGACACACTTGCAGTCTTCCCTAGAATACGGCCTGCTATAGTCTGTTTACATTTAAGTTTACAACTGTTCACCTGGATGAAAAGGGATAAGAGGGAAACCTACTGTGTCTAAGAGTCTGGTCGGCCTGAAAAAATTCGAGATTTTCTTTATACTCGTATGAGCTACGTGGAAGAGGAACCATTATGTACTAGTGATATTACAAAAGACTGATTATGTGGAAGAATTGGTGAGAGGAGAGAAGTGGTGGTGATGTGATTTGGTGATGTCATGAATAGGTGATGACATGAGTTTGGTGATGTCATGATTTGGTAATAGAAGTTGTAGTAGCAACCCCACCTTCATTTGGAAGTGAACCCAGTGTAATGAAGGCTGAATTTGACCTCCTCCTGCAGTCCACCATCCGTTCAGGGGGTAGGGAATGAAGTGAGGGAAGTTTGTGTAACCGGACGGTGGAGCCGCCCGGCTATATCAGTGGCACCACGGGAAGGCGACCCTCTCCAGGACTCGCCTTGGTGAAAAAAGAGGCAGTATGAAAGGATAGTAAGGGAGCAGTGAAGTGGAAGTAATAAAGGAGAGTTAATGTCAGGAATTGGTAGATAGGCAAGACATGTGAGTGGTGAGGGCAGTAGTGGTGGTGGTAGGGGCTGGAAGGGGCTGGTGGTAGGGGCTGGAAGGGAGTGGTGGTAGGGGCTGGAAGGGGCTGGTGGTAGGGTGTGGATGGGACTGATGATTGCGGCTGGAAGGGGCTGGTGGTAGGGGCTGGAAGGGGATGATGGTAGGGGCTGGAAGGGGGTGATGGTAGGGGGTGGAAGGGGCTGGTGGTAGGGGCTGTAATGGATTGGTGGTAGGGGGTGGAAGGGGCTGGTGGTAGGGGCTGGAAGGGGGTGATGGTAGGGGCTGGAAGGGGGTGGTGGTAGGGGCTGGAAGGGGGTGGTGGTAGGGGCTGGAAGGGGCCAGTGGTAGGGGCTGGAAGGGGCCGGTGGTAGGGGTTGGAAGGGGGTGATGGTAGGGGCTGAAAGGGGCTGTGGTAGGGGCTGGAAGGGACTGGTGGTAGGGGGTGGTAGGGGCTGGTGGTAGGGGCTGGAAGGGACTGGTGGTAGGGGCTGGAAGGGACTGGTGGTAGGGGCTGGAAGGGACTGGTGGTAGGGGCTGGAAGGGACTAGTAGTAGGGAGTGGTAGGGGCTGGTGGTAGGGGCTGGAAGGGACTAGAAGTAGGGGGTGGTAGGGGCTGGAAGGGGATGGTGGTAGGGGCTGGAAGGGACTAGTAGTAGGGGGTGGTAGGGGCTGGTGGTAGGGGCTGGAAGGGACTAGTAGTAGGGGGTGGTAGGGGCTGGTGGTAGGGGCTGGAAGGGACTAGTAGTAGGGGCTGGAAGGGGCTGGTGGTAGGGGCTGGAAGGGACTAGTAGTAGGGGGTGGTAGGGGTTGGAAGGGGCTGGTGGTAGGGGCTGGAAGGGACCAGTGGTAGGGGCGGGAAGGGACTAGTAGTAGGGGGTGGTAGGGGCTGGAAGGGGCTGGTGGTAGGGGATGGAAGGGACCAGTGGTAGGGGCTGGAAGAGACTGGTGGTAGGGTGTGGAAGGGACTGGTGGTAGGGGCTGGAAGGGATGGTAGGATGTGGAAGGGGCTGGTGGAAGGGGCTGGAAGGGGTGATGCAGGGGCTGGAAGGGGCTGGTGGTAGGTGCTGGAAGGGGGTGATGGTAGGGGCTGGAAAGGACTAGTGGTAGGGGCTGGAAGGGGCTGGTGGTAGGGGTTGGAAGGGGCTGGTGGTAGGGGTTGGAAGGGGGTGATGGTAGGGACTGAAAGGGGCTGGTGGTAGGAGCTGGAAGGGGCGGGTGGTAGGGGCTGGCAGGGGATGATGGTAGGGGCTGGAAGGGTCTCGTGGTAGGGGCTGGAAGTGAATGGTGGTAAGGGGTGGAAGAGGGTGATGGTAGGGTGTGGAAGGGACTGGTGACGGGGGCTTGAAGGGGCTGGAAGGGGCTGGTGGTAGGGGCTGGAAGGGGCTGGTGGTAGGGGCTGGAAGGGGCTGGTGGTAGGGGCTGGAAAGGGCAGGTGTTAGGTAGTGGAGTCAGTGGAGCGGGGTGAGGTACGAGGCAAGGCAGTGTGAGGAGTGAGGGGCCATGTCGTGGGGTGAAGATGGAGGGGGTATTATGTGCGGAAGGAGGCCATTGTGAAGTGTGTGTGTGTGTGTGTGTGTGTGTGTGTGTGTGTGTGTGAGAGAGAGAGAGAGAGAGAGGGAGGGAGGGAGGGAGGGAGGGAGGGAGAGAATAACTAAACTGTTGTAATACATTAACCAAACCTGGTAGACCGATTAAGGGTCACGCAAGAGGTTACCGAATGTTTTTAGGACAGGTCAAAGGTCAGGTTCACATGGTAAGGTCAAATTAACTTTTTTTTTTTTTTTTTTTTTTTTTTTTACCAATTGAATGGAATGGTTGAAGGTAACGCAAGAACCAGGCAACTCTAATTTAACAAGTCAAAGATCAGTGTCACGGGGCAAGGCTAAAGATTGACCTGTGAGTCTGTATGTGACCTGTATAACTATGGCAGCATTTATTTGAACCAAACTTGGTGGAAATGTTGAGGGTCAGACAAGGGGCTTACCCAGAGTTTTCTAAGCATAACCAGTCAAAATCGAGCTCACAAGGGAAGATCAATTTACACAATATTCATCCGAGTTAAAAAAAAAAAAATCTTTATGGATTGGTTCAGGGCAAGACAGTGATGAAGGGAATCTATCTATCTATCTGTCTATTTATTTATCAATTGCCAGACGCCTTAATCCCGTAAGGGGTGGCCACAAACAAATCGCCTCCATGAAGGGAATCAATTTTGAAAATAACCAGGTAAAGGTGAAGCTCCCAGGGAATGACAGAAGTTCAATGTCGAGAAAGGTCAGCTTAAACAGTCCTGATGTGATTTAGAACAAACTTGGTGGAACGGTGAAGGGTAAGGCAAGGACGAAGGGATTCCATTTTAAGACCACTCAGATAATGTTCAAGGTCACAGAGAAGGTCAAAGTTCAACCCGTGTGTTTCTGTGCTTAAATAAAATAATAAAAACAGCTTTGATGTGATTTTCACCTAATTTGGTGGTGAGAGTAGAGGGATAGCCATGCGATTACCTTATTATGTGTGTGTGTGTGTGTGTGTGTGTGTGTGTGTGTGTGTGTGTTTTAACAATATGTCAGAGATGCAAAATAATAAAGCACGGTCAGGTTGAACAGTTTTATATTTTGTTAAGACACAACTAAGTAAAAGGATCAGGATAAGGCAAAAATGAAGTATTTGCATTTGAAAAAAGTCCTTCATTGATCAAAGTTACAGGGAAAGGTGAATTTCTCGACCTTTTAACTCAAATAGTTTCCATTCACTAGGCCCACAATTTATTTTTTTATTTATTTTTTTTAATAACAGAACAGAGGAAGGAAAAGCCAATGAATTAAAAAATAATGGCGAAATGGACTGATGCTCGCCGTAGGATAAAGGTATTCAGTTTTGATAGAAACAAGTAAGCGTTAGGCAAGAATGAAGTAATTTGATGTTGAAAACAGTCGGTCGAGAGTAAAGTCACAGGCCAGAGTCATATTGTCGACACTTATACCTTTTGTAGGGCACGAGTATTGCGTTCTTTTAGTGCCCCGTCTGGTTGTCTTTCCTTTACTAGAGGCCTCTTTCACGAAGTAGGAATGAGACAGGTTAATCTCCAAAATAGAATGCAGTTTGTAGCTTTAATAACGCCAGTAACGTTTGCCACAGCTGAATGTATAGGCATTCCCGATAACAAGAATATTCATGACGCTTATGTGTCTGGAATATGTATGTGATGGGGTGAATATGGCAGTGTTTGATGCAGTGGAGAGTAGGGGTTCAGGTGGTCAGAATTCCCCCGTTTTTTGTTTATAGGCTTACCATACTTTTTCCAGGCCGCGTGAAAGGGAAAAAATCCGTGTTTGTTAGCAGAAACAGTTTATCCAAAACCAGGTACTGAATGGTTGAGTACGATTGAAAAAAGAATCTCAGTTTTCCAGTTCAGTCTCATATGAAGTTAGCTCTGTTGATGAAGCTTTGTAGTTCATGTCTAAAAAATATTGTTATGCAGATTAAATACCGGTATATATCTTTTTTTTTTTTAATTATTATTTATAAATGCATGGTTTTCAGGAGTTAATAAAAAATTATATATCCTTCCCTTTTATCAAATGATGAATTGGCCTCTGCAGGAAAGGACCGTGAGGAGTGTGGAAGGTACACTGCTGAATGCTGTACAGAATTTTAATGATGATAGCCAAATATGTGTAAGAATAGACAGATTTTTCATTGTGTAGATCAGCATAAACGAACGAGCAAGACAAAGTTGTGTGATGTCCTCATGTTTGTTCGATATATTCTGAGATAATAAGTGAGATCAGAATAGGAGTTGTGGGGATGGGAGTGAAATCGTTAATGAAAGGTAATGGGCAAAGTATTTGAAATCTGATAACTGCAGTCGTGTTGCTAATAGTGAACAGGAGCTTTATAGACTAGTGTGGAGTTTTGTGAATTATTCTGAGCACCGAGGTTTCTAAATTTGTTTGAATAAAGTTTTGGTTTCAGAAAATGATGCGATTCTCAATGCAAGGTGTTGGTGAATGGAGAGAGACTGGAAGTGGTGGAAGAATTTATGTATCAAGATAGAGTAGCAGAAGAGAGATGTGACTGAGCTGAGAAACCGATGAGAATGGTGTGGTCCAAGAGAGTAATGTGGGTCTTGCTGTGAATGCCTTAATACGAAGCAGAGGTCTGAGTATAGGGATGCAAAATAACGAAGATGTGTGTATGTGTTTGGGTGTAAGACCCTGAAATGGCACGAGTATCAAAATTCAATAGTAGGAGCAATAGAACTCGGACTGTAAAATGAATGCATAATTATGGAGAGAGAGAGAGAGAGAGAGAGAGAGAGAGAGAGAGAGAGAGAGAGAGAGAGAGAGAGAGATTTGATGATGGTGAGTAACGATGTCTGTATATTGAAGGATAGAAATGTGTGTACTTCGATGATATGGTCACACTGAGAGAATGAATATAAATAAAGTTAATATAAGTGAATTTTAGGATAGGAAGCTGCATGGGAGATCAAGAAGAAGGTGGATGGATTACTCTGTGTGTATCTGCGACTGAGACTTGTATTCTTGTGTGTAGAAGCTCCCTAATACTTTTTCCTAAGCGATTTATTTTATTACCAGTAGGCCTTACTGTGCTCTTCTGTTACTAAATCCTTCTAGGGGCACCATTCTCTGCAAAAATAACGTGCAAAAGGATAGTAACCACCCATATCCAATAATAAATCGCTGAGGAAGAGGTGTTAGGGAGCCGCCTCAGATGTGAGTACGAGCCTAAGTGAAGTATGAAAGGTAAAGAAAATAATGATTAATAGTTTGAGAGAAATGTATAGATGAAGTTCTCGATAGTATACAGATGCAAAATACAAGGCATGCAGTTTTATTTTGTTTTATTTTATTACTTTTTTGATATGGCAGTGAGCGAAAAAGTCTCATTATCATCAATTTTTTTCTCTTAACCTCTCACTGACTAATTTTTTGGGTGATTAAAATTTTCTCCAAACATGTAATTTTGCCATGAATAATTGACCTGTTGTTCATGTATAATGCGTGTAGTTTCATCCAAAATAAAATGCTTATCAACATAAAAACGGTGCTTTGAGGCAGTTCCAATTATTACAGAGTGTTAGTGGGTGAATTAACATATACCAGTACAGATATTAGCTGCAAAAATGCCAAGCTTTTAGTGGTTAATTTGGGATCAGTGCCCATTGCGTTCATTATAGCAGGAAAGAGTTAGCATTTATCTTTATTGTCCTACATAAAAGAAGCGAACGTGGCATTATTTCCCCCTGTAGGCTGCATTTTCCACTCTTTGGCAAGGCGTGTGGATTACTCTGAAACGATTACCACAATAAGTACAGTGCAGATCCGTTCACTGACATATTTTAAAACTGAGTAACAATAAATCAGCTTGGTATGCTCCTCCGTTCAGAGCCAATATATATATATATATATATATATATATATATATATATATATATATATATATATATATATATATATATATATATATATATATATATTTGAGTATTTGTTCAGTCTGTGACCTGGATAATTTCCGTATTAATCTTTGTATCTCCAGGCGATTATTATTTGCTTGAGTTACTTTTTCGAAGTTCGAAAACTTGAGTAGGATTTAATGTGACAGATTTCCCAGATATAAAAGCAAATGCCATGGTAACGACGGAGTATATATATATATATATATATATATATATATATATATATATATATATATATATATATATATTGTTACATAGCCTATGATTTCATCATCCTTTGTGTAATTTTAACGCACAGTATGCTGCATGTTTGATCACGAGCGTGTTCTGCCTCAATCCCCCCCTTCTACCGTTATAGTAGAGTAAGTCGTTCTCTCTGTTATTCAGAGCGGGATTTTCAGCTCTTTGTCCCCATGGCTTCATTTGCGCGTCCTTCTTACAAGTTGTATCAAGCTCTCCTGGCCCCTATATAATGAGCTCAGTCTCTGCATCATTGCCACTTAGATCTGCTCCTCATTTTGTTCACATCTCTGTCCTCCCCTGTACAGTTATTATTATTGTGAATTTCTCAGGAAGTCTCCAACCATCTAGCAGCTGTGTGATTTGAGTATAAGTGTTGTTGCATTTTTTCTTGTACTGTGTAGCATAAGGTTAATTCTTAGGCCTAGTGAGGTTTTTGATTAATGTTGGGTTTTATGTCAGTCATTTTTGATAATAGTTTGTATCTGTAGTAGTTTATCTGGCATTCGCTGAGTGTTATCTGGTATCTCATTTTATCAGGGCTGACTTAGATGAGTTTGCTCTTGCTGGTTTCGTGTTAATGGAGGCTGTTGCAGTTAACCATATATTTAACCTGTTTATTTGCCATTACATTACCCTTGTGAGTCCTGAGTGTTTTGTTGTTGGTTTGAGCATTGAACTTTAACTTGTGATTTTACCTGGCTCTTTTGTTTTGAACCTGGAACTTTACGGGACAGTGGTGACTCTTAGTGTTCTCACTTGAAGTGTACGTTATCTTTCTCTGTTCCGTAACATAAGTTTGGCGACCTCATATCAGGATATTCAGGATATTATCATAAGGATATTGCTTGATATTCTGTGACTGTTACTTATTAATTATGTCTACTATTACTACACTTGATGAAGCCAAAGATTTTTTGTCAAATGTGCAAACAGTGTGTGATGTAGAAAACAGAACAAAGAATGAACTTAAGCTCGTTGCTCAACGATTGGGAATTGCTGTTCACTCTCATCATTCTAAAGATCAAATTGTTGACATGATTAATGAAAGCTTGTTTAATGTAACTCCTCCAAATGAGCAAACGCAGATTGAATTAGCTAAGTTACAGCTAGCCCTGCAGGAGGCTAAGGCTAAGAAGGCGGAGGCTCGTGTTAATGAGGCAAATGCTCGTATTCAAGAGGCACAGGTACAGGCTCAGGCACAAATTGAACTTGCCAGGATTCAGGCAGACCATGAGTATCGCATGAAACAAGGTGGAACTGGATCATCTAGCTCTGATGATTTTGATGTGGCTAAAAATGTTAAACTTGTTCCTCCTTTTAATGAATCTGATTTAACAAAGTATTTTCAGTTGTTTGAGAGGGTAGCTACAGGTTTTAGTTGGCCCAAGGAGTATTGGCCAGTACTCCTTCAGACTGTTCTCACCAGTAAAGCTCAAGTAACTTATGCATCTTTGCCTCAGGATCAATCTGATAATTATGATGTAGTTAAGAGCTTGATTCTTAAGGCCTATGAGCTTGTTCCTGAAGCCTATAGAGTAAAATTTAGGACAACTTACAAGCAAGATAAGCAATCCCATGTTGAGTATGCAAAAATCAAAGAAGATCTGTTAGAGCAGTGGTTAAATTCTAAGAATGTGGATTCTGATTTTGGTAAATTTAAGCAGATGATTTTGCTGGAGGACTTCAAAGGTGTATTTATAAAGATGTAAGCCTATATCTTGATGAGAAAAGAATAGATAATTTGTCTGATGCTGCAGTTTTAGCTGATGAGTATGTTCTCACTCACAAGAGATATTCTAAAGAAAAAGGGAAAGCTGAGAGTAAGTACGTTGCCTCTACTCAGAGTACAGGTAACAGGAAAGAGAATAAAGATGATGTTTCTCAGGAAGTAAATACCAGCTTCACCTCTAGATTTCAGAAAAGTAAATGTACTTATTGTAGTAAGCTTGGTCATACTACGGAGAAATGTTTCAGGAGAGCGTGATGTGAACAAAACGGAGTCTTTAAATATTCAGTCAATTGGTCTAGTGTCCACCCTTGAGAGTTCCCAGAATTCTTTAACTGAGTTAACTGAACCTGCTTTGAGGGGTAACTTAAATTCTCATGATGGAGCTCCTCTTTTGAGCAGTAACGTGGGTGACACTCTCAAGAGTTCATGTGCTAATTTCCTGTCTGATGGTTTTGTCAGTCCTCTGGACAGTAATGACAGGAAATCAGTTAAAATATATCGTGACACAGGTGCTTGCCAATCCCTTATGCTGACCAGTGTTCTAGGCTCTAATGTTAATTCCTCTGATGAAACTGTAATCTTACAAGGTGTAGGGAATAATTATTTCTCTGTCCCTCTGTGCAGAGTGAATTTAGAGTCTGGTTTTGTTAATGGTTCCGTTATGGTTGGGTTGGTTGAGACACTCCCAATGTCAGGTGTAACTTTCTTACTTGGAAATGATATTGGTGGAAGTCAAGTGTGTCCAGCTCCTCAGTTGTCTAGTGAGCCAGTGGCTGCGTCCCAGGATTGTGATGTCCCTGATGTGTTCCCTGCATGTGCTGTCACTAGGGCTAAGTCTAAAGTTACTGGTGATTTAGAGGATAATGATGATGATGATGTTATCCTAGCTGACACTTTTCTTGCTAATTTGGACCACTCACCAGATGAGGCAGTACCCCGTAGTGTTGATAATTTGTCTCGTCAAGAGTTGGTTGAGTTGCAGGTTGCTGACCCTGAGTTGAAAGGTCTAGCTAACTCTGCTTACAGTGAAGAAGAGTCAGCCGGTGCTTCTACTTGTTATTATGTAAAGTCAGGAGTACTTATGAGGAAGTGGAGACCCCCAACAGCATCAGCCGACTGTGAATGGGAGGTTGTACATCAAGTTGTCATCCCTCGTGTTTGTAGGCAGGATATCATTCGAGTGGCTCATGATTCCGGTTTGGCAGGACACCTTGGAGTGAGGAAGACTGTGGCACGCATTTTGAAACACTTCTACTGGCCAGATATCTTCAGGGATGTTTCCTGGTATTGTAAGTCTTGTCACACCTGTCAAGTTGTGGGGAAGTGTAATCAGACTGAAAAGGTTGCACCTCTAGTTCCCATTCCTCCTTTTGAGGCGCCTTTCACCCGTGTGTTGGTGGATATTGTGGGCCCTCTTCCTAAGACTTCTTCAGGATTTTCTTATGTGTTGACCCTGATTGATATGGCTACTCGTTATCCTGAAGCCATTCCACTTAGAAACATCTCAGCAAAGAACGTGGTTAAGGAAATGCTAGGGTTCTTCACAAAGTTTGGTCTGCCCAAGGAGGTACAGTCAGACCGGGGAAGTAATTTCATGTCAAACGTTTTCAAGCAGTCTCTGAAAGAGTTGGGCATCACCCAGATCACGTCTTCAGCTTACCATCCCCAGACCCAAGGAGCGTTGGAGAGATATCATCAAACACTCAAATCGATGCTCAAGAAATACTGTTTGGAACATCAGAAAGACTGGGATAAAGGTCTTCCATTCGTTGTGTTTGCTGCAAGAGAATCTCCAAATGAATCACTGGGCTTCTCACCTTTTGAACTACTGTTTGGCCATGAAGTAAGAGGACCCCTTAAGTTACTCAAGGAATGCTGGCTGTCGGAGGAAGATGACGTCAACCTGCTGGAGTATGTGATGAAGTTCCAAGAACGGCTGTCCACTGCTTTACAGCTGGCGAGAGAGAATTTAGGAGCTGCTCAGGAGAAGATGAAGACTTGGTATGATAAGAAGTCCAGGTTACGCCACTTTCAGCCAGGAGATCAGGTTTTGATTCTGCTACCAGTGCATGGGCAACCTCTTCAAGCCAAGTTTAGTGGTCCTTATTTCGTGGAGAAGAAACTCATTGATGTCAACTATGTCATCGCCACACCAGATCGTAGAAAGAGCAAGCAACTATGTCACATCAACATGCTAAAGTTATATCACAGGCGGGACGAAAATAATCCAGTCTGCACTGTAGCTGTTCCACCCGAGTCTACAAGTGAAGTTCTCCCATGCAGCATGAGCCTGAGTGATAGTTTGGGGAAGAATCCTGATATCATGAATGATCTCCAGACTAAGCTTTCTCATCTACCTCCCAAGGAAAGGCAGGAGTTTTCGGCATTACTGCAGGAGTACCCGCAAGTGTTCCGTGCTACTCCAGGAAGAACCACTGTGTTGATGCATGATGTCGATGTTGGAGACGCAAAGCCAATTAAATTGCCTCCTTATCGTGTGAACCCAGTGAAAGTTCCTCTCATCCAGAAGGAGCTTGGCTACCTGTTGGACCACAAGATGATTGAGCCCTGTCAGAGTGAGTGGAGTTCTCCTGTCACTCTGGTCCCTAAGCCAGGTGGGTCACAGCGGCTTTGCATTGACTACAGACGTGTTAATTAGATAACCAAAACAGACACTTACCCTCTCCCTCGCGTGGAAGATTGCATAGACAAGATCGGAAAGGCTAGGTACATAAGTAAGTTTGATTTGTTAAAGGGATACTGGCAAGTACCTATGACTGAACGTGCTAGGGAGATCTCATGTTTTGTAACACTAGGAAAGACTTTTGCATGTTCTGTAATGCCATATACAGATTGTTTTAGAGTAATAAGAAATTTCCTTTGTAAATTTCTTTTTTCTTTGTGGGGAGGTGTTACATAGCCTATGATTTCATCATCCTTTGTGTAATTTTAACGCACAGTATGCTGCATGTTTGATCACGAGCATGTTCTGCCTCAGTCCCCCCCTTCTACCGTTATAGTAGAGTAAGTCGTTCTCTTTGTTATTCAGAGCGGGATTTTCAGCTCTTTGTCCCCATGGCTTCATTTGCACGTCCTTCTTACAAGTTGTATCAAGCTCTCCTGGCCCCTATATAATGAGCTCAGTCTCTGCATCATTGCCACTTAGATCTGCTCCTCATTTTGTTCACATCTCTGTCCTCCCCTGTACAGTTATTATTATTGTGAATTTCTCAGGAAGTCTCCAACCATCTAGCAGCTGTGTGATTTGAGTATAAGTGTTGTTGCATTTTTTCTTATACTGTGTAGCATAAGGTTAATTCT
Organism: Coenobita brevimanus; assembly: GCF_032717465.1. Lineage (NCBI taxonomy): Eukaryota > Metazoa > Arthropoda > Malacostraca > Decapoda > Coenobitidae > Coenobita > Coenobita brevimanus. The sequence goes on from NC_137050.1 coordinate 49,326,671, forward strand.
TAGGCCTAGTGAGGTTTTTGATTAATGTTGGGTTTTATGTCAGTCATTTTTGATAATAGTTTGTATCTGTAGTAGTTTATCTGGCATTCACTGAGTGTTATCTGGTATCTCATTTTATCAGGGCTGACTTAGATGAGTTTGCTCTTGCTGGTTTCGTGTTAATGGAGGCTGTTGCAGTTAACCATATATTTAACCTGTTTATTTGCCATTACATTACCCTTGTGAGTCCTGAGTGTTTTGTTGTTGGTTTGAGCATTGAACTTTAACTTGTGATTTTACCTGGCTCTTTTGTTTTGAACCTGGAAATTTACGGGACAGTGGTGACTCTTAGCGTTCTCACTTGAAGTGTACGTTATCTTTCTCTGTTCCGTAACAATATATATATATATATATATATATATATATATATATATATATATATATATATATATATATATGGAGCTTCAGTGGTAGAGTATGTGTTTCGTACACGGGTGGACCAGGGTTCGCGCCCCGCCAGGGTTATAAACTTTGGGAGTGTTCACCCGGCCACGTACTGCATTGGCGGACACAAGGGGTGCTGTGGTTGAACCAGTGTCGCTTACTGTAAAGTATGCTTGCACCCAGTCGGCTTGCGCGGGCCGATTACACTTGGTTCACAGACCACACACACATCCAAAGCCACTCCAACACTACAATTACACTTACAAGCACTTCTCACCCTACATACAATCTCTACTAGACAGCCTAAGCCACTTGGTAGAGATACATTGGCTGTATCGTCTCGACTTCGGTCGGGATAGGCCGGTCCTGCAGTGGATACAAAAACGGCTGATGATGATATATATATATATATATATATATATATACATATATATATATATATATATCAATCCTAATTTGCCCCATGAGAGTGAATATATATATATATATATATATATATATATATATATATATATATATATATATATATATATATATATATATATATATATATATATATATATATATATATATATATATATATATATATATATGTATAAGGCATTTCCTGTTTAGTCTGCTAAATAATCTGCAAAAGAATGAAAATTTCCGGCAAAGGCATGGTAAACATACAACTGGAGGTGCAGCCTGTCTGAGGGAAGGTGGTGTGTCATGGAGGGAAGAGTCGTTTGTGAGTAATGACAGAAATTATCAAACACACTTTTGGTGAGGCTACGTACAGGTTACAGCGTCAGGTAGTGGGCATATAAACAGGTAGATAATTATTGTGGGCGCAGACATGACTGGCGAGTGATGTCTTGACTTTACGATGCCGAAATTAACCATGCGGATGATAAAAGATCGAATTCTTAGTGGCTTTTGGAGATATCGTGACGATTCTTCTTTAGCGATTTATTAGCACATCATAGTTCAGCATCCTCATATATGTTGGTGATGAAAATGATGTCGATATTAAAACGATACGATTAACGTGCGAGGGATTCTTGAGGTGTACTGGGCAAAGTAAATCGCCAAGAAAGAGGTTTTACGATACTTTCCATACCATCTAAGACGTTCCTTATACCCACATAAGGATTAGGCCGACATGGAGCCTCTTTGGGTGTGGGTCGAACTGAAACGGCTATATTTTTACAGTGAACACCTTGACCCTTTTTCTCGACGGGAATGGAAGCTCCCTAACACCTCCTCCTGAGCGATTTTTGTTGATTATTACTCCTTACCATCGTCCTCGGGTAAGAAAGCTCCCTAACACCTCCTCCTGAGCGATTTTTGTTGATTATTACCCCTCATTATCGTCTCTTTGTCACTGAGGTCGTTCCAGTACCGTCATTTTCGTCATAAATATCATACAGATTGATATTAACCAGCCGTTTTCTAAAATAAATCGCAGAGGAAGAGGTGCTTGGGAACTTAACCGAGGAAAATACTAACTGGGGATAATGATTTCACTGGTGAGATATAATACTCATGAATCAAGACTTAAGTACGCACACTATACAGTATATAAAAGTAGCCCGATTCACGCAGGCATAATAGACTTGAGGGTTCTTAATTATACTGTTGCAGTGTCTTCGTACGTACAAGAGAGAAGTCGAATTCAAAATAACTCATAAAAGTAGAAGCTGAACTATATAATGGAGTTAGGAGCGATTTGCAGACTTTGTGAACTTAATTACGTTTCCTAACTTGTAGCCAGACCATAGTTAGTGGTGGTAGATAAGTCTAATCTGCTTAGTTAAAAGTAGAGACGTTAATGTAGATAAGCTCTTCAATCTCTGCCGTATACCATTGAGAAAGAAAATATAAAGATTTCTGACCTTGACTACTAAAAGATCCGTATCCTGAAGGGTACTCTGACGGCTACGGGTTTTGTATGACACTGCCTCACTTTAAATACTGTTCCATTCTTCATTAGTATTTTCCCATACTCTCTTTTTCTCTCACTGTGGAGACATGGTTACGTAAATGCCCAGCATTACGAATAGATCACACATTCATGAAGTAACCAAAATCAGATATCATAGTTTAAAGAAATACAAATTATAGACGGTAAAGCTGTACGCATATACAAGTAAATGTGAGGAGACCACATGCGTATGTTTGGAAGCTTCATGGAGTAATTACCAGACATCGTTTTTATCCATAATCTGCCTGTCTTGTATAGCAACAATTCACTCTAGTTCACAAACATATCCTCAGTTTTGTTTGCGTTTGGTTAGCTGATGTAGTTCTGACATTGATATTGGCGTGATATGGCAGAAGAGTTTGAATGATAAATACAGACTTCATCGGGAATTATAACTCTCGTGATTGGATTGTTGTAATACATAATGAGTGGGTTGGGATGATTAAGTGTGTAATGATGCGGTGAGGCAGCGTGTGTGCGTGTGGGGTGAGGCAGTGTGTGTGCGTGGGGTGAAGCAGTGTGTGTGTGTACGTGGAGTAAGATAATGTGCAATGGTGGAGAGAGGCAGTGTGTGGGAGTGGAGTGAGGCAGTGTGTGGGGGTAGGGTGAGGCAGTGTGTGGGGGTTGGATGAGGCGAGGTGTGGGGGGGGAGGTAGGGTGAGGCAGTATGTTAGGATAGGGTGAGGCAGTGTGTGAGGGTGGGGTGAGGCAGCGTGTGGGGATAGTGGGGATAGGGTGAGGCAGTATGTGGAGGTGGGGTGAGGCAGTGTGTGGGTGGGGTGAAGCAGAATATGTGGGTGGAGTGAGGCAGCCTTCCCCCATGTTCTATATTTATCCATGACTTTTCTCGCCTTATGCTTTCTTCCCTTCCTGTCAACCTGCAGAAAGAGCACAAGATTGACGGATTTATTTGTCACATTTCATATATATTCATGTACACACGTATGTCATTTTCATCAATGTTTACATCCACTTCACCATTATTATTATTATTATTATTATTATTATTATTATTATTGTTACCGATTGCTCATGTCATTTATATACCATTTCAGTCGGCCCTAAAACCACTTTTGTTCATAAGCAAACTGACTATTACGGTTACCGAAATTTCCGAGAAGTCCAGTAAGCCAAGAAACCATTTACAACGCTGGGTGGTAACCATATAACCATTCCATCCGTGCTCCCTACGTGTCAACAGGTGGGTTTGTGGAGGATTAGTGCCCCTCCCTGTAAAACAAATAACTCAGAGTTAAATGGCCACCCCTTACGGGATTATGGCGTCTGACAATAGATAGATGGAAATGGAAATTGGTCTTATGTTTGTCAAAAATTCTAATGAGTTTGACAATTTCTGATGAGGCTGGCGTGCTTGACAAAATTTATATTAATTAAGAAAAATGCTTATTAAAATACGTGGTAAGATTGGCTGATGTTTTGCGATAACGTAGGGGAGAAAATTATGAAGAGATTGCCAACATTTCCTGAACATATTTATTTCCCTCTTCTTCGCCGGTCTTGTACGAATCTCCATTTTTCCCCAGGCATTCGACAATATTCCCCCAGTTGGCCATTTTTCCCTGTGGTTTCCGACAGCCTTTTCTTTCTTTTTTTTCTGCCGCAGCTCACCATTTTTTTGTCTCGCGGTTTCGTCATTTATTTACCTGTATTCCGATTGTTTCCAGTTATTTATATTTATTTAGTTATTTATTTTGGTGGTGAATAGATGTGGGTGGTTGGGCTGGCTATCGTCAATTTTTCTTTTACGTTTTGCCAACATTTCCTGATCACCAGATTTTTTTTCCCTCACATTTTTTTTTCTCTGTTAATTGAGTTAGGTAAAAATGAAGCAATATATTTCGGCGGTCTCAGCTGAGGTGCGGGCTAGGGAATGATTGGATTTGCCTTTACCATTTTTTTAAAGGTGTTTGGCCGATAGTCATGTAAGAATTTCAGTGTGGCGTTTTGTGTACAGTGCCAGAATTATTTATGGTGTACAGTGCCAGAATTATTGTGTGTACAGTGCCAGAATTATTTAATATACAGTGCCAGAATTATTTTGTGTACAGTGCCAGAATTATTTTATGTACAGTGCCAGAATTATATTATGTAAAGTGCCAGAATTATTTATTGAGTACAGTGCCGGAATTATTTTGTGTACAGTGTCGGAAGTATTTATTGTGTATAGTGCCAGAATTATTTATTGTGTACAGTGCCAGAATTATTTACTGCACAACGATAATTATTGTACCATGAAGCCTTGTAACACCTGTATTTTGACATTGCCCTCTGATATATACTTATTTTTTATTTTTTATTTTTCTGCGCTAGGCATACAAAATTATTCACCTTTGGAGAGATTTTTCGTCATGGTAGGCTGCGATAAATCCTTAACCTCTTAAATCCGAGGACGTATTTCATGGTATGTTCTTGGTATTAAATCATTTTATTCAACTCGGGGAAGATCATTTGCAGTAAAGGAGGTATGAAGGCAGTTTTTTCTTTTAATGCAGGGAAGAAGGAACCAAAGGCCAGGAATTTTTAAGACTGTTCCCACCAAGAAAAATGAGAACAAAATAACTGAGAGCCAAATTCAAGATCCGTTCATTTCGCATTTCGAGATGCTTGGACACATTGCGTTTAAAAGACTGGAGCGTCATAGGCAGTAGGAAATACAGATACGAGAAAGGCAGTTCCAGAGTTGACCCTAATAATTCGAAAAGTAACCTCTTTAACTTAAACTCACTGGAGAAAGCAGTTTTAAATACATTATCAAATCGACTGTTTTAACCTCCTTTATTGCAGTCCTTTACCACAGCAGATGAATGAAACTCTGGAATAAAATCTTTTGACTAGAAAAGAAGTAAAATGAAACGCGTCATCTGCTGAAGTGGTTGAAATGATAAAAATGAGGTATATATGTGTTTATTTTAGTGGGGGTGTAATCAGTTTTTGCATCGGCTGATTTTATTCATAATGTTTAATGAATTTACATGAGAGACTGCACCTGGCTAATTCCACATGTAAATATCAGTGTGTAAATAATAATAATAATAATATGTGGTAGGTGGGGGCGCTCATCATCCACTCACTTGATGTAGTGCAGCTTTGTGTGTCTGCCTTTTCCTCTCTTCCTTCCTTCCTCTTCTTTCTTTCCTTCATTCTTTCCTCTTCCTTCTGCCTACGGGTGACTTTACACTCCCTCTTCTATCTTTCCTTCACTCTTTCCTCTTCCTTCTGCGTATGGGTGACCCTACACTGAGTGACAAGCCAAATTTTTTCCTGTACACCAGGAAACCATTTACCACGCTGGGTGGTAACCATAAAACCAAAGTGTGGCGCCTGGTGGTTTAGTGGGTAATTAAGGCTCTCCAGTCGGATTGAGCCTTTGTAGGTTTATATCCAAGGAGTGGCTGGGGGTTTATTGCTCACATATTGCCACTCAGGGATGAGTGAGGCTGGTCACTCTCATCTTATATGTTAGGACCAACTTGCCTAGCCTCGGGCTCCTGCGCTCCTCATTGGGCGGCATAGGATTAGATGATGAATGATTGATGGATGGAAAAAAAATAATAATAATAAAAACAATTAATCATCTTGACCCTCTTCCCACCTGAAGATCAAGCGAGGAACAGTCCAGACACGGAGAAAAGAAAGTTAAAAAAAAAAAAAAAAATCCAGAAGAATTGTTCCATCAATAGAAATCCAGTGAATGGCCAACCTCCTCCTCCTGCTGGTGCTGGTGCTGGTGCTGCTGGTGCTGGTGCTGCTGCTGCTGCTGGTGCTGGTGCTGGTGCTGGTGCTGGTGCTGGTGGTGCTGGTGCTGGTGGTGCTGGTGCTGGTGGTGCTGGTGCTGGTGCTGGTGCTGGTGGTGCTGGTGCTGGTGCTGCTGGTGCTGGTGCTGGTGCTGGTGCTGGTGGTGCTGGTGCTGGTGGTGCTGGTGCTGGTGCTGGTGCTGGTGCTGGTGCTGGTGCTGGTGCTGCTGGTTGCTGGTGCTGCTGGTGCTGGTGCTGGTGCTGCTGGTGCTGGTGCTGCTGGTGCTGGTGCTGCTGGTGCCGGTGCTGGTGCTGCTGGTGCTGGTGCTGCTGGTGCTGGTGCTGGTGCTGGTGCTGGTGCTGGTGCTGCTGGTGCTGGTGCTGCTGGTGCTGGTGCTGCTGGTGCTGGTGCTGCTGGTGCTGGTGCTGGTGCTGCTGGTGCTGGTGCTGCTGGTGCTGGTGCTGCTGGTGCTGATGCTGCTGGTGCTGGTGTTGGTGCTGGTGCTGCTGGTGCTGGTGCTGGTGCTGGTGCTGCTGGTGCTGGTGCTGGTGCTGGTGCTGCTGGTGCTGGTGCTGCTGGTGCTGCTGGTGCTGGTGCTGGTGCTGGTGCTGGTGCTGCTGGTGCTGGTGCTGCTGGTGCTGGTGGTGCTGGTGCTGGCGCTGGTGCTGCTGGTGCTGGTGCTGGTGCTGGTGCTGCTGGTGCTGGTGCTGGTGCTGCTGGTGCTGGTGCTGGTGCTGCTGGTGCTGGTGCTGCTGGTGCTGGTGCTGGTGCTGGTGCTGGTGCTGGTGCTGGTGCTGCTGGTGCTGCTGGTGCTGGTGCTGGTGTTGGTGCTGGTGCTGCTGGTGCTGGTGCTGGTGCTGCTGGTGCTGGTGCTGGTGCTGCTGGTGCTGCTGGTGCTGGTGCTGCTGGTGCTGGTGCTGGTGCTGGTGGTGCTGGTGGTGCTGGTGCTGGTGCTGGTGCTGGTGCTGCTGCTGCTGTTGCTGTTGCTGTTGCTACTAATAATAATAATAATAATAATAATAACAACCATCATCATCAGCATCACGATCCTTTGTCGTTTATAATCACCATGAATCTGTAGCAGAAATATGAATTATGAAGAATGTTTATTTGCTTGCTAACTAAAACGTTTAAGCTTAGTTTTCTCTGGTTGGCACTCATATCTTAACTTCTCAAAAACTGCATGGAAGTATATTTTATCCACAACGCATCCTGTGAGGAGTGGTTTTTAAAAAATTGTAAAGGAATTTCTGGCGTGTGTTTTTGTTAGTTTGGGATATTTCGTAACTCCTCTTCGTCAGCGATTTACAGTATATCACGTTCATTAGTTAAAACCTCTGATTTGTTACGTACGAAAAGAATGTAGCCTGTAAGAAAAATATTATATACAAGAGAATACAGACTATATATGGCAAATGCATAGAAAGGGAAGATGTGTAAATTCTGTGTTTATTTTTCATACGAGTACAACAGATATAATCTCTTGAATGTCAGTGGTGTGATCTATCTCCTTAAGAAAGCAAGAAATAAATAACATTAGAAAGACGTTGTAGGTTAAATAAATCTGTAAGCAGGCGGAGCTCCGATATACTTGGCTGAGAACACTCGTATATCTTTTTGTGTGTAATCGTGAAAACTGTATCGTTATCCGAAAAGATTTGAATAATAAGGAAGACAATATTAAGGATGTCTGTGCCAAATTACTTGCCAAGAAATAGGTACTGTGATTTGCTTTACATGAGACGTCTTTATATCCTATGTTTCTGATCAAAAGAGTCCATATTATAATTATACAGATAACATACAAGAAATATATAGATGCAAACCAACCATATTTGATTAGGAAGAGGTGATACTTTGTCCTGTGTCAGTGAAAGTAAGACCTGCCTCCCAGTACGTGAGTGTCTCTCCTACTAAGTATTTTTCCATCTATACACGACTTCTTTCCCTAACACTCACCACCCACCCTCATATAAACCACCTCTTTACAACACACCACCTTCCCTGTTATACACCACCCTCCCTCATATACACCACATCTTCACAACACACCGCTCTCCCTCTAATACGCCACCTCTTCACCACACCACTCTCCCTCATATACATCACTTCTCCTTCCACCACACACCACCGTCCCTCGTTTACATCACCTGTCCCTCCACCACACACCACCCTGCCTCATGTGCACCATCTCTTCCCCTCATCACTCAGTCTTCCCACATCTTCCCTCATCATGCACCACCCTTCTAATTATGCTTTGCAGCAACTCATCCACCCACCAAACACCTCCTTCCATATACTTTTCCATCCCATGCTTCCTTCCTTCATTATGACTCTGCTCTTGTAGGTACATTCTTTCATAATTTTTCAACCCATTAGAGTTTCCGCTCACATTACCAGTTTCTCCCAGCTCTCACAGTTTTCCTTGCTTTCAGACCTTCCACTATTTAAGTCCTTGTGTTTGCGGGACGTTCTTTTTGGTTTATTTTTCTTGCTACCGGGAGAGTTTATCCAGTTTACGATTGACCGCTCAGAAGGACGGCTTTTTTTAATTGTATATCTGATACCTCCACTTCGAAAAGGTTTTGCTAAGTTGAACATAACTATAAGGAGAAGCTATGATTTATAAAAACAAAAATAGAACCGTCCATTGACTCAGTGGATTATTTTCACACTCACTCACACTTAGCAACTTAAGTCATATCACCCATTTTATTTATTTATTTATTTATTTATTCCTATTTCAGGTAAGATGAGGAAGGGGGGACTGTGTAATGTATAAGCTGTGGATGAGTATCAGGTACGTACGTTTATCGACCAAGCCCCTACGTCGTACTAGCATGTCGTAAGTATAAACGATAGATTATTTACGTGAGTGACTTAATCGGCAACAGATTATTCCACGGGCGAATTCAAGCCGCCTCAGGATCTCCTTGGCCTTCACTCCAATTCTGTTCCAATGAGCCGAGTGATGATCCAAAAATGTCAGTTCAGCAACGTTATATTCATTCATAGTTAATTGAGTTTAGGTCTGTTCAGAATTCTTCAGGACCAACTTGGGCCTTTGCAGGTCAGTTTAGGTCATGGTAGGCCCCCATATCGTTACTTTAGGTACTCTCTTGTCGGTCTGTCCAATCATCTTAATTATTTTCACTAAGTTCTTATAGGTCGAAACAGGTCCCCCACTTTTTTTCTCAACTCAGTCTTACCCAGTTTCGGTCTATCCAGGTTCCTCACATTAACTTCATGCCGGTCAAGACATTTGTTATGGTTCATTAGAGTGTGAAGTGAAACCAGGAATTTTAATGTGTGCACCATTAAACGGTGCATTTTATTGACAGCGAGTTTTATATTTTTTTTCCCTTCTCGTTTTTGGTAAGGGGATGGGTTCATTATGATGTGGCAGGGGTGAACCAGCTCTGCTGTCAGGCCTTGGTGCGGATGTCACTGATTGCACTGCGCAGTTGATCCTCGTGCGGTGTAGTGCGGTGAGAATCCGTCTCTCCTCCCCTTCGGGCTAAGATAGAAATCAATGTGTGAGTGGATGAGTAAATTGGGAGTATGTCGTCCTGTCTCGGCTACCTCCCTTTCCTTGGGTGAAGCAGCGTAGGTATACAGATAGATAGTTTTGGGATTCTAATCCCGTCTAAAGTATTGAGACTTCTACCTCGTTTCAGTTGTCCCTCCTGTTGTTTCTAATCCTGTTCTTCTTTATTGCATCCATATTTTCTTTTCAATTTTTATGTACTTCTTCGTCCACATCCCCCCAAGAAACGCTTATATCTCGTTTTTTTTTTATTTTTGCTACTCTACTTTTCCACCTTCTTTATCTGACTCTTCATATTTTTGTTCATTCATCTTTCCTCCTCCTCCTCCCCTCTCTCTCTCTCTCTCTCTCTCTCTCTCTCTCATTTTCACCTCTATCTTCCTATTCTTCCCTTAATTTACTCTTTCTCCATTTTCACTTACTTTCTTGTCTTCATCTTCTATCCTTCTGTCCCCTTTCATTTACTTTCTCCAATGTCTTCTGGCCATCTTCTCTATCCTCCTATTCTTTTCTGTAAGTTCTCCCCATTTTTCTGCCTCCCCCTCGTCCTCATCCACTCTCCCTCCCCCTTCGTGTCCAGACCCCTCATATCCGTCCAGAGTTATCAAATTTAGCCAGGCCTGTGACGTGCCCGGTTCTGTCTCAAACCAGCTCTTTTGGTAGTATCTAAACGTGGGATGCTCTTCATCTCTCTGTCTGCCTCTGTGTCTCTTTCAATTTTCATCTGGCTTTATCTGTATTTATCTTTGTTTATCTTTTTTCTATCTATCCATCTATCATCTATCTATCTATGTCTGTCTGTACTTCTAGCTATCTGTCAGTTTAACCTGTTTATCTCAATACATGGGCGTCTATATTTATCCATCTATCTGTCTTATCTGTTTATCTATCTGTCTTCAGGGTATGTATGTATACGAGTTTATAACATCTGTATCTTGCTCTCTGTCTCAATCCACATGTGTCTTTATCTGTATCTGTCTGTCTGTCTGTCTGTTTGTCTTTGTTTCTTATCTTATTTGCCTGTCTGTCTATGTGTCTGTTTGTCTGTCCACTTATACATTCGTCAGTCTAACTGCCTGCCAATTATATTTTGGGTGTCTCCATAGTTTCTCTCTCTCTCTCTCTCTTGCCTGACGCTGCATCCTGTTACGGACTGGTCTTGTCAGAAGGACTTCCAGGCCTTTACTCCGTACTCAGAAACAGTCCTTCCGCCCACGACACACTACCCTCCCTTGTCACCGCTTATGTAACTCATTCTCGATCTCCCTCTTCTCCCAACCACTTCCTCACATACTCTTCTAGTCAGTTTGCCTCTTTACCATCACTCCATGTGGCCAAGTGCTTGTTTTTATTTTTTCCCTTACACCATCAAAATCTCAATATCTACTTCACATTTTCACGCAGTTCTTCAGTCAGTCCCTCCGTGTCGCTTCAGAGGCATTTGGAGGTAATTTTGCTCTTCACTGTTTAGTATACTCGCCACCAGGCAACTTGTCTTCTAAGCCCCGCCCTTGTCTTCTAAGCCCCGCCCCTCCTCGCCCACCGCCCGTAGACTGAGGAAGAGGGGCGGGGACACGACTTCAGGAAAGGGCGGGGTTTAAGAGACAGTTTGCCTCACGGGGGGTATAGAACGATGTTCACTGTATAAATATCCCAGACGCACCAAAAGGCACAGCTAAAACATGTATGGAGTTGTGCATCATTAAATAGATAAGATTTGGTAATGGTGAGAGGGAGGGCAAGGAGCATTTAATGTCAAACTCCCTTTTAAAACCACATTGAGAGAGAGAGAGAGAGAGAGAGAGAGAGAGAGAGAGAGAGAGAGAGAGAGAGAATGCAGTGTATTCTTTATTTATTTTATGTATATGGAGACATACATGATATTCCCGTGGCAGTGTAGACTGTGACGGTGATGCGGCAAAGGGCTGGCGACCGCAAGTTAAAATGAATGACACACTAATTTGAGTGACTTATTGACAAAGGTTCTAGTTTTGCTGGCCCCTGGAATGGTCAAGTAAACATCCTTTCCTCTTTATGCTGGTGAGCCCAAAGTTTTAACCCGAGCTGGTAGAGAGAGAGATGTATGTTGTATACCATATACATTTGATTCTTTTGACATCAGTAGCTAATGTAACGGTGTTTACAGTAGTCATTAAATTAACGTTATTGGGTATCTTTATGACATTGAACAGCATTTTATAGTAGAAATACTACGTATAAATTGAAACTGTGGGTCAAAGTCGAGCAGAAGTAGTTGTATCTTCACAGTAAACATAATTTCACTATATGAATATAATTTCTCCCACCAAGATTATTATTCTTATTACAGAAATTGCATTTGGTTTATGAGTGGTAGCGTAAGTATTCATACATTAATCGCCGCTATCTGGTTACATTATTATTATTATTTTCAATCGGTATGATTTTCGAACCTGAGGAGTTATACGAAGACTTCTTTACCAGAGCGCTTCCTCAAGTTAGGCAATATATACTGTTGGTAGTCTCTTTGTCGAAACAGAATATGCATAGTGAGGTTGAAGGAGATGATATAAAGCACGACAAAGATTAAACACAGCTTCGTAATGGTGTCATCTTTCTAGTTCACCCATTCACTCAAATTATGCGTTATTAATTTTGTTTGTGCTTTACTGACGTGGCTTTATCAGTACAGGAGAGCCTCAAGATAATGAAAGTGTCATGTAAGACTATATCTCTACTCCTTACAGATCGAAAAATCAAAGGTGGGAAAAAATAACAATCAAAATATAAAGCAGGCCATTGAAGTGAAGCAGTTAAATGAAAAGTATCCTGCTTCTCAGATTATTTAAGCAACTCCATGTCCAAGGAATAGACTGAAAATTTAGTGTAGGATTCGTTTAACCAGAACTCGAGGTATAATAAATAGACTATATGAAACTGTGCGCCTCTCTGCTGCTTTGAATAAACTTGTGACCTTTTGTGCCGAGAGTGGAGGGAGAGAGTAATAAACGCGTCCGCCAGAGCCAGGTGACTTGTTTACTTCCAAAGCGATTATGTTGTATACAAAGAGACAAAGGTTCGTTTACGATTTTCATATTTTACGCCTCATTTCCCTCTGCTGGCTAATATTTCTAACCTAAATCCTACTTTTCACTTTCCTCTGCTGGCTGATACTCCTGATCTAAATTCTCCTTCTCACTTTCCTCCGCTAATTAATATTCATGAGCTACATTTTGCTTTTCACTTAACTCTGTTGGTGAGTATTCCTCATCTGAATCGTACTCATTTTCCTGTGCTGACTAATGTTCCTGAGATATATTTTACTCATTTTCGTCTGCTGGCTTGTATTCTTATACTGTATTCTACTTACAACTTTCCTCTGCGTCCTAATATTTCTCATCTAAATCCGAATTCTCATTTTCGATTGCTAGGTAATATTCCTATGCTATATTCTGCTTTTTACTTTCCTCTGCAAGCTAACACTACTAACTTACATTCTACTCGCTCTCCTCTACTGGTTTATATTCCTCATGTAAATCCTGCTTCTCACTTTCCTCTGCTTACCAGTGTTCTTGAATTATATTCTGCTTCCACTTCTTCTGCCAGCTAATATTCCTAAGCTGTACTCTGCTTTTCATTTTCCTCTACTGGCTGATATTCGCAAGCTAAATTCTGCTTCTTTGCTGGCTAATAATCTTAACTCAGACTCTGCTTTTCACTTTCCTCTGCTAGCTAATATTCCTAATCAGTATTTTCCCTCTCGCTTTCCTCTCCTATATTCTGCTTCTCACTCTCCTCTGCTGGCTAAAATTCCAGTGCCAAAAGAGACTTCGTATGTTTCACAGGATTTAGGTAGAGCTACATCAATCCCTTCACTTTAGATTAACTTTCCTAACCTGAATAATGTTATCAGCAGGTGGGAAGGATGCATGATAGACGTTCTTGGGCTGATGGGGTTTATCATTCTTAACCCTTCTACTACAATGAATTATTTTGCATTTTTCATCCCATCTCTAGGCGGTCCTTGTCAGCACAGGGGAGTTTCAAGACTACGGGAATTATTATCTAAACTTCTTTAGCTCGGTCACAAAAAGAAAATTCCATAAAGTTAAATCGTCTGGAAGTAGCAAGAATAGGCGAAAAAATTGTCACCACATTAAAAACATTAGCTCTTCATTTGTTTCACCTTTTAAATCCTTTTTGACACTAACAGCTTCAGGCAGTTTTTAACGTAATAATCTATGTATCTGGGAGGTCATACGGTACATAGTTGTCGTCATATATCAGGGATGTTTTCCAAAATATTACATCGTTTATTTTATACATCTAGCTGCATCAACTGGGAAATCAGATGTATACGTCTAGGGATCAGTTAAAACCAAAAGTGTGAATATTTCTGTTATATATTGACGAAACATTAAAAAGGCCATATGTTATGAGGACGCATTGTACCGTATATTCAGTATTTTTGGTCATTGTTTTTCTGCAACCGAAAGATATTTTGTTTTTCCTTATATCTCTCATACGGTACATCGGGGTACGGACTAAAGGGCAGTATGGGAACAGAGCTACATGGGACCTACGCTACTGCTTTATTAAACTGTTTGCATCATCCAGCTTTGTCACCTCATATAAGCAGATGTGGGAAGGTTAAAATGAAAACTGTCTTTGGTCAGTGCGTTTAGCTTGTGTTGTTTCCAGTACAGCGATTCTTGCTTAATTGCTTCAGTCCGGTAATGTATTTTTCCCACTACAGAATAGGCAAAGCGCGGTCTTTTCCCAGGAGAAACTAATGATAACGGATGGGAAAGTGAGAATGGAAATAATGAAGCCCCTGCACGACAGTATTGTAAAACCTACTGTAACGCATGGAAGTGAAACTTAGACACATTTGAAAGGACACCAGTCAAGAGTGAGAAAAGTGGAAATTAGTTACTTGAGAGGAACATGTGGCGTTACTTGAGAGACAGACAGACAGACAAATGAGGAAGTGAAGGAGTGTTGTGGTATTGATATGCATGTGATTGCAAGCGCTAGGAGAAATACTCGAGGATGGTTTGGCCATGTGGAGAGGATGGGGAATGAGAGACTGAGTTAACAGTGTATGCGAGTAAGGTAACAAGGGGAAAGGGAAGGGGATACCGTGGATGATATGGAGAGGTGGGGTGAAGAGATGCATGAGAGGGAGGGGGATGTAAGTTGATTGGAGAGCAGACTGAATGCAATGTACAGGGTGACGTGGAGGCGTTTTATTTGTGGCCATCTCATACAGGATGAAGGCGTCTTGCTATAGAGGAGATAGACAGACAGGTAAAGAGATGATAGATAGATGGATAGGAGGAAAAGGATAGAAATTCGAACTAAAAGCTTTGTCTAGCAACCTTTACAGAGAAAGATTTTATATATATGTATGGCACTTGTACAGAAACCTCTTTATGTCCACCTGTAGCTTTATTGACGTTAGGTATCATAATCTCCTGTTGTAAAGTGGGACAGCAGTGTATTCCTTGTGCTTGACGATTTGCTGTGTGTGTGTGTGTGTGTGTGTGTGTGTGTGTGTGTGTGTGTGTGTGTGTGTGGTGCTACCAGACTATTTTTATTCATCTTAGGATAGCACCCAAATAGTGGAGGGGTTGACTTAATGGGTTAAAGCTGCGAATTACGTGCTTTATCTGTGTCTGTCAAGTATTTATATATCTTTCTATATAGGAAGATAGATAGATGGATGGATAGATAGAGGTAGACAGAGCTAGATGAAAAAATAGAGCTACTCAATATTACTGTCCTGAAGAGAAGCTTAGGGGGCCAAAAATGTAGATATTTATCTCACTTAAGTTTCTGACGATGATAAAGTACTGTTCGGTCTACGAGGGAGAACTTATGAACTTGATACAAATATCATAGTGAACGAGTTAATATAAAGGAAGCCTACCGTTTACTTAGTGGCCAATTTATTATTTAAATACTTGTTAATTTGTATGTCTGTTTTTAATATTAACCACTTCCATTACAGTTGGACAGTATATGATTATTTATGAGTCTGTGTTTGCGCATTTTTTCTGTTTGATTATAAATATTTTCAAATCTTAACAATTTCACTGCAGTAACGTAATCTCTCTCTAATCTTACTATGGTCAGAGGCTTTTCTTCAGTTTAGGAGAGGGTATTCATATTGGAGAGGTTGGACTCAAACTTCCTCAAACCCCTTCAACAAGAGAGTCCATTTGCAGATTGAATATATTCGTGAGAAATATCAAAACAACACACAACTGGCACCCTCTGTCTAAAGGGGTTATAGTTCAGAGTAAAAGCAAAACAGGGTCAGTAGAATCAAATCTGTTTTATTGACTTGGAAGCAGACACCCAAATCTACCCTCACTTTCCCCTCTCACGCACCTAACAGTGAACGTGTGACAGAGCCAGTGTGGAAATGGCAGAGAAAATTTTGTAGCGGCGAGGGACTCCTTCACGTGGTGGCATCGAGATGACTGGATGGCGCCGCTGCCTAGTCGTGCAAACATACCTCAGTGCCCTCCCTATCCCCCCAAAAGAGGATGGTGGATTGCAGGCGAAATGGAACTTAAGCCTGCAGTCCACAGGGTTCAGATTTAGACGAACTTGGGGTTGCAACTATACTCTCTTCACTCTACTTAGCCTAAAATTACCCTCCCTAAACCTTGAATCTTGAGTTTTAACAGTCAGTTGACACTATATGGTCCTAGTCACGAAGAAGTGCTACAGAAATGATATACCGCTGCAGTATCTTTTTTTTTTTTTCTCAGCCACTGAGTTGCGTGGAATAAGCTGCATAAGGATGACAATGTGGATCAAGTTAAAATAAATAAACTGTAGTATTATTGAAATTTCGTCATACCTCTTCCTTAGGGTTTGGCCACACTTGCTCGAAACGTGTGATCGACAAGACGAAACGAAGCACCACGGTAGAACTTCTGCAATATCGAATCCGAACGTTGGACGGACATCTGAGCCTCCTTTCCTCCTGTCCATCAAGTGTTCGGGGATGTCTGGGCCTTTTGCTATGTATTTTGCATTTTTACACCTTCAGCTCATGGCCTTTGGTTCCTTCTTCCTCGCATAAAAAAAAACTCCTCTTGGATGCCGCTTATATCTTTTTTATATTTGCATAGTTTGTATTACTGACATGGAGAGAGCGGACAAATGAGGAAGTGAAGGAACGCTGAGGTGTGGATGTGATACAAAGCGTTAAGAGAAATACATTGAGGTGTTTGGCCATGTGAAGAGGATGGACAGCGAGAGACTAACGAGGAGAGTATGCTAGTGAGGTGGAGGAGGGAGAGGGAGGGGGAGGCCGAGGATGAGATTGAGGGGCGCAGTGGAGAGGTATATGAGAGAAGGTGGTTTGAGCTGAGAGCAAGACAGTGAAGTGACATTGGACAGGGGGACGTGGAGGCGATTTGTTTTTGGCCACCTCTTGCGGGATTGAGGCGTCTGACAGTAGATAGATAGATAGTGACTTACGAGAGAATATTGAAGTGTAATGAGCAGAATTAATCTTTAAGAGAGAGGTGTTGCGAAATCGTAGGTTACTTAGATTACAGCTCAAGGGCGTAAAATATGTGTGAAAAAAGAACTGGTAACCTATTCACTGCAGTGGCATAATTTCCTCATCTTTCTTGCTATTCCCAGAGAGAGAGAGAGAGAGAGAGAGAGAGAGAGAGAGATTCTGTATAGTTTTTTTTACACTGCTTCAGGCTTCAGTACAAAAAGTGTTTCTTAAAATTGATGAAAGCTGCCTGAAAGTAGCAATAATTAACAAATACCGGTTTGTCGTTGTACTGAAGGAACTATTCTTTTATCGAGGGGGGATTCGGTGTTATGTAAAGTATTTTGTAATAGTCAAAAAACAGATTCAAAGACAATCCAGTATTTGGCGAAATGCTGAGCTGTAGCGCGTATTTCCATGAAATCATAAAGTCAGTTGTTCAGAAAATGGAGAGTTTCATTTTTGCTCGGCAGTTTGGTGTCCCATTATCTACTGAAATATTACAGTACCATTTTATAAAAGTGGCCCAGAGAGATGCCATATTAACTGACCAGTCTCAGAGCAAGATTATTTTATTTAAACCTATCCCTTGCCTACACACGTGTAACATTATTTTATGACGAAGTCTGCTGTAAAAGATAAAGATAATTTCCCCTGGTAGTCGTAACAGATTATGTACAAAAATTTTCACATTTCCGTCATATTATACGTCTACCTACCTACCTACCTACGGACCTACCTGTCAGCTACCTTCCAGCCTACCTACCTACCTACCTACCTACCTACCTACCTGTCAGCTGCCTTCCAGCCTGCCTACCTACCTACCTACCTGTCAGCTGCCTTCCAGCCTGCCTACCTACCTACCTACTTACCTACCTACCTGTCAACTGCCTTCCAGCCTGCCTACCTACCTGCCTACCTACCTACCTGCCTACCTACCTGCCTACCTGCCTACCCACCTACCCACCTACCTACCCACCTACCTACCTACCTACCTACCTGCCTACCTACTTACCTGTCAGTTGCCTGCCAGCCTGCCTGCCTACCTACCTACCTGTCAGTTGCCTGCCAGCCTGCCAGCCTACCTACCTACCTACCTACCTACCTATCAGTCTACTTATTCGTCTGTGTGTGTGTGTGTGTGTGTGTGTGTGTGTGTGTGTGTGTCTGTGTGTGTGTCTGTCTGTCTGTCTGTCTGTCTGTCTGCCTGTTGCTCGAAGCCGCATCCTGTGAGAAATGTCATTGACAAAACGATCTTCAGTCATATATGCCCCTGCTCAGTAACGAACCCTCCTGCCATGAAACGTCAGCCTCATCCTCTAACTTCACCTCATTCTAGGGCTTCCTCTCCTTCCGTCCACCTCACTTTCATACACTCTCCACGTCAGTAACTTATTTTCCACCCTTTCCATGTGGCTGAAGTAGCACAATTTACTCGTATTTTCCCTTATTTTTTCCCATTACATTAACCTCTACGCTAAATCCTCCATGATTCCAGTAATTTGCTCATTTATTTCTGTACTTCGCAGGTATTTTAGGGTAACTTATAAAACTTCAAACATCTTCACTCTTAATTTATGCTCCTCAAACACTGGCCTTGCTGTAAGTCGTGTATGATATTGGTGGAATTTATTTACTGTCAGCTAATGTGTACTTTCAAGCTTACACACCGTCTTGTTATTGCTCCTTGCCATCTGTCTTCTCTAGTTTCATTCCTTGCTAAGTTAAGTTATTGTATTATGTGTACTGTATACCCGCATATATTAATTTATCAACCTTATAATCCTGACTTTTCGTTCGTCCCTTCTTTCTCTTTCAGTCTCCTCACTTATCTATATTTATCTGTATATTCTCTCTCTCTCTCTCTCTCTCTCTCTCTCTCTCTCTCTAAAACAGGGCTGAACTTGTACTATAACTTGTTGAAAAGTTCAGTACATAGTTAACAGAGGTGCCAAAACGTGGAGAAAATATCTTGGATCTTGTACTAGTTATCTCTATAAGCTTGGTTGATGTTGATGTAATGGGAAATGAACGTAGTACTAATGATCATCATGTAGTTACAGTTGACATTTTTAGCAACAGCAGTGTTAATTCCTGTTATGTGAAGGTTCTCTAAGACAAAAATGCTTACTTTGAAATTAAATTTAAGACATTCATAGACAGCAGCGACTGGAAACTGGTTACTTAGAATACGAATAACCATGAGGCATAGAGAATATTTTCGTAAAGTCTAAATAAAGTTGTCAAAAGTATGTATAAATGGAAAGCATATAGTTCAGTACCTTAAAAGGTGGAAGGTAACATTACAAACCGTCATTCAGCAAAGGAATCACTTATCAAATTACATTGGGCAGAAAAATATTAAGAGGAAAAAAATGCGTTACTTTGTCAGAATAATATAAAGTTAATAAAACAAAGCAAGGAAAGTCTTGAATTGCATATTCTTTACATAAGTTACTCAAACCCAAAAGGGAATTGTTTTAGTTACATCAGAAATTTGAAGATATTAACAGTGACGATAAGACTGTACTTCCTGTAAATGGAGAACACACAAACGACAAAATTAAGATTACTAAGATGTTTATATACCACTTTCCTTTCATCAGTAATTATTTCCGAAATTCATGTTCGAGTTCTTCGTCTTACTTCGGTCACGTCGATGAAAGTACAATAATTAGTGATATCATGATCATTGAGTGATGCATTGTTTGTGGTCTGTCTCAATATCACCAGAGCATCAGGACCCGATGAGAGATCCTGAAGAAATTTAACGAAAGTGAGATGTAAAATATCAGCAATTTTGGCCAAGCATGTATTGAACCTATTAACAGTTAAAGTTAACTCAGATTATATGATGATAACTAGTACTAAAGTCATTTCTCCCGAGCTCATTATTCACAAAGTTTTCTGATGTAGCCAGTGCAAATTTGAAGATATTTCCACCGCATCTTGGCTGCCCTAGCAATTGATGCATTGAACTATTCATCAACTTATTATTCAAGCCCATCCCTCTGTGTGTGTGTGTGTGTGTGTGTGTGTGTGTGTGTGTGTGTGTATGTGTATGTGTGGGTGTGGGTGTGAGTGTTTTGGGGGATAAGGACCCGTTTAATTTCATTACATGTGAATTAATATTTCCAAAATACCTATGATACACCGAATGCAACATACATGTGCATGTTGTTCATATAATTAACTGTTTTTTTTCCCACGGTTGAAAGGTAATCCAAGCATCAGCTTACCGCTTGGTTAATTGTGTCAGTATTTTTGATGGATGGTTTTGAAATTAGTAGTTGATGGGAATTCGTTCCAACATGTAGCAGTACACCACTTCCTATTTTCCTGTTTCTTTTGCTACTGAAAGGACTGTAATCGGGTAATTCTTTCTGCAAAAGTTTGCGGGACTAACTAACAGCCTTTCCATAACAAAATGTTTGCAGATACAATTATCTGTGCTTCCATACTTTTATTTAGCCCAAAGTCGAAAAAATTATTTTCGCCTATTTTTGCGTGTTGCTATTTCCGACAGTTTCGCGCCGTTGTGTCTCGCGCGATCACCAAAACTTGTTTTGTAATTTTCTGACACTCTGTGGACTTAACCCGACCTAATGCAGAAAGGATTAAGTCGATATATTTTACTGTTCTCGTGACTGGAACAAACAGAGACAGACAAACATTTCGCGTATCGCATTGTCCGACAATATCGCCCTGTCGCGTCGCGCACAGTAGCCACATTTATTATTATTATTATTATTTTTTTTTTTTTTTTTGGGGGGGGGGTATTTTTATGACACTCCCAGGACTTCTCCCCAGCTAATACAAAAAGAAGTCGGTCGAAATCTATTAGGTTCATATGAAAGAAACGAACAGCCGCACAGACAGACACACCCATACACAACTTGACTTAATTATTAGAAAAAAAAAAAAAAAAGATTCTTTGACAGTGGTTGGCTATGCTTCAGTAACGTCAAGTATATCATAGTTATCAACAAAACACGAATCTCTAAATCAGTAAACTTATGTTGCAAACTACATGCATTTACTGGGAAAAACAACAGCCATTTCTCGTACCGAGGAAGTAACATATTTGTTTTACCTTGATTAGTTTACCTTACCTCATCCACTTCCCTTGAGCACTGTGCGTTTCATCTTCAAAATGAGTGGTCAGCATCATTTAGAAGGCTGTCATGGCGTGCAGAAGCAATTGCATTTAGTTGAATGACTGCACAGTCTTGCCATCCCCAGAGCCATGAATGTTGAATGTCATTTTATCCGCTTCCAAAGTCAGTACATGCCATACCCAGATCCATGAGTGCAGCAAATCACCGTTCATCCATTGCCAAGAGCCTGTTACCCATCTTCTGCACGCCTTTAAACAACCCTGGGGAGTGTTGAGTGTGACCATTTAGAAAATCCTGAAGAGAGTTAACCAAGACCAAGGAGTGTATTGCATGACATGTTTAAAGAATCATGAGTACTGATGTTGACGAAATGAAGATCAGTGCAAAAATTTTAATCATTACTTAACTTAAATATATCCTTCCAGACGTCGAACATACTTTGAATTAGATAAAACCAGCCAATATTATGTAGCGTCATAATGATGTCCTCGGCCTGAAAAGGTTAAATACAAAATCACAGTGAGGAAAAAAACAAGAATTATGAAGTTGTGACCGAGTTTAGTAGGATCGGCATGACGTGCGGAATTTGTCTAAATGATATAAAATTAATATAAGTGTCCAAGATATATTTCTTTTATCAGAATACGGACCAGTGGAAAAGGAGCCCTATAGTTTACATGACTTGGGAGGAAGATCTGAAGTTCCGGTTTCCTTTTAGCGTTGGTATACCCTACGGTACTCGTAATTCCGGCAAATATGTTTGTTGTGGTAAAGAAATACGTAATAAAGAGATGTTTCTTTGGAAACTTAAGACAATGAAGACTTACGTTTACAGTGCAGTGTGGTAGCAACAGCACCAAAAATTATCAGGCTTACAATGCACTGAAGGTAAGCGGAATCAGATTGGCTTTTTCATTTTTCTTTTAACGAACTTATTTATTTTTCGTTTCGTCGCTCACCGCATTGCCAGCTTTTGTGTGGCGTGGAGTGGAAAATAGTTTTTCGACTATCAGAGTTCGATCTCGCGCGCGCGCGCACGCACGCACGCACGCACGCACGCACGCACGCACGCACGCACGCACACACACACACACACACACACACACACACACACACACACACACACACACACACACACATTCGCTTTGAGATTAGGGTGTAGTAAGGCACAAATAGGGCAGAAATAGGTTGTTTTGAGACTCCTGGCTCATCTGTACATGAATTCCATGGACTCCAAATATGTGGCCACTACATTTGGGTGCTCCCAGAGATATTCAGTTCGGTTACACTGAAATTTTTATTGTATTGTGAACGTGAAATGCATGAGGTGAATGCGAGGTTGTGGTTTTGGGGTTGCACAGCACGAAATTACTTTGAACTGTTTGTGCACTGCATTGTGTGTTGGTAACTGCTGAAGCACGGAAAGATGATGGCCACATCGTAGTCCGGCTAGGAAAACTCTGATCTCACTGGGAAAGATAACCTCTATGAAATGAATGCCTGGTCGGAGTTCTTGAAGGATTTTGCATGGCTAGAGGTTTTGCATGGCCATGGTGGCTGTGTGTATATGTTTATGAAGTGTTAAGTGGAGAAGGATGATTTTGAGGCCTTCTGTGTAGTGCGTGGAAGTTATTTTCTTCGTTGCCTTTTTGCAGTGGGATGTAGCGCCGCATAAAGTGCTAGGTTGAAATGGAACCACTGCTCAGACTATGAATTGTCCCCCTTTACGTTCATGCGAGCCTTGTCTGGGAGTAGTTTTGTTTCTTGGTGAAGGAGATCTGCATTTGTGGTCTTCATACTACGTATTCTTTTATTTCACAGATTAACAAAGAATTTTCATCAGAGATTATTTCAGGTGTATGTTGAAATATTTGTTACGTTAAGTTCATTTTTTTTTTTTTTTCAAGTACGTACTCGTATGGTTATTGTGATGAAGTCAGTCGTTCCTTTAATGCACTTCATCACTGTATTCAGAACAGTTCATTTTTGCTTACCGTTGCTTATTTTCCTTTGTCAGATTTGAAAATCTTTCTCAGATCTTTTGATCATCATGTCTAGTAATTGTAAAAAAACACCCTAACAATATTTGCTATGTATGTGGCTACTTTTCGTCCAAAGTGCAACGACGAGCTATCGCAAAAGAACAAAAAAGGTACGGTATACAAGCTATACTTTGGCTGTCAACTGTGAGACCAAGACACGCAGTGGAAACCTCACCAAATTTGTTCAGCTTGTTCAAGTCGTTTGCTCGAATGGTTGAACAAAAAGAATGTCATTGCTTTTGCAGTGCCTGTGATATGGAAGGAGCTTAGATATCACGTTATGGATTGTTATTTTTGTACTGTAAACACAAATGGATTTTCTGCAAAACAGAAGAGAGTTTGGAGTCAGTCGTCTTCACCGAAAAATGTCTGAACAGTCCTGTCAGGGACTTGTTTATCACTTAAAAAAAAGAAGGCCGAACTGCTCCGAACCTCTTGCCTCACGACTGAAAGGAAATTACTCGTTTGAGAAAAATGTGCAAGTGAGTCACTATCGAAAGGGGAATTTTGATTAGGCAGCATTTTTCAAAGAGGATAGCCCTGTTTGTTATTGTCATGACATTAATGGGCTATTTGCAAGTTTATCAGGAACACATGTCGCAGATGACTGGAGGCTTTTCATCGATTCTTTGCAGCGAAGCTCGAATCGTGTTCTACTGCATAATATAGATTTTAAACCCTCCATCCCTATTGCTCACTCTGTCCATCTAAAAGAGTCTTATGATAACATGGATATTCTTCTTAATGCATTTCGATACAATGCTCACCAGTGGAATGTCTGTGGAAATCTCAAAGTTATTCCCATGTTAATGGTCATGCAGAGAGGATTCATCAAACAATGGTACTTCCTGTCCCTTTGGAACAGTCGTGCTACTACAGATTATTATATTAAACAGGGCTTGCAATGTCGTCATTTGTTCCAGGAAAACATAACATCCAGTCTGTTCCTCTACTTGATTCTAAGAAATTTCTACCAGCCATATTAAACGGGCTGATGATGAACTTTGTTTAGACAGTGGGTAAGGCCAGTTAAAGAGGACTTAAATTCCTTCCAGAAAATTTCCAGCAGGTGCAACAAAAGTGAAAGAAGGGATTTTTGTAGAACCCCAAATCCGAGAAGGAGAAAATTTTGAAGGAACACTCGCTGCACAGAGGTCAAAAGCTTGGCATTCCATTCAAATACGCAGACTTTTTAGGGAATAACAGGTCTCCATGATATCGGGTTGGAGTTGAGAATCTCCTCGAAACTTATAAAGAGATGAGATGTCACACGTCTCTGAAATTGCGTTTTTTTTTTTTTTCCTTTCCCACCTGGACTTCCTTCTAGAAAACCTTGATGCAATGAGCGCCGAATAAGGTGGAACATTTCACCAAGTTATTGAAGCTGTGGAGTCTCGTGTACAAAGTTTAGGTAATGAAAACATGATGGTAGACTATTGCTGGATGGTGTGTTATGATGATCCAAGTCATGTGTACATGAGAAACTCTCTTTCAAAGCGCTTTTGATTGCATTTCTGTGTTACTTTCTATAAAAGTTTATGAGTATCGTATTGTGGTTGTTTAGTTCTGTATCCAGCATTTGTAACCTTATGAATATCATCTTCTAAAGCATGCTTCGTTTGATGGGAAAAGAAATGTATACTGAGCTTCGTTTGTTCAAAATATTCAATGCTATCTTGAGCTTTGATGTCTTTTTTATTTTATGTTTAAAAACACTGCTAAAAAAAATCATCACTGATTATTTTTAAGCACCCTTCGATACTTTTGAACTTTTGATAAATAAAGAAAATAAATTATATTCATCTCAGGGCTAAACAGGTTGGAGGAACACTGAAACCAAATTTAGAATCGACATAAATAATTCTTCTAGAAAAGAGTATTTACATGTTTGATGAGAACAAGAAGTTCCATTTTGTTGACCAGTATTATTATTATTATTATTATTATTATTATTTGTGGTAGGTGTGGGCGCACACCATCCACTCACTCGATGTAGTGCTGCTCTCGGGTGTCTGCCCTTTCCTCTCCATCCTTCATTCTCTTCTGTCTTTCTTTCCATCATTCTTTCCTTGTCCTTCTGCCTACGGGTGACTTTACACTCCCTCTTCTGTCTTTCTTTCCTTCATTCTTTCCACTTCCTTCAGCCTGTGGGTGACTCTACACCGAGTAACAAGCCAAATGGTTTCCTGTGCACCAGGAAACCATTTACTACGCTGGGTGGTAACCATATAACCAAATTTTGGCGCCTTGTGGTTTAGTGGGTAATTATTGTGCTCCAATCGGATTGAGCCGGTGAAGGTTTATATCCAAGGGATGGTTGGGGTTGATTGCTCATATATTGCCACTCGGGGATGAGTGAGGCTGGTCACTCTCATTTTAAATGTCGGGACCAACTGCCTAGCCCCGGGCTCCTACGCTTCTCATGGGGCAATGTAGGATTGGATGATGGATGGATGGATGGATTATTATTATTATTATTATTATTATTATTATTATTATACCGGTAATTAATAGTAGTAGTAATAGTAGTAGTAGTAGTAGTAGTAGTAGAAATGTTAAAGTTTTGATGACTGTAGCTGCTGAGGCAGAGGCACAGCTTGATTTAGCTTAATTTTTGTCCAGATGAATCGTTTGCAGACTGTTTTCATTGATTCCTGCTGTTTTTGGCTGGTAGGGCCCTGTGAGGGTTTCAGTGCATTAAATTTACGAGATGTTATTTCACTAATATTTCTCATCTGCTTAGAAAAAGTCATTTGTCTGTCCGCAGTATTTCCAGGGTCTTCTGGATGGCTTTCTAAAGAGAGTGATTCGTAAAAAAGAAAAAAAGTGATAAAGGCGTTTCTGAGATTCCTATGCCTGGAGTGAAGTGAGCAATGGTAGAGTAGTTATTTTATTTTATGTAATTCAGTATGCAAGTGAGTGGAGAAAGAAGCACCGATGTGGGACTTAGTATGTATTAACGTTTCGCCTCATGGCTTCCTCAGAATACAATTGCTGAATATACACCACATTTCCTGTATATATAGCAGAAGGCAGTTGGGGTTTGAGGGGGAGGTGAGGTATTGGCTGGGGATGGAAGGGGGCAGGTATGGTAAGGAAGGTGAGGTCCCAGGGGAAAGGGATTACAGATCACGGCACAAGGACGGAGAGAAAGAAAAGAAACAAGGGACAGGTGAAGTGGGAAGTCTATAGGGAGAGGGAAGGAATGTTGGGTAAGGAAATAGAGGTCACAGGGGGAAAGGAATTACCGATCCCAGCACAGTGTGTGTGTGTGTGGTATCTAAATGTGTAAGTATGGTTGTATCTAAATGTGTGTGTGTGTGTGTGTGTGTGTGTGTGTGTGTGTGTGTGTGTGTGTGTGTGTGTGTGTGTGGTATCTAAATGTGTAAGTATGGTTGTATCTACATGTGTGTGTGTGTGTGTGTGTGTGTGTGTGTGTGTGTGTGTGTGTCCGCAAGTGTTGTGTAGGTGGGTATTCTGAGGAAGCCATGAGGCGTAACGTCAATACACACTAAGACCCACATTGGTGTTTTTCTCCAACTTGTCAATGGACAGTGAATCAAGTGTACTTAGTGTTGGAGCTGGTTTGGTGTTAAGGTTTGGAGCTTAGTGAAATTGCCAAGACATCAGCAAAGGAGAGAACTGTTACAGAATTGGGAAGGGTTGGCAGGTCAAGGAGGAGAAGGATGAAGAGTGAGGGCAAAAAACACTGATACATGTTGTTACCGTTACAGAGAATTACGAATTAGGATTTTAGGCTTTATTGGTTACTTTGGCCTGGCCATCAGAAAGTAAGTTGCCTGGCCACATCTTTTTATTGTCTTCCACTTTTGTGTTCAAGATGCGATTATGTCTTGCCAATGCGATAAAAAGTTGTTAATGTTTGTTGCTGGTAGTGTTGTTCTTAGTTGGGTAGCCACCTGTTGAAATTCTTGAAGATGATAAGAGGCATTTTAGAAAGTGTGTGTGTGTGTGTGTGTGTTTAATTCACTGGGTCGTTCAAGTTCACGTGATGGGGACATGATCGTCAGCTTTTACCCTCCCTGAAGAGAGCTGGGTGCTCATATTGTCCGATCTGCGGGCAAGGCTGTGACCTTCACACACGCACACACCCATCCCCTTGCTCCAGGGAGACAGTAACCACCCGCTTCGTCCGTGAAATTTTTTTGCAACCCGAGCGAGGCGCGAACTCCCGTCTCCTCGATGGCACGTGAGAGCGTTACCACTGAGCCAGTGAGCGATGTCCACTGAGCCAGCGATCGGTGTGTGTGTGTGTGTGTGTGTGTGTGTGTGCAAAAGGGATATAACAGGACCAATCAAAATCTGTGTCAGAAAGTAAAATTTGTCATGTCAAATAGTAAGATAGTGTACCATATTACACTCAGGTTATTAAGATATTTTAGTCCATTTGAAAACTGCCTAAAGTTAAATATCCAAATTCTGATATCTTACCTACTCGGAAACTCCTTAAAGTAAACCTGCTGTCGAATTCTAGTAATCAAACTTGAAAATCCCAGAAAAGAAATGATGAGAGAAGTTATGTAAGCTATTTTTTCAGAAGTAACTCAACTAGTTAACATTCATAGTTTTGTCATTATTGTAATTAACAACCAATTAGTGAGATCTGTTAAATTTGCCAAGTTGTAGCCTTATGCCTGCTTTAAACTGCAGCACAGATTAGAGCCATCTGAAGATATGTAGAGAATGCAATATTACCGTAGTTTGTACAAAATAACTACTTGGACGAAGCTGTCAGAAAGTTGAATTGGGATGATAAAAAGAATTAACATGAATGGTGAGCAATTGTTTATTTTCCATCTGCTGACGATGCAGTTCTCAGTGAATTCGGGGCAAGAAAACTACATGAAATGAGAAGCGAGCTATACAGGGGCAGCTTGAAAGGAGACCTACAGACACATGTAGACGAAAGTTCGGTCTCTGCCAGTAAAAATAAGATATATAGGGGTAGAATTGGTAGAATTTGTTGATGAACATATCTGCCTAGTGCAAGAGTTTTAGACTGTAGCAGTTTAAGACAGCATTGTCAAGCATAGATCAGGAAAGGGATGGAGGACTTTTGGTGAATCAGTAATGTCATGGAGAAAGGATACTACCTCCATATCAGAAGGAGTGTTATATAATCAGCGTGTCCTGCCTGTTTTAATTTTTTGGCATAGAAATCGTTATCCTAGTAAACTGCTCAGGATTATGGGTTATGTTAAATAATATAAGAAGATTGCTTCTTGGATAGAGGAAGGAGCGAGCAACTGAATAGGACATTTGTGGGTCATATACAGTATTTCGTAGAGAAGATAACAGATCAGCAACCAGGGTAAAGAAGTGGCAGCCCAGAAATGAAGAGAGAGGAAGTGGCACTAAGAGAACAAGGTATTGATGAAGCTCACAGATTTGCAAACATTAGCTTACAGCCAATAGATCAGAGTGGAGAAAAACAAGTGAGCCTTTCCCAGTGCAGTCTATGGTTTCCGGTTGATGATGATGATGATAATGATAACAGGTGAAAACTGAATGCTGAATAGCCATGAGATAGTGTAAGGAACTACAGTGCGACGTGAAAATTTACTTAAGAGGTTATTTTCACATATGGAACTATATGTGGAGCTGAATGGCTGAAAAAAAAAATGCACTAAGAAGAGGAAACTCAAAACGGGATATAACACAGACATTCAGGGGCGGCACAGGCAATGAACATATGTGTGTGTGTGTGTGTGTGTGTGTGTGTGTGTGTGTGTGTGTGTGTGTGTGTGTGTGTGTGTGTGAGAGAGAGAGAGAGAGAGAGAGAGAGAGAGCACAAATAGGACAAGTTACGGGATACAGGAGAGACATAATGGAAGGAATATGTCCCACCAGAAGCCGCATATCAAGTTATCCAAACGACCTCTCTAGGCTGGACACTCCATAAGATGCCTTTATTTGTCAGGAGATAACAAGGCCAGACACTCAGGCGGCCAGGCACAAATACTGAATAAACTTGACCTCACGATAAGACCCAAGGACGGAACACAGATAAAAGAGCTACTTATTACAGAGAGAGAGGAAGCAATGCGTTTTCCCTTGCCCTGTGCTTGCTGTCTGCCTCAAACTCCTCCAAGCAGAACCAAGATTCATGACGCCTTCCATACGTCACTCTTCTTGCTGGTGGGCCGCAGTTGGAGGCGTGAGTGATGGTCGGAGATGGCCGGGAGTAATGTGGCGGAATTTCATATCGCGATGCCATTAAATTCTTTACTAGATGAAGAGGAGTAACATGTTGGATTTTTTTTTTTATGCAATGCATCAATTAATTACCTGAAAACATTGTTGCTGTCTTTCCTTCTAAGCGAAACTACTTTAATAATCTTGCCAATTTTTTTCATTAGTGGAGAACAAAAAGATCCCAAGAATAAGAGCCCAGGAAACTTGCCGTTTTAAAGCAACAGTAACAACACTGACAATTATAACAACAACATTGGCAGCAACAAAATCAAAATCAAGAATAGTTTATTTTGAGATGCCTGGAGACACTGCAATGAAACGACTAGAGGTCATAGGCAGTGGTAAAGGTATATTGCTAGAGGCTGATATTTTATTAGTAGTGCCAATTAATGTTTCCCAGATGGCATCATTCAGAATAGTACAAGGGGTCACACTGGTGGATATGAATGTATGTATGTATGTTTGTATTTAAAGTATGTATGTACAGTATGTATGTATTTATGTAATGAATGTGTGTGTTTCATGTATGTGTAATATATATGTAAGGACGTGATTTCATTGTACCAGCATAAAAGCAAAAGTTCTTGTGCCATGATGAATGCCAGAATATACAAGTAAAACCCTCAGAGTCTCAAGATACACAATGGGAGTCGTCCAAGATGCCGGTCTGGCGTGGTCACTGTGGGGTATACTGCCACAAGCACTTCAGGATTTATGTCGCTAATAAACTGGAGGAGTGGGCTGCGGACCTCGAGAGGAAATTGTTCGATGTTGTGGAATGTGTGTGTGTTGTTATAGGTGCGAGAGGAGGCTTGGAAGGACAGTATTTGTATGCAGTTTACTTTGCTTAATATACCTCAGCATCATCTTGTATGTTATTGATGGAATTTATATTGATACTGAAACGACTTAAGTATCATGCAAGAGAATGTTAAGATGTAATAAAAAGAACGCTAGGGACGAGTTACTACAGTGTCCATAACCTGTACTGTTCCCTTTAATGGGGTACATCTACTCGTATTTTTGTCGGATTAAGGGGCTCTGTATTCCCCTTTTCGTGTTTATTTATTTTTTTACACGACACATTAATATTCTTTTGTATTCTAAACGTATGCAAACCTTGTCGGTACTGAAAAGATACGAGCATTACACAAGAGAATACGTTGTTGGTGTTGTAGCCCCAGGTTCATCTGAAATGTGATCTCGGTGGACTGCAGGCTTCAGTTAGTCTTTCCATATAGTCTACCTTCTGCCTTCGGGGGCAGGGAAGCAGCTGAGGGACTGTTGAATAACCAGGCTGTTAAGAGAATATGAAGGTGTAAAATAGAAAAAGATAACTAAGGGAGAAGTGTAAAAGGTCTTAAATAAACCAACAAGAATAAAATCTTTGAATAACATGTTGTTCAATATTCCTTCTTAGTGTTGCCTCATAAATTTTTCTTCCCGTGATCCCGAGGAGTGAAAAATGAAAAATGTCCAGATGATGAATGAAGATGTATTATCCTTCCTGTTCTCATTTGTTTCATTTTCTCTCCATCTAGTTTCTTTCCTTCGTTTCCTCACGTCTCTCTCTTTATCCCTTGTCCTCTTATTTTCTTCCTTCAGTCCATTTCCTCATTCTCCTTCCTTCCCCTCCTCTTCGGCCTACCTTCCTGCTCCCAACATCCACTCTCTCGATCAATACGACTCGGTAAGAAAGTGGCCGTGTCTGACTGATGCTTTTAACTCAGATTTTAATGGAAAGATTAAGGCAAATATAAGGCTCCATAACACAGCAACTATTAGTCTTCATAACACAGCAAATATCAGCTTCCATAACAGCAGATTTCAGCCTCCATTACAGCAAATATCAGCCTCCATAACACAGTAAATATCATACGCAGTCTCTTGTGGAATTGTCAGACTAATGGTGTCACTTTATATCCTGCTTAAATTTTTGTTCCTTTTAAAATGATGGTCGTGCGTCATGTGGTGATGCTGTGGAATGAGAGAGAGAGAGAGAGAGAGACGAAGGTGAAAAGTAAAAAATGATAACTAAGATGATGAAGACGAAGGCTGGCATGGAAGTGAAGATAAAGATGATGTGAAGGGGAAGATGAATGTGAACTAAGGTGACTGTGAAGACGAAGATGAAGGTGAAGACGAAGACGAGGACGAAGAAGGAGGAGAAAAAGAAAACGATAAAGAAGAAGAAGAAATAAGAGTTAGGTGGTGGGATGAGGGCGCGTGTGTAGCAGAGGGAAAGAGCTGGGGACTGCTGCGGCACTACGATAAAACATTTTCTTTTATTGGCACTCGCTAGGGAAGGAGGGAGTTTGTGGGTCTCAGGCAGAGGGAAACGCGTCCTCGAGACAAACATTAAAAACGCAAAACAGCAAAAGAAAACATAATAAGAGCGACATCGAGGAGGGTAAACAGAGCCAGGACTTTTATTAAACCCTTGTTGGATGCTGATATTCACAATACGCCGAGTGAGGGAGATATTGAATACATTTTATCTCTCTGCTTTCCCGTGTTATTGCTTCTGACGTGGCCTAAGGAAAGCATGGGGTTAGTTTCCCTTCTTCCGATTTAGACGATGTTTGGAAACTTTTTAATATACAGTATATTTTTTTACATCCGAGGATCATTTTTATGTTAATTTCCATTGAATTAAAAGACGTCTTCATGCAAGAGCACGCACATACACGCGCGCACGCACGCACACGCGCACGCACGCACGCACGCACGCACACACACACACACACACACACACACACACACACACACACACACACACACACACACACACACACACACACACACACACACACACACACACACACACACACACACACACACACACACACACACACACACACACACACACAAATAGAATTATCCGGAGACAGAAGAGCACCTCTTTGCAACAAACGCTTATCCTCTTTCTCTCCAACTCTCTAATGCAAGAGTTAGCCATCACTCCCGGTCCTCCAGGTATGCAACAGGTCAACTCTGGAACTGTCTGCCTCTGTCCGTATTTCCTACTGCCTATGATCTCCAGTCTTTCAAACGCAGTGTGTCCAGGCATCTCGAAATGAACGGATCTTGAATTTGGCTCTGTGTTATGTTGATTTTGTTTAATTCTTGGAGGGAGCAATTTGCACGCTCCTGGCCTTTGGTTCCTTCTTCCTTGCATTAGAAAATAAAAACAAATACAGAAGACGTTGACTTAAAAGACTAATTTCTGACTCTGTAACTGACACATGGGTATAAACTCGTTTGACGTTTCCTGGAAAAAGAGTACTAGAGTTGACCTGACCGTGAGACATAAAAAAAACACACACACACAATAGAGAAGAAATTTAAACTGGAAATAATCGTCTGACGTGGTGAAGGAAACTAGAGAGAACATGACCGTGGAAAGTATAATAATGCATAGCTGAGATGAAGGGAGGGGAGAAGGCCGTGGTGTTTAAGATTTCTCTCTCTCTCTCTCTCTCTCTCTCTCTCTCTCTCTCTCTCTCTCTCTAACAGGGCTCAGCATGTTGGCCTGTATATGGAAAGCCGTGAATATTGAGAGAAATGACATCCACATATCTTGCCAATTATTCTCACTATATGTAACGAAGAAAGAAGAGGAGGAGGAGGAGGAGAAGAAGAAGAAGAAGAGGAAGGAGAAGAAGAAGAAGAGGAAGAGGAGGAGGAGGAAGAGGAGAAGAAGAAGAGGAGGAGGAGGAGGAAGAGGAGGAGGATTAAGATCAACGCCTCTCAACTACACGAGGTCATTGCTGTACATCTAGATTTTCGTTTTTCATTTTTCAAAACACTGGTCACTTCTTCCACTGATTTATTCTCAGGCACTGCACTCCTTCTTTCTTCAACCTCTAAATTCAGTCTTGCTACTGTTATCTCGACTTTTTCGTCCATCGATTTTTCAAGACAGATTTTCAAAATGTTCCATAACCCTCTTATATTTTGTCAGCATTCTCCCAGTTTCCTGCGTCGTGCATACTCATTTCCTTCTTATAAATACTGTGGCACTTCTTTCGTAAATAAAGGGGAGCAAGGTAGTTTGGTGGTAGGGTGTCGGGCTCGTAATCGTGAGGTTGCGAGTTCGCGCCCCGCCCGGTGGCTGCCGTGCTGGGAGGGATAGCGCTCTAATGTAACCCTAGCAGGGCTATATGATCTGATAAGGTCTAGCTCGGGGATTAATCTCCTTTTTCTTAAATAAATTCACACCAGTTTTCTTCGTTTACCATTAGCTGACTTTGGCTCGGATTCCCTTCAGTTAAGCAAATTCCCTAACACCTCGTCCTTCGCGATTTATTTATGGATGTGGGTGGTTAATATTATTTTGTACGTTATATATTGAAAGTATGGTGATACTGGAAGGATTTGAGTAACACAGAGGAGGAGAGTAAGGTGTAATAAGTAAAATAAATCGCTTAGATAAAGGTGTTAGGGAGCGTCCTCAATCGACCCAAATAAAGGCCTTGGTAAATTACTCGGCTCACAACCAGTCTGTAAGTTAGCCCAAGGAAATCTTTAGTTCTTGCCCTTTCTAGACGATTTTCTTAAGCAGAGGAAAGCACCCTAGTAGCGAAGGGGGTTCAAGAGGACTCTATCAGTCGCATCTAGTTCGAAAGGCTCTTCCATATCGTAATAAAATTGGTGATAGCAAGAGTGAAATTCAACAGACCTTCTCATATTGAAAGGGTTAGATGTTGTAATCAGACATATCAGTTACAGTTTTTCTCCCACAGCTACAGCGGGCAAAGGACAATTCTCCACGGGTAATAATAATAATAATAATAATGATAATTAATAATAATAATAATGATAATAATCCATCCATCCATCCATCATCCTCTCCTATGTTGCCCCATGAGGAGCGTAGGAGCCCGGGGCTAGTCAAGTTGGTCCTGACATTGAGATGAGAATGAGACATTTAAGATAAGAGTGATGACATTTAAGATTAGTGAAATTATATAATAATGAGTGAAATAATAATAATAATAATAATAATAATAAATAATAATAGTAATAATAATAATAATGATAATAACAACAATAAAAATGATGATGATGATAATGCTAATAAAAATAATAATGATAATAATAATAATAATGATGATGATGATGATAAAGATAATAATCCGATCTGTCAAACATGTTACAAGTAAAACATTGAAAGTGCATGCTATTAAAATTGCTCCTATCGATTCACTAATATTTGGCAAATTGCATTGATTGAGAATTTTACTAAATACACGGTTTTAATTCTTTGTCACACAGAGCCTTTAGCCCGAGGGATCCTGTCATAGAATAGAGGATTTTGTGCTGTTTTTACCCTAACTTGGCTCAGAATTCCGTCCTTTCGCAGCTTATATGTTAGGTCAGTGGTAGAGAGACAATGCTAATGCTTTACATCCTCTCCATAGCACTTCTTGACTGGCACCGTATTCTAGTAATAATCTTATGTTATTACTCAGCATTCAAGATGGAGAGATGGCAGTTTTAGGCCAAGTT
This sequence comes from Coenobita brevimanus, assembly GCF_032717465.1. Taxonomy (NCBI): domain Eukaryota; kingdom Metazoa; phylum Arthropoda; class Malacostraca; order Decapoda; family Coenobitidae; genus Coenobita; species Coenobita brevimanus. The sequence goes on from NC_137050.1 coordinate 49,361,754, forward strand.
AGAGTAAAAAGAGTATATAGGCCGTATTATCGTCAGTTAAGCAAGCTCCCTAACACCTCTTCATTAGCGAATTATTTTGCTTATTACACTTTGCTCTCCTCTTTTGTGTTAGGTCATTCTAAAATCGCCATACTCCTCATAAGTAACGTACAAAGGTATAGCAACCGCGAGTATCCAAAATTAATCGCCAAGGAAGAGGTGTTACGGAGCCTCCGTAGGGGTGATATAACGGGCCCTAGAGTTACCTGGCAAACTCAAAAGATCTCTATCATATTTTCCGAGACAACGACACACCTGAGCTCATATTCAGACTTTCTATTTCCCCCAGAGATCCCTAGCCTTACAGTACAGTTGCTAACCTAGATACGAAACTCCTTGACATACAGATTTCCCATTAAGCTCCGAAGCTCACTGTCAGAATTGTGGGATCACTTGCGGTCCTAATCTCATGAGCTTAGAAGGACTTTTCAGCACCTTCGTAGATTCCCCATTAAACTCCTAAGCTCACTGACTGAACACTAGGATCACTTGAGGTCCTATTCTCATGAGCTTACAACGACTTTTTAGCACCTTCGTAGTAATTATTTCGCATCTGTATTACATGTTACCTGTAGGTCACGTCCTCTCTTATTTTGTTAGTTAACGCTAGACGATTTTATTCAACTGAGAGTAGGATTTTGAACCCTGAATGTTAAGACTTTTACCATTAACCCTCACATGGTCGGGACAAGTCAGGTATTCCAACTAATGATGCAGTCATACACAGGCCAGAGCGTACCTTTTCTGACGCAAATTGTTCGATCATGTAGGTTGGGATAAAAAATAGACAAAGATACAGTAAGTTTATTTCATTGGTTCACTGTCTGTTTATTCCGTTTCTCAGTGGCTATTATATCGCATGTGGCAATAGGAAACAGTTTGTGCGTAACCTGACCCAGAAATGAGATGTAATAATTAGAAGGTTTTATCTGGACATACACGATCGGACAGTTTAATTCTGAATGTGTTCGGTTCCGGCATCAGTGTGAATGCATTGCTTGGCCAGATTTTATTCAGGTGAGAGTGAGTCAGAGTGAATGAGTCAGAGGAGCAAGGGAGCGTCAACATTCTCTCCTTTTTTTTTTTTTTTTTTAATGTCTTTTCATCATTGACATATATTGTATATCATACAGGGGAATAATATGCAGTAAGTATAAATAAATGAAGAGCTTGCCCTTTGAAATCTCCTATTCCAACCAAAATAGTCCTCGGTATTACACTCTATCCACTTTAACGTGACCTAAAACTGTCACCCTTCCATCTTGAATGCTGAGCTGTAAGGGCTAATTTAATACTAGAATATGATGTATTAGGGAGAGGACGTAGGACCGAAGTATCGTCATATTTTGCCATTGAAATACTTAAACTGTAAAAGGACGAAAATCTCTGCCAAGTTTAGGTGGAAGACCTTTCCCATAAACCTCAGGCATTAATCTCTTTACTGCAATGGTGTTGTTGTTGTTGTTGATGTTATTATTATTATTATTATTATTATTATTAATTATTGTTACCACCGGCGCCGCGAAGCGAACGGAGTGGTAATGTTTTCAGTTGTGAGGTTGGCTGGCTGGCTTTGTTTGTGTGTGGGTAAATAAGATATCTCATGAACGCCTTGAGTTATCAACATGAACCTTTTAGGGTATCAAGATATGGCCAAAACCTTAGACGAGTTCGGAAATGGACACTCGGGGTCAAGGTCAAGGTTACCAAAATGGATGCCAAAGGCCAACTAGTTGACTTTGACCTTGGCCCCGAGTGCCCATTTTCGAACTCGTCCAAGATTTTGGCCATATCTTGGTAGCCTAAAAGGTTCATGTTGATAGCTCAAGCCGTTCAAGAGATATCTTATTTACCCACCGACAAAGAAAGCCAGCCAGCTAACCTCACAACTGAAAACTCCGCTGGCGTTGCGAAGCGAGCGGAGTGGTAATGTTTTCAGTTGTGAGGTTGGCTGGCTGGCTTTGTGTGTGTGTGTTTTACATCCTAAATGTGAGTCAAATCAGAAATGGAGGTGCAATATTTTGCCGAGGAAAAACTTTTCTGGGTACGCGGATGGTGAGTTCCCATCGTGAGATGGCTTCTAGTTATTATTATTATTATTATGATTATGATTATGATGATGATGATGGTGATGATGATGATGATGATGATGATGATTATTGTTACTACTACTACTACTACTACTACTACTACTACTACTACTACTACTACTGCTACTACTACTGCTACTACTACTACTACTACTACTGCTACTACTACTACTGCTACTACTGTTATTACTACTACTACAAATACAACTACTACTACTAACTGCTATTACGACTTTACTACTGCTACTGCTTCAGCTACTACTACTACTGTTACAGCTACTACTACTACTACTGCTGCTGCTGCTGCTGCTGCTGCTACTACTACTACTACTACTACTACTACTACTACTACTACTACTACTACTACTACTACTACTACTACTATTATTATTATTATTATTGATTTAGACGAAATATTCTACTCAGTTTCCGAACTGGAGGGGTCAGATACATGTATAATTACCCCCGTGAATTAATGAAATCTCTCCCCTCCCCGGAAAACAACTAACTAAAGAAACAAACAAGAAGCCTCGGACAAGGACTGACCAAACGTTGACGACCCAGGACCGGACAAAGGACTTGGTAATGTGTACATGGAATGTAAGAGGAGCGAATGATGAGGTGAAAGAGAGAGAGATTGTCCAGGTGCTTGAGGATGCGAAAGTGGATGTATGTGGAATAACTGAAACAAAATGGAGAGGAGAAAGTGTGAGAGAATGGGAGTATGGATGGGGTATATGTGCAGGAGTAGATGAGAATGAGAGGGCAAAGGAAGGAGTGTGTATAGTTGTGAGTAAAAGATGGAAGAAGAGCATAAGACAGTATGGATCAGTTGGGTCAAGGATTGTGTGGGTAAAGTTGAAAGTTGGAATACAAATGTGGGGGATTGTGTGTGTGTATGCGCCAACGCAAGATCGTGCTAGAAGAGTGAGAGAAGAGTTCTGGACAAATGTGGAAGTGTGCATGGAAAAGTTTGGAAGGAATGAGAGAGTGTTTTTGATTGGTGATATGAATGGTAAAGTTGGTAATGTGAAGGTGGATGGAATAGTTGGTGAGTGGGGTGTGCCTGCTGAGATAGATGAGAATGGGAGTGCGTTAGTGGACATTTGTGCTGGGAGGGGTTGGTGATAGCCAATACCCTCTTCAGGCATAAAATGATCCACAGGTATACATGGCGAGTGATGAGAAGGGTGGGTGGTGAACTGAGTGAAAGGAAGGCAATGATTGATTATGTGTGTGTGGATGAAAGGATGCGAAGATGTGTAAAGGATGCAAGAGTGTATAGAGGTTGGGGAGTGGACTTTCTGACCACTACTTGGTGGTGGCCAGAATCAATGTCCAATTAGAATGGAGGAATAGAAGAAGGGAAAGACGAGAGGAAGGAGTAGTTGCAAGGAGAGTGGAAAGGTTACAAGAGGATGAGAAAAAGGCAGAGTATAAGAGAGAAGTGGAGGAACGATTGGGCAAATATGAACTGGAGCAGATGGGAGACGTGGAAGGTGTGTGTAAGATATTTACAGAAGAAATATGTGCAGCATGTGATGTGGTGTGTGGAAGGAAGAGAAGACGGACGGGGGTGCAAGGAACAGCGTGGTGGACAGAAGAGGTGAAACAGGCTGTGACACAAAAGAAGAAAGCATACAATGAATGGTTGAGAAATAGGGGCGTGGAAGAAGTTGAGAGGCGGAAGAGAGAGTTATATGTGGAAAGGAAGAGAGAGGTGAAGATATTAGTAAGAGAGAGTAAGAAGAGAGTGGATGAGGAATTTGGAAGGAATTTGAGTGTAAAGTGGAGGGACTGTAAGAAAATGTTCTGGAGAGAAGTGAAAAGAGTAAGACAGGGTGGAAATGAAGTTAGCAGGGGAGTGAAAGATAAAAATGGTAGATTACTAGTGGAGAAGGGAGAAAAAGTGAGCAGATGGAGAGAACACTTTAAGGAATTGTTGAACGTAGAGGATGGAAGTAATGCGAGTATAAGTGGCTGGGGAATGGCTGGGAGAAGGAGGGAGGTGAGAAGACAGGAAGAAATTAGTAGGATAGAAGTTGTGGAAGCAATGAAGAAAGTTAAATCGGGGAAAGCCCCAGGAATTGATGGAGTGTGTGGTGAAATGCTGAAGCATGGGGGAGAGATAGTAGTAGAATGGATGTGGAAGATGTGCAGATTGGCCTGGGAGGAAGGTAGAGTCCCGGAGGATTGGAAGTCAGGTATAATTATTCCCTTGTACAAAGGAAAAGGGGAAAAAGAAGTGTGTGGTAACCATAGGGGCATTTGTCTTCTTAGTATAATAGGAAAAGTGTATGGTAGGATACTTATAGACAGAGTAAGAGAAAGAACAGAGAAATTAGTTGGAGAAGAACAGGGAGGCTTTAGGAAGGGAAGAGGTTGTGTAGATCAGATATTCATTCTTAGATCTTTAGTGGAAAAGTTTCTAGAGAAGGGAAAGAAGTTGTATGCGGCTTTCATGGATTTGGAGAAAGCATATGACAGGGTGGATAGACAAGGATTGTGGAAAGTGTTAAGAATATATGGAGTAGATGGGAAGTTGTTGAATGCTGTGAAGAGTATGTACGATGGTGCGAAGGCTGCAGTGCGTGTGGATGGTGAACTAAGTGAATTTTTCTCTTTGAAAGTTGGTTTGAAACAGGGATGTGTCATGTCTCCATGGTTGTTCAATCTGTACATGGATGGGGTAATAAAAGAGGTACAAGGTAGGGTAGTGGATGTTGGAGTGGCCCTGGTGAGAGAGGATAGTGTTTGGAAACTCCCTGTACTGTTGTTTGCAGATGATACTGTGTTGTTGAGTGAAGACGAAGGGGAGCTGCAAGGCTTGGTGGATGAGTTTGAGAGAGTGTGTAAGAAACGGAACCTAAAGGTGAATGTAGGGAAGAGTAAAGTGATGGTCTTTGAGAGAGGTGAAGTCAGTGAATGTACAGCGAGGTTGGATGGTGAGGAATTGGAAAATGTGAGTACGTTTAAGTATTTGGGTAGTGTGATGAGTAAGGATGGAGGTTTGGAGGGTGAAGTGCTTGAAAGGGTACAGCAGGGAAGAAAGGTTGCTGGTTCCTTGAAAGCAGTGATAGGAAACAGGGAAGTGAGCATGGAAGTAAAAAAGTTACTACATGACAGTATTGTGATACCAACTCTAACGTACGGAAGTGAAGCTTGGACATTGTTGGAAGGACACAAGTCAAGAGTGAGAGCAGTGGAAATGAGTTATTTAAGAGGAGCCTGTGGAGTCACGTGGAGAGACAGGCTGACGAATGAGGATATAAAGGAACGCTGTGGTGTGGATGTGGATGTGATAGGAAGCGTTGTGAGGAACACACTGAGGTGGTTTGGCCATGTGGAGAGGATGGAGGGTGAAAGACTGACAAAGAGAGTGTATGTGAGTGAGGTGGAGGGTGGAAGAGGGAGGGGGAGACCGAGGATGAGATGGAGGGATGGGGTGGAGAGGTATATGAGAGAGGGAGGTGTGAGTTGGGAGCAGGGCAGTGAAATGGCGGGGGACAGGGCGACTTGGAGGCGATTTGTTTGTGGCCACCCCAAACGGGATTGAGGCATCAGGCAATAGATAGATAGATAGTAGTTACATCACATGATTGAAGGTGTTAATTCCAATGCATTTCCCTTTTCCACCAGATCCATTCCTCAATGTTTATACGATTTTTAATGCTGATAATACCATGGCGTCGTACCTTTATTCTTACTTTCTCTAGACCATTTTCATTAACTTTGGAAACACCATTTCGTACTGAAGGGGTTAAAACTGTATAGAACGCCTCATTTTCAATTTTTTTAGAAGTATATAAATTTGGAGGGACATAAATAAAAGATATCGTAGTAAAGAGTTAATAAAGGCAACCTATCACAGGTCGTGTTCGAAAAATTTCTTCTAAAATAAACAAAGTCGTCTTGAGGTAGCAAGAATGAAATGCAAAAAAATCTTAAGGTAATGAAGAGGTGAAGCTGTTTTGATACCCCAACGTTTTCATTTATTTATTTATTTATTTTTACTTACTTTTTTACCCTCCACCTCACAAAGACAGAGGAAGGTGTTGTTATCACTGGGATCAATAAGTGTCTGTCCGTCGAGTCAGGCGGCTGGCCAGAACTCAGGAAGTATTCACTATATAGTCATGAAATTTCACATTAGTTATGTGTCTTATAGTGAACTGGTGCCTTTTGTTGGGTAGAATGCTGTGTCTTAAGTGCTTTTTTTTTTTTTTTTTTTTGATAATGATAAAGTAAAAACAAATACTTTTCCAGAATTTCAATGTGACGCGCAAGGAATCTGAAGGGCCCAGGCTGTGTCCTCTAGACGTTCTCCTTACGCCTATCTTTAAAAGAAAAGATTTGGGTGAGGGGGATGAGGGCCGTTATGCTCTTGGTTAGGTGTGCAGGGCGGTGGGGGGTATGTACTTGGTCAGTTGGAGGGCTGCAACAGCGTAGCGTTGCCTATGTTTAACACAGTATCGTTACTCGGCATACTTTTAACACCTTCAGCCAAAAGACTAATTTCTCCAGCATTATCATGGTGTCAGCATTTTTTATAAACAGATTTTCGAACGGGAAGGGATAGTTCTAGTCTCCTTTTTTCGTTTTCCCAAGAAAACGTCATAAATTATTATTATTATTTTTATTAGCGGTGGTAGTAGTAGTAGTAGTAGTACGATGTTGATTCGTGTGACCTCTAGATGTTCCTTTTCTATGTATGGCTTAATGAAGGCAATATTTAACCCGTCTGTTAATGTAAAGTTAATTTTTATGCTAAATGTAATCGTCAGGGGCACTGGTAATTAAACATTAAGTCACATTAAGTCGCATGGAAGTGAAAGGAATTGCGTTTAAGGAGACGTCAGAATACTAAGAGGAAGAATATTTATCCAATGAATTCTTGAACGTATTAAATATTTACTCTCCTACCAGTCAGACTCCTATGCACTTTTTATTCTAACGCGGCCTAAAATTACCTTCTCTCTTTGGTGATGGATTGACACTAGCTTAATAGTCACGAGGAAGTGCAATGGAAAGAATCCAAGGAAGTAACTTTGTGTGTTTGTGTGTGTGTGTGTGTGTGTGTGTGTGTGTGTGTGTGTGTGTGTGTGTGTGTGCCACTGAGCTACGTGAGATGAGTTAAAAAAGATCGAAAATCTAATCCAAGTTAAGGTGAAAAGAGTATAGTCATATTTTGTGGGTGCTGTTAAACTCTTGAATCAGGTATCGTCATTTCTTATTTAATCTTTGCGTCGTTTGAATATTATCCTTTGTTTTAGAGACCTTAGTTTTTGAAGTAAGGGTGTTAATATAGAGGTAAAAGATTCCTCTCTCTCTCTCTCTCTCTCTCTCTCTCTCTCTGCGTGAGTGCGTCTGTCTGTCTGTCTGTCTGTGTCTATCTGTCCCTCTCTCTCTCTCTCTCTCTCTGGAAACTTGCTGAAAACCCAGGTGGAACTTGGTGGGTGGGAGGGAGGGCGGATGAGTGGGTGTACAGGTGTGTGGGCGGGTGAATGGGAAGGTGGATTGGTGGATGTGTGCTTAGGTGGATCGGAAAATGGGTGGGTGCACGGGTGGATGGGGAGGTCAACGCATGGATGGGTGAGCAGGCGGAGGGGTGGGTGGTGGTGGGTGGGGATTGACTGATATGTCAGTGGGTGGATGGGTTTGGTCAGTAGGTGGATACATGGGTGGGACGCTGGGTTACGAAAACAAAGCAGGGGTCGGGCTTATGTTGCTAATGAAGGTCATCATGTTTAATTCAGTATATCTCCCCTAACCTGTATACATCGTCTGTTGCGTGAAAGAATAGAAGGGTATAATGATCCTCATCCCTCTCAGCTCGCTATAAGGCCCCTTGGCTCAATAACGAATTACTAGACATATCACTCTGTCACGTCTCTGCTGACTCTGGGATTGTTGAAGGCAGCCCTTAGTTCACCTCACGCCAATGTTATGTCCACCCAATTGCTCAGCTCTGTGGCCCCGCAGCTGGGATCAGTATGGTCTGTTTTGGCGCCAGATGCTGCTCTCTCTCTCTCTCTCTCTCTCTCTCTCTCTCTCTCTCTCTCTCTCTCTCGTGTAATTGGTCTGGTGTACAGCATGTGCACGCTTGCGTTGTTTTGTACGTATTGTGCGGTTTGTCCCATCTGTCGATCTGTCACGTTATAATTGCTCTCTCTCTCTCTCTCTCTCTCTCTCTCTCTCTCTCAAGAATCAACATACACTGCCTCAGTACCATAAATCACCTACTAGTGCACTCCATCTGTTTCACAATATTGTATTATTTTTTCTCATTATTCTCTGACGCATATAAAAGAAAATCATATATGGACAGAGAAGCATATCAAGCCTCTTTCCGGTTTTGAATATTAGCAGAAAAGGAAGGTAATATGTAAGTGTGAAAAAATGTACAAAATTATGTTCCCGAGTGCAAAAGAGAATAAAATGAGTCACTCCGCAAAATAAATCGCTCTGTATGAGGCCTTAAGAAGCTTCCTACGCCACATAGAATACACCTCACGGCCTGAAATATGCGGACACAATTTCTTTACCTATCCTCATCTATCCCTACCAAGAAATAGAGAACAACATTCCCGACAACAAAAATCGGCCTTTGCCAGCCCATCCATTTTTTCGGCCAATTAAACCCGTATGCTTAAGTTTTCCCCTCGACAGACTTCCCCAGCAATATTGGGTACACGGACGGTCTCAAGAAATTAAATCCTAGTATATCTTTAACATCGTGACAATGTGACAGGTTAGCAGTGACTAGCAAGCATTTATTTGACAGGTTAGACTCAGATCTTTGGTTAGTTTGAGGGAAGGAGTGCCAGAGGAAGGTTTTGCTGTAGGGAATTAAATTGCTCCCGCAGTCCGGCACGTTTGGACTTCTGAGACACCCTGTTCAAATATGCAAACGACAGAAACCATTCAGGGAGAGCGAGGCCGCTTCAAGGCAATAGCAAGAATGAATGTCGCCCCTTGGTTGTCGTCGAGTGAGCAGCAATGGTTGGGGCCGTGTGCTGTTGATTATTTTCTTCATGGCATATATATTTTTGGGGTAATTCTCCAAGTCCAGATGATGCATTTTACGTTTGGATAGGCTTTTCAAACGAGAGGGGTTCAATATAGTCTTTGTTAACCCCTATCATTTCCTTCAGCCTGCATTTCCCTGAATTCACCTTTGGATAAATGGGGCGACAACACCACCAACAACCGTAAAGTCACCAGCAATACTACTGCTGTTACTACTATTGCTACTGCTACTACCACTGCTGCTACTACTACTACAACAACGACTACTACTACGACTACTCCGACTACTACTGCTACTGCTACTGCTACTACTACTACTACTACTACTACTGCTACTACTACTACTACTACTACTACTACTACTGCTACTACTACTGCTACTACTACTGCTACTACTACTACTGCTACTACTACTACTACTACTACTGCTACTGCTACTGCTGCTACTACTACTACTACTACTACTACTACTGCTACTACTACTACTACTACTACTACTGCTACTACTACTGCTACTACTACTGCTACTACTACTGCTGCTGCTACTACTACTGCTGCTGCTACTACTACTACTACGACTGCTACTACTACTACTACTACGACTGCTACTACTACTACTATTACTACGACTACTACGACTACTACTACTACAACTACTACAACTACTACTTCTACTACTACTACTACTACTACCACTACTACTACTACTACTACTAATAATAATAATAATAATAATGACGAGATATTTCCCAAGCCAAATAAAGGTCTTCTAGCGGTATCGAGAACGTTCCCTAAGAGGAGCGGCTAATGTTGTTGGCTCGTGTCCGTAATACCTCTCTGGGTATGAATTTGTGGAGAGCGAGAAAGGAAAAATCAGATTCCTCCATCAGTGTCATCCCTTGTGTCTCCATAGCCTCGTCGTGCTCTTGTCTGGAAGCCGTTTGGACAATCTCCCCAACGTGATGATCCCTCAGGTGATCATTACCTTCAAAGGAACAGCATTTCCTTGATTGTATCCAGGCAGAGGAAGAGGAGGGCGTGAGAGCAACAGAGCTTGGGGCTGATGTGAGAATAAGCAGACGCAACCAGCCGCCCCCACCACCACCACCACCACCACCACCATCTGCCAAGGCCCAGCAGCTGCCACTCCTGACTTACAACACAGGCCCCAGAGACAAGCACCGCAACAACCATCCATGCTATAACCCTTATCATCAGACATCGTGTTCCCTCCTGGCTTTGCTAAGAGGTGGGGGAGGGAATATTATTCGTGTGGATTATGACAGACACCCCTCTCCTTCCCCCTTCTCCCTTCCCCCTTCTCCCTTCCCCCTTCTTCCTTCCCCTTTCTTCCTTCCCCTTTCTTCCTTCCCCCTTCTCCCTTCCCTCTTCATCCTTTCCCCTTCTCCCTACCCCCTTCATTCTTTCCCCTTCCCCCTTCTCCAGGTAGGCAGTCTGGCAGTCGAGGACAAAAATTAACTCATTATTCCACTTCATCTACTCGTGCTTGACGCTAATGACATCGCCACGTAGTGTATCATATCAAAGAATATCACGTATGGACAGAGAAACACACCAAGCCATTCCCAGCTTCGGAATATTAGCCAGAATAAGAAAGTGAAAAGCAAAAGAGGCAAAGTATTTAAGCGAACTTTTGTTACTGCGCATCGGGGATCATAACAGGAGGTAGACATCTCTTGATAGCCTCGTTCTCGTCGTTATATACCTACCCTTCCGCCGTAGAGCCATAGAAGAGACTAGCTGGACAGGGCAGTAGCTATTATCCTGACTGCCCACAGCTGATGGTACTCTCCACGTCCCCAGCTGCTGTGAATGAGGAACCCACTGATGGACTAACACGAGTCTGCTGTCTGTGTCGTTTGTGCAGTAGAAACAGCTGATCCAGACGTACTGTTGCGTAAGTTCACGACAGTCCCTGGCCATCATTGTGTCCTGCGTTCCATGTGTCCTGCATTCCATGTGACCTGCGTTCCTTGTGTCCCTCGTTCTATGTGTCCCGCGTTCCATGTGCCCTGCGTTCCATGTGTCCTGCCTTACGTGTGTCCTGCGTTCCATGTGTCCCACGTTCCATTTGTCCTGTGTTCCATCTCCTGCCTTCCATGTGCCCTGCGTTCTATGTGTCCTACGTTCCATGTGTCCCGCTTTCCATTTGTCCTGCGTTCCATGTGTCCTGCCTTACGTGTGTCCTGCGTTCCATGTGTCCCGCGTTCCATTTGTCCTGCGTTCCATGTGTCCCGCGTTCCATTTGTCCTGTGTTCCATGTCCTGCCTTCCATGTGCCCTGCCTTGTGTGTGTCTTGCCTTGTGTGTGTCCTGCCTTCCATGTGTCCTGCCTTGTGTGTGTCTTGCCTTGTGTGTGTCCTGCTTTCCATGTGCCCTGCCTTCCATGTGTCCTGCCCTCCATGTGTCTTGCTTTCTATTTTTCCCATTTCTCCCCAGACGTCAAAGAGTATCCTTCATTTTTATAGCCTTTTGTTGTGTGCTTAATACTGCTTTCACATATAAAAAAATTATGTAATGCGTTCCACCGTCACAGCCAGTAAGGAAATGTCAGCGAATTTGTAATAGTGATAGTACCCCCCCCCGCTCCCCCTCCCTCATAGTACACAGTTATTAGATGCCAGAGTTTTCGAGCCCAGTGGTTAATGAACTTGGTGTAGTGTGGTGTGGCAGGATGATTATATGTGGTGTGGTGTGAAAGGATGATTTTGTGTGGTGTGGTGTGGTATGGTGTGAGAGGATGATTTTATGTAGTGTGGTGTGAGAGGATGGTTTTGTGTGGTGTGGTGTAGTGTGATGTGGGAGGATGATTTTATGTGGTAGTGTGTGGTGTGGAAGGATTTTACGTGGTTTGTTGTGGTGTGGGATGATGATTTTATGTGATATGTGGTGTGGAAGAATGATTTTATGTGGTGTGGTGTGGGAGGATGATTTTATGTGGTGTGGTGTGGTGTGAGAGGATGGTTTTGTATGGTGTGGTGTGGTGTGATGTGGGAGGATGATTTTATGTGGTGTAGTATGGTGTGGTGTGAGAGGATGATTTGGTGTGGTGTGGTGTGGGAGGATGATTTTATGTGGTGTGGTGTGGTGTGGGAGGATGATTTTATGTGGTGTGGTGTGGTGTGGTGTGGGAGGATGATTATATGTGGTGTTGCAGTGTGGCAGGATGGTTTTATTTGCTCTGGTGTGTCAGCTCTGGAGTCGCTAAGTCGACGGGAGTGAAACACCCTCTCCGAAAATGGTTAGTGAGAGAGAGAGAGATGGACACAGCTTCACCTAAAGATGCTCTCTTATTTTAAATGATACCTCGAACTAGATAGCATCATGTTCTCTGCCTTTTTATGTCATTTCAGTTGCTTAAAATACATAGCATAATATTTCCACTTATACTGTATATCGGGATGGCTCATATATTACAGTTCATTTTTCATGTGCTAGATTGTTTTGTACTGTTTGTCATAGCTTTTTCCTTTTATGGATTATTGTTATTATTATTATCATTATTATTATTATTATTATTATTATTATTATTATTATTATTGTTGTTGTTGTTGTTGTTATCATTAGTATTGTTATTATTATTATTATCAGCTTTATTATTATTATTATTATTATTATTATTATTATTATTGTTGTTGTTGTTATCATTAGTATTGTTATTATTATTCTTATCAGCTTTATTATTATTATTATTATTATTATTATTATTATTATTACAGTATTATTATTTTTATTATTACAGTATTATTATTTTTATTATTAGTATTATCATTATTATTATTATTATTATTATTATTATTATTATTATTATTATTATTACTATTATTATTATTTTTATTGCAGGGGTACATGAAAACACTAACATATTACTCACCTTAGAGATTCATAATTCTCTCAATACGGCTGTGATGAATACCGTAGTGATGCGTCCATTCCAACAAAATTTAGATAAACCAGATATGATCTCATTTAGTAAAACAGGTGAAGAGTTTGTGATGCAGTTGTTTGATGTTCAGTAGTGTAATTCAGAGTCTATTATTTCCTTTGAGTTAGCTAGTTTAATGAAAGAAATTTAGGAGTTTTTATTGTTCTGAGTATTATTACCCTCCTCACATCTATGAAGAGAACAAGAGTAACAGTGTGGCTATAAATCAGTCCTGCTTACCTCAGCAAGGATGCCTATTTGTTTGCAGTTAGGGAATGTCCGTCACATCCTAGCGATTCATAGTATTTAAAAATGTATATATGGACAAAGAAGTATGCCAAGCCTCACTCAGCTCAGGAATACTAGCCTGCAGCGGAAAGTAAGAAGAGATGAAATATTGGGTTAACTATTGTCCCCCAAAGTTCGCCTACCATTCCACTGTTCCTTCACATTTAGAGCATGTCCATCACTTTCCTTCCTGATATTTTACATGAAAGAGAATTATCTATGGGTAGAGAAAAATGCCAAGGCTCTCTCCGCATGGGAATATTAGCCAGTAGAGGAAAACAAGCAGCAGAGGAGGTGAAATATTGGGGGAACTACTTCCCCCCTAACTGTATCTCAATGGCTGTTGCACAAATGAATATGTGAACGCATCATAAGGAGTGCTCAGAGTCTCCGTGGTAGAACTAAGGAGCTTTCACCCACTCGCCACCCAGGAGAATTCCACTCAGCCTTCAGTTATCCCCTGTTATGAGTCAGTGTTTTGCACCCACTGACACTAATAGCGGTATTCTAGTTGGTACAGGAAGCTTAGAATGCGGTGGGTAGGGTCTTCTCTCTATGTTGGCCGGGAGGATGGAGTCAGTTTGTACATAAGGAGATTTGAAATATATCAACATAAGCTAAAATATGCTGGAATATTTACAATCGTAGCTAAAAATGCTCCTCTTATTTCGGTTTAGAGGTGAGTTGAATTTTGCTTCGTTAGCGATATATTTCACATGTAGTATCTTGACATTCTCTTATCTGTTACTTACATCATTTTATTATGTACATAGTTCACTTCAATAATATGCAAGAGATAACCGAGGTGTAATGAACAGAATAAATTGCTAGGGATGGGGTGTTACTAGAGCTTCAGAATTACTTAGAATTGGATCCTAACTCTCGTATGAATAAGAGCTTAATACCCTGTTCTGTCTAAATACATGCCTGATTTTCTGGGATCGGAACTCTTATTGCCTCTCTGGTATTTTGTCAACGAAAGGGCAGTTACGATTTGGCAGTGAGGGAAGAGGTTGAGGAGAGTAATCGTGTGTAAAATGCCTTGACAGGAAAGCCAACCCTATATCTAGCCTTGATTTGTAGTACAGTGAATTTTTCGGATTTACACATTGAGGTTGTATTTATCGTGGAGGTGTAACAGTTTCGATTTGCATATGTGGCTATAACCTACTAACCTTACAGCCTTTTCCGACTGCGCAGTTCATGAGAAATTCTACAGATTTTGTTTAGAAATGCCAGTAACAGGTTTGATAACACTAAGGGAGAATATGGCCAAGTGGACAGAGAAGCAACTTAATTTCTGAAAAGGGCGCGAGTTTGATTCCGGTCTGGGAGAGGGAACACAGAAATAAATGACTAGTTCGTTAAAATGGACTTTCCTGAACTTCCTCTAGGCCAGCCGACATAAAATACCCTTCATGATAAATTACAACACTCATGAATGTGACAGCCTTAGCACGTTCATCTGCAGACAAATGAACGTACCACACTCCCGATACTCAGCTGTTGATATATACTAGTATTTTTTTTTCTTATACAATCACTTCCTGGGCAAAAATACAGGCAGATTTATAGAACCACCAATCAGAAACACAAGCTCATAAGTTTACTCAGAAATCCTACTTAATACAATGTCAGGATTGGCAAATACAGCCAAAGAGTGATCTTGCTTAGTAGTATGGACGATGGGTGTTAGCGCCGAAGAGGTGGCATGTGAATGTGTTGCATGTAGGAGGACTGTTCAGCCCCTGGGAAGAGGCTGTTAAATCTGTGCCCAGAGTCGCAAAAACTAAAAAAAAAAAAAATCAAATTATCTGGGCCAAAACTCTGATACATAGCTGCCAGTATATCTTTGTCCTATAATTCTTCTTAGTGTAAGTGGAGCAGAGTATTTCCCAGTTTAGCACGTCAGGTATTTTCTCCCGTTGAGTTGGGCATGATTTTACGTTGCACTTCCTGTTTTGTCTCGTTATCGTTGGAAATCGTGTGGGCTGTTTCGTTTTACAGCCCTGGGTGGTGCTGTAAACCCAGAATCTGACCCACTATCTCGCCCACAGCCACCTGATGTTTATTTCTTAACTCTTAACTTACTCACTACAGACATGTGTAGCTAATTCTTCCTACTTCTGTCTGATTTTATATAACTGAGGGAAGATCTATTGCACTGAAGGAGTTAGTGATGGCCATGTCTAACCTCGCCATGTCGGAAAATGTCTTCTGATATTACTAAAAATCTCTAAAAAGAGTAATTGTATGATTAAATTATTCAACATAGGAATGTAAGGAGTTAAACCTCGGCTGGCGATATTTGTATTTTACGCCACAGCACGCCAAGCGATTTTTCTCGTCACTACGAAAACTTTAAAGGTCTAAGAACTGACAGTCTCGCTCAGGAGGAGGAGGAGGAAGAGGAGGACGAGGACAAGAACATTGACCTTGTTCATGACCTTCTCGCATTCTGCCGTCATTCTTTCTGAAACTGGGAGGGATCTGAGGGATAGTTATATAACGAGGGAACTTCACTGTCTGGTCATATCAGTATCACTACATGAAGGCGTCTCTTTATTGTCTGATGCATTTTAGTTCAGAGTCAGCAGCCAGAAATTACACCTGGCTCGTTCGACTTATTTAACGGCATGTATTACCCCTCCCGTGCCACACAAGAGATATTGACCCATTCATATCAGTGACGGATATTTATATTTTTTTAATCCTTATCACTAGACAATTTCATTCAGCTTAGAGGAGACGTAATGCAGTGAAGGGGATTATGAAAGGCTCTGTCTAAACCTTATAGTTCAGAAAGTCTTCACTAAGCTGAATAAAGATGAACGTTAGCGAGAATTTATAAAAAAAAAAAAAAAGTCAGCAGATCGAGTCTGGCATAAATCTTTGATTTCCAAACTGCCCTCTTGCGGTTTCTATCCTTCTATCTGTGCCTTCATCTATAGCTTCCTTTCTGGTCGTTCTGTAGCCGTTGTTGTAGACGGCCATCGTTCTTCTCCTAGATCTATCAACAATGGTGTTCCTCAGGGCTCTGTCCTATCACCAACTCTCTTCCTTTTATTCACAGTGATCTAAGCTGTACATCTAACCCTATCCACTCATACGCTGATGACTCCACCCTTCACCTTTCCATTCGATTCCCGCAACGTCCATCCCAGCAGTTACTTCAACAAACAAGGGATGAGGCTATGGTACACCTGATGTCTGACTTGGCTCGTATCTCTGACTGGGGTAAAAATAATCTTGTTTTTAATGCATCAAAAACACAGTTTTTACACCTATCAACCCGACAAAATCTTCCACAGGAGTACCCACTAATGTTTAATAATATCCAGCTTATTCCTGCATTATCCTTGAACATGCTTGGGGTTTCATTCACTCGGGATTTATCTTGGAAAGATCATATTGCATCTCTTGTAAAATCTGCTTCCAAGAGATTGGGTGTGCTAAGCCGACTCCGTACCTTCTTTACCCTGCACAGTTGTTGACTATATACACTGGTTTTATTCGCCCCTTTGTAGAGTACAACTCTCATGTGTGGGGAGGCTCCCCACATACAGCTCTTCTCAATAGGGTGGAGTCAAAGGCTTTTCGCCTCATTAACTCTCCTCCTCTTACTGGCTCCCTTCAACCTCTGTCTCTTCGCCGCACTGTTGCCTCTTTATCTCTTTTCTATCGCTGCATCCATGGTCACTGCTCCTCTGAACTGACTGCTTGCATCCCTCCACCTCTACAAGGGGTGCTGCGCACCCCTCTGGCAACAAACTCTAACCCTTTTTCTGTCCAACTCTAATGCAAGAGTTAACCGTTACTCCCAGTCCTTCATTTATGCAACAGGTCAGCTCTGGAACTGTCTCCCTCTGTCTGTATTTCCTGCTTCCTATGATCTCCAGTCTTTCAAACGCAGTGTGTCCAGGCATCTCGAAATGATGGGATCTTGAATTTGGCTCTCTTTTGTATTATTTTTGTTTTTTTCTTGGAAGGAACGATTTTCGAGCTCCTGGCCTTTGGTTCCTTCTTTCTTGCATTAAAAAAAAAAGATGGAAGGGGTTCACACAGTAACGCACTTGCTGTTGTAAATCTTCACCCGTTAAACTAAGAACTTATTTATTGTTGCTAGCCGCAGACGGTTACATTCAGATTTCGGGATATTTTGTTTTAATTAACGAGGACTCCAACATAATCGGTTTAAAAATCAAATGAGGCAGTGGTATTAAAAATGAAACTATTAAAAAATTGAAATGAAGGGGTTAATTGATTTTCACCACGGTGACGCGTCTTAGTTCTTTTCTTGCTACCCTCAGACGATTTTGTTAAGCTTTGGGGAGACTGTGGCGTCGGGGTCAGAAAGCCTTTGCACTCTCCTTCCATGTCCTTTCTTTAGAAACCAGTCCATGTTAAGAGAGGGATGATCGTAAGTTTGTTTATGAACTTGGCTTCCGTCATGGAGGAGGGAGTTTGTGCAGGTAAACATCTTCAGTTCAAAACGTTCACAGGGAGGGCAGTGGGTTACACACACACACACACACACACACACACACACACATATATATATATATATATACCGGTATATATATTTGTGTGTGTGTGTGTGTGTGTGTGTGTGTGTGTGTGTGTGTGTGTGTGTGTGTGTGTGAAGTGAGTCGGCCACGTGTAAGGAATGGTTTTCTTGTGAGTTTTAATGTGCATCATTGAGGCATTCGGAATGAAGAAACAGAAGAACGCTTAAGAAGAATGTCTGTCCACTGCATTTGTGCCATTAAGACAGATTATTAGGTCTTAACAAGTCGCAGTATTTTTGTACGATACGACCCGCAACCGTCGAAGTAACATCCAAGTCCCAGAGAGAGAGAGAGAGAGAGAGAGAGAATTAAAAGGGGTAATATGGAGGAAGAAAGATTGTTATGGTGTTATTGTTATGATGAGAAGGCAGTGATCATTACTGAACAAGGGCTAAAGTTATCATCTGACATTATGCGGCTTTAGGCAATATCCCAAGCCTTTTTGACTCACTCTCGGCTAAATACTATCATCTTGTGTTTGCTAGAATTAAATGCTAGATTCAATCCAGCCACGAATGGGCTAATGGTACCTGTAGTTACACTCTAAGGCTCTATATTTTCTTTTAAGCTTAAGGTTGTCGTTTGTCTTCATCTGGAATGGAAGAATGACAAACTGTTAACACCCTCAGACTTCCGTGACTCTCTCTCTCTCTCTCTCTCTCTCTCTCTCTCTCTCTCTCTCACACACACACACACACACAGCAGAATAAAATCGTCTGGCGTCAGCTGGCATAAAATTCGAGAGTTTTCCTGATCATGAGGTTGTTGAGAAATAAGCAGATATTTTTCACAAGGAATTTTCTGTATTAAATCACACGTTAACACAGGAATCTTCTCTCTTAAACAACACATAAACATAGCTGTACATTAGACCATTGTACTTAGCCTAGAAAGAATGCAGTCGTAGCGAAGGAGTTAATTCATTCTCTCCACCAGCTTGAAAATTCCTTGTTAAACTGAACGGAATCGCGTGCCGGTAACAAGAATAGCCTGTAGTTAAAAGTTTGAGCATTTTGTTGTATTTTGATTATAAGTGTGCCATGTTTTCATTTATTTTTGGCAAACTCTGGATGAGAAACTGACCTTAGGAATGATCTTTCGTAGTGAAGGTATTGATAAAGACTGTCTCTAACCCCTACAATGTAAAGAAATCTTCAGGACGAATAAATTAGTTTCTGGCTGGCAAAAATAAAGTACAAATTGACGTCCTTAGGCTGAAGCGTTTAATCAAAGGGTGAGTCATCTATAAAAGCTTCAGTGAAATGCAAATAAGCCTTGATATACGCCTCCCCCCTCCCCCTTCCTCCTGTGTACGTCAGTCCAAGCAAGGCGGGCGCTCTGAATAATATATTGGACTGACGGGATGCTTTGACGGATGGGCGGTGTAATTATTTTGACGTGCCCTGATGCTGTGTATTTTTTCCTGGCCTGATTTGATTTGATGGCTGTGTTCTGCTTGCTTTTGGAGATTCATTACACCATTTCCTTAGCGATTTATTATGCATATTGTACCTCCTTGTACTCTTATGCCCGTGATGCCAATCACGTCGATATTAAAATGATAGAAATGCATAAAAAAATATTAAGATATTAAATGCAAATCAATCACTAAGGAATACGAATTAGGCAGCCTTCAGTTCCACATACTCTTAGCCGCATAAGCCTGAGATTATGATTATTTTATTATTATTATTATTATTGTTATTATTATTATTAGTAGTAGTAGTAGTAGTAGTAGTAGAAGCAGTAGTAGTAGTAGTATTTTTATTATAGCTGTAAACGGACGAATTTATTCAACTGTTCAAAGTGAAGAGGTGACAAATTCCCTTTATTGGCCAAGTGACTAAAACCGGTCTTCAGAAAAAATTCTGGATTCGTCTGGGGAGAGAGGCAGAACCAGAAAAATAAATAAATAAATACATACATACATAAATAAATAAATGAAGACGTCAAAAATAGCCTTCATTATAAAAGTGATCTTCCATAACAAATAGAGTCATGTGGACAGTACAAAAATATTGAATAACAGACAGCGCCGCACTGCAAATTCCAATCCGGACTGTGTCGGGTTGGATCCTCTTTGCGTCTACACCCCTTTCACATGACGAAATTATACCCGCATCTTGAAATTTTGTTTACAATGGAGATACAGCAGGTTTGGCCCGACTTGGAATCTGTTGTGGCGTGAAGTTGGCGGGAACATATGCCGCTTTATATGCATAGAGGAGCATTGAGGAGGAGGAGGGGAAAAGGGGAAGAAAGGATTGAGGGAAGCAGCAGGATTATGTGTTGGTTCAAATACGTCTGTCTTGCCATTCCTGTCAGCTCCACTTTTCTTGCGTTCTCACTCTTAAAACTTCGTAAACCTTTTGGCTGCAGGGTTTTTTCTTTCGACTGAACAAAACCGTCTGATGTCTGCTTAATATTCTAGTGTCTTTCAATATCAGAAAAAAAAAATGATGGAGGTAGATTAAAGCCATTGGCTGTCAGGATTTCTCTTACATCAATTCAGTCTTCCTCTCCACACGTCCAAAGCCCATCAGTCCGATGGTGCATTGTTTAATTTATTCTTGCCTTCCCAACACTATTTTACACAGCTTTGGAGGGCCTTTACCAATTGGAAAGGGTAAATATAGGCACGCACCATGTCTCACAAACACTCTCTCGGCTCTCTCTCTCTCTCTCTCTCTCTCTCTCTCTCTCTCTCTCTCTCTCTCATAGCCTTCATTTGTCCCTGCATTTCAAGAGATCGCCAAAAAGCTGAACAAAAAGCAAAAAAATCAGTAAAAAAAAATCAGTAAAATACATCATGGGACAGACGTGGTAACCATCCCTTTTGTCGCTTTGGCCAGTATTCTCGTCGGGTGGGGAAGCTCCTTAGCACCTCTTCCCTAGCGATTTATTTCAGGATATGGCTGGTTGATATGTTTTTGTACCGGTTCGTTTTTTATACAGGGTATGTGATGTTTGATGGATTTGTATAACAGTATTGCATTAAGGTGTACGAAGCAAAATAAACCGCTTAGGAAAAGGTTTTGGGGAGATTCCTTATCAGACGAGAATACGGGCCTTTGTCCATGCTGTCCGTTGTGTACTTGAAGTATCTTCGTTATTCACTTGGTCGTCCAGTCTCACTACACAAATCCTTCTGAGTTATAAATCTCGTGTGTGTGTGTGTGTGTGTGTGTGTGTGTGTGTGTGTGTGTGTGTGTGTGTGTGTGTGTGTGTGTGTGTGTAGATAGATTAATAGATAGATAGATAGATATAGGTATAATTAGTTTTTAAATAATTTCGCTCTTACCGTATTGTTGCGTTGGCTCCATACAGTTCTGTTGTCGTTGTGGAATCAGTATGCAGCCTAATTTACAGCGTCATGTAGGTGTGATATTTTTCTCATATTTTACCAGTTGTATTTGTTATTTCGCTTCCTGATTTAATATTTTCATGAAGTGGTCGACGAGTATAATTATTTTCACTGAAAGGTTCTCTGTTTCCGTTCACCTACTTGTTCTATCTGAATTTCCTGTAGTTCTCGTATTTCTGCTGCTTCTGTTCTTCCAGTTTTATAATTTTCCTATTGCTTCATTTTCAGTCTGTGTCATCTGCATGCTTCTGCTTTCTCGATCACAGTGTCTGTCTCATCTTTGGTCTTCGCCAGCGGAAGTAGATATCATGTACAGTTGTGGACATATCAAACTACTAGACGCTTGCTGTTAGTTGATTGTATTTCACTCTCCTGACGAAGTAATACGTGCGATTTACGACTGAATTTTCTGCGAGTTGGTGCTTCTTAGCGGTTGATAAAAATGTCTGTATTCATGTCCTAAAAACTGTTATAAGGCATACGTACCACCAGCCAAACAGTAGGAGTGCCGTAGGTTCACTTGTCCGCGAATGTCCATACGTCAGCTCTTTCACCTATTTCCGTGGATCTTTCGTGGGTTTGCAGTGCCATTCTCTGTACTGCCTCTAAGGACAAACTGAAGGGGTGGGGTGATAATCGACAGCGTTGGATCCTGGCTCTTTCTGTTGCAAGTGTCTGTTATATCTTTCTTTTTTCGGCTGTAAATGCATTCGAACATACTCGTATCAGATTCACAGTTTGGTCTTTAAATGCCTCTCTTCTTGGTCTGTCTACCTATAACCAAATCCCTTTATTCCGGAAGAGGTGGCCACAGACAACTCTCTTGGTCATCCTATCCTCTGTTATCAGGCTCTCCAACTCACACACCCCTCACTCATATACCTCTCCATCCCTCCCTCTCATCTCTGGTCTTCCTCACTCCCCTCTTGCTCGCCATCTCACCTCACTCGCTTACACTCCTAGCCAGTCTTTCATTCACCATTCTCTTAACAAGGGCAGATCATGTCTTTTAACACTTTCCAGCATATCCACATAGCACTGCAACTCTCCATAATTGCATTATCTGTTTATCTAGGTAACTCCTTGTGTCCTTCCAACAGAGTCCAAGTTTCACTCCCATATGTTAGAGTGGGGAGCACAGACTGAGGTGAAACATTCTTTACTCTAATGTTCATTTCCACATTCCTTATCACTGCCCTCTGTGTGTCTGCAACTTCCTTTCCTTGCTATACTTTCTTTCCTTTTAGCCCTTCATTCCCTAGATTCTTTTCCTCGCTCACATTCTACGTAAATATCTGAAGGCACCCTCTTTCGTTATTTCCTAACCATTCAACCTCACTATGCAGCGTGTGACGACAATTATCACAAATTCCATAACTTTATTCTTTGCTACATTCCCAAAGATTTCGTTTCCTACTCACACTTCACTTCCAAAATCATTCACGAAGTCTTGCACCTCCCACTCATTATCGTTTAGCTGATCGGTGTCATCAGCACACAGTATTACAGGCAATTTCGAAACTTTGCCTTCTCTCACTAAGGACATTCCAGCTTCCCCTGCCTTACCATGTATTTCTTTTATAATGCCATCCCTAATTAAAACAACCAAGGAGACATGACACATCTTTTTTTAGTCTAACGTGAAAATCAAGTGACTCAGATAATTTTCCTTTTCTCTGGGGCAAGTAAAAATCTTCTTCATAGTCGATAATACACAATAGATGTTTTTAATGGACTGTCATCACCTGTCAGCTATGTGACACAATATACACATTTGATCTGCTCTTTGTCTGTTCAAAGCTATGCTTGTTCCTCTGACAGAGCGTCGTCTTCTCTTGGTTGATTTCAGTGTAATAGTCTTTGCGTTCTTCATACAACGTGATTATTGCGTAACCAAAGAGTAAGATTATAAGCAGCCTTGTTTTAGTATTGTATTTCTTAGTAATGATGGGTAGCAATAGTTTCATTACGGTCAGGGCTGAATGTCTGTGTAGTGGAATTATTGCTGCAGTATTAGTCCTGTATTATATGAAAACGTTTATGTTTGTTAGTTATCTCGTTTTAGCACTATTGTTGGTACACTTGCTTTGCCATAAATTACTTGCGATTATGAAAGCTAGCTTGGCCGTACAGATATATCACCAGCCACCATTTCAGCGAAGGAGGACAAGGGAAGGAGAACCGAGAGGCCCCTTCTATAAGCATCAGGGGAGCGATATATCACCAGCACAACCCTGGTGCATCTGACAGGCGTATGGCGGCAGTGACACAACCAGGGCACTCTTGGGTATAGAGGGGCACCAGAAGGGTACTAAGGGCAAGGAGTTAACACCTCCAATCCCGCGTGAAGATGGGAGGAAGCAGGATCTAGAAACAAGAAAAGACGAAGAGCAATGTGGGAGAATTATCATCATATCTAGCAAAACGAAGCACACACAATCATCCACATATAATTTAAGCACACGGATTTTGTGTTCGTTTCATTGGTCTAATCAGTTACATATTTTATTACACACATGCTCACAAAACAAGAACAGGTGCTGTTCTTTGATCGGTGTGTGTGTGTGTGCGTGTGCGTGTGTGTGTGTGTGTGTGTGTGTGTGTGTGTGTGTGTGTGTGTGTGTGTGTGTGTGTGTGTGTGTGTGTTCTTGTTATTTTCACAGGCTTTTATTAAAACTGGGGGGAAGTTTTCCGAAAATCGAAAGTTATAGTCTTAATCTCTTCACTGCCCGAGATCCTTCCTTAGCTGAGTAAAAATCACATGTAGTACCAAGAACGAGGAGTAAATAGAATAAAATAAATAAATAAATGAGTCACCGCACTGACGGGATAACAGATAGCACGGAAAGATAAGCCACGTTCCATTCCGTTTAGTCCAGTTACCTCATTTTGTTGCTTAATTATTGCCTCCAGCAGACGATTATATTCAACTTAAGACAGAATGAGGGAATGAAAGCTATATCCAACCCCTCCTGTTCCAAAAGCCTCTCCCAAGATGAGCAAAATCGTCTGGTGGTGGCAAGAATACGTCAGAAATACGTCCTTGATTAGAGAGGTTACATCGGCAGACCTTCCTAGTTTCAGGTCACCTTTTATTTTATTTACTTTTTTCTTTTTTTGATCGGTGGTCTCTGCTTCATCCCTTTCGCTGTCTTTCGATCTGTTTGTCTGTCTGTCTGTCTATCTATCTCTTTGTATCTGTATATCTCTGTCTGTGTCTGTGTTTGTGTGTCTGTCTGTATTTCTGCTTATGTCTACCTATCTGTCTATTGTCTGCCTGTCTTTATAGCAAATCTATGTTTTGATCTAGCTGTGTCTGCGTATCTGTCTATCATCTGTCTGTCCATCTAGTTGTGTGTGTCTGTATTTTTCTTTGTTTATCTACCAGTATATCTATCTTTATCTATTTATATGTCTGACTAATTATCTATCAGCCTGTCTGTATGTCTGTCTATCTATCTACCTACCTAAATACGTATCTGTCAGACCGTCTGCCTATTTATCTATCTGCCTATCTATCTCTGTCAGCCTGTCTGTTTATAGCTATGTTTCAATATATCGAAATTATGGATTACTGTGTCTGCCTGTCTGTCTGTTTATAGATTCTCTCTCTCTCTCTCTCTCTCTCTCTCTCTCTCTCTGTCCATTTCTAGAGTTCATCCAAGTGAGTAATATTAAGTTGCCCTTAACCTCTTCACTTCGATGACCTTTTTAATCCTTGCTTCCACTAGACGGATTAATTAAAGCTTGGGGGGGGAGAGATTTCCACCTGGAGGGGTTTCTTATAGTCTTCAGTAGTCCCTTCAGTAATGGAAATGGGTCTGAGTTGAATAATAATAATAATAATAATAATAATAATATAAATAATAATAATAATAATATAAATAATAATAATATAAATAATAATAGTAATAATATAAATAATAATAGTAGTAGTAGTAGTAGTGGTAGTAATAATAATAATAATAATAATAATAATAATAATAATAATAATGATCCTATTATTGGTGACGATGATTGATGATGATGATGATGATTATGATGATGATGATGATGATGATGATTATGATTGGTGAAGAAGAAGAAGTATTCATAGTCGTAGTAGTAGTCTGGAAGAAGTAGTCGTAGTCATAGTAGTATTAGTAGTAATCTGGTGGTAGAGGATGTGTATAACCAAATGCAGCATCTGATTGACTAGGCAGTTCATCCCTATTACAACTCTATAGCTCAGTTTGTCAGCAGCCCGTCCTCAGTTTCTCCTTTGTATATATCTTTTACTTCGTTCTCTACTCCATTTTGATCATCCTGTCATCATTCACAACAAATCGTTCTTATCTTCTTCTCTAACATTACAAGAGTTTATATTTTATCGGGTATTCAGTTACAGGACCCATCAGTCGCTCTTGTATTCCTGATGGCAATTTAGCAGCTGTTTTCACCGTATTAGGGAAACAGTACTGATCTACTGTATATCTGTGCTTATGTGTTATGTACAGCTTAATAGGACGCATCAGTTCCCCTTGCGTTACTGATAGACTCCGCCGAATCACCATTGTTTAGAAAGTTCGTGGCAAAAAGCAAGGGGTAGCTGATAGTCTCGCTCGTGGCCGCCAGCAGCTGAAAATTATGGGGGTTCTCAAGACTTCTCTCCCTGGAACCCCGTTTGTTACTCTTTCCCCCAGACCCGATGCAGTGAGACATAACTTTGGTGTGTGGACTGGCCATGCTTCTTGGCTGCTCTCTTGGTGCTTGAGATACGTCCACTGGCAACTTGTAAGCATGTGTGTGAGAGAGAGAGAGAGAGAGAGAGAGAGAGAGAGAGAGAATGGTAATGTTGATGTGGTTACTCTCGCCTCCCGACTCGTGATAACTCTGGTGTCTTAACTTGTCACCCTTCTTGTTTGCTAGGTGATGATTGGGACAGGTGCAGTGTGTGTGTGTGTGTGTGTGTGTGTGTGTGTGTGTGTGTGTGTGTGTGTGTGTGTGTGTGTGTGTGTGTGTGTGTGTGTGTGTGTGTGTGTGTGTGTGTGTGTGTGTGTGTGTGTGAACAACGGAAAATAAAATTGACAGTCACTGGGAGCATGAGTAGGAAGCATGTACTTATATCCTACCAAATCGAGCCTGTCAGACACACGAGAATTAATAATAATAATAATAATAATAATAATAAATAATAATAATAATCTCATTTTCTTGTGTGCCATAAAAGGAAAATCTGAAAAAGGTTTAAAAATAAAAGTTAAATTGGTTATCTACTGAACCCATTTCAAATAATAACTATAAATACTCGTAATACTAACTGCATCGCACTTCAGTAACTCTATCCAATAATACCATTTACTCTTGTATCAAAGGAGAATGAAACAGAGAAAGAGGCATAAAATCTGAAGGTATATTTGATAGTTTACTGCTTATAGTCACTCAAAAACAACATCTGTATTTCATCAAGCCACGCAAACACTATTAATTTCTTGTGTGTCAGTGATGAATGGAACGAGGAAAAGGATATTAAAAAGTTAACCATATTCGAAGCGTGGATAGACTTACAAATAACACTTACATCGTCTATCGTACATCAGTTAACCGGGTAAACACTCACAAAGCCTTATGTGTCAAAGGAGAAGGGAACATGGAAAACATATCAGATTTATTCCACACCCCAGGCCTGTCACCTGTCGTCACTATGCCTCGCTACCCACGCTCCACTGAGGTCGCAAAACTAGGTAGGAAAGAGAGTCTGCGATAGCCACTGCCATCTCTTATTTTCAATCTGTTTCTATCTTTTTTTTTTGCTTTTTCTTACACCGGTTTCCCTTTCTTTTACTGATATAACTCTCTCTCTCTCTCTCTCTCTCTCTCTCTCTCTCTCTCTCTCCCTCTTTCCTGTGAGGGACGTGGATGGACAGGTTGAGAGGAGCGGCTCGCCTGTTCCTGAAAGGGGTAATGACTTAATCAATCAGGTGAGAGGAGAGGCAGGAGCAGGCAAATTGGTGGCAGGTGTGTGATTTGGAAATAGAAAGGTCAGACTGTTTTGCACTTATTCTCTCTCTCTCTCTCTCTCTCTCTCTCTCTCTCTCTCTCTCTCTCTCTCTCTCTCTCGCGTGTGTTGGGGGGGGAGCGTCAGTGTGGTTGTGGATGTTGTTGTTGGTGTGGGTGGGGTATGGGTGTAGGTGGGGGTGTGGGTCTTAGTGTGGGTGCATATGTGGGTGTGGGTCTGAGTGTGGGTGTGGGTGTGAGTATGATTGTGGGTTTAAGTGTGGGGGTGGGGTTTGTGGTGGGGTTGGGGATGGTGGTATGGGGGTGAGGGTGGGTGTGGGTATGGGTGTGAGCATGTTGGTATGTGTGTGTGTGTGTGTGTGTGTGTGTGTGCGTGAGGGTGGGAGTGTAATGTATATTTGATCGCTTAAGGTGAAATACCCTTTGAGATTCAGATAAATTTTAACTCATTAATATCCTTCACTTAACACAACTATTTCCCATTCACACTTTGAGATATTCCTATATTTCTATCTATCTATCTATATACCTAGGCTGCTTCCCCCAAGGAAAGGGAGGTAGCCGAGACAGGACGACACACTCCCCATTTACTCATCCATTCAAACACATTCATTCGCATCTTAGCCCCAAAGGGGAGAACGGACAGATCCTCACCGCACCACACCGCACAAGGGTCAACTGCGCAATGCAATCAGTGACATCCGCAGCAGGGCCTGACAGCAGAACTGGTTTACCCCTGCCACATCATAACAGACCCATTACCCGCACCTGACCTAACTAGCTGATCAGACCAAATGCATTCCACAGCACACCCATCCATACCTGCAGCTTTCCCTGTTTTCATCTCCTTTAATTAGGAGACATCTGATCTGAATGGAATATTATCGCACGGTATTGATCCTCCCATGAAAGAAGAATTCCAGACGCACCGTGATATTAATTTTACCCCTTCAAAAAGAGCGTGATTTTTTTTTTCTAACTCGTATCTCCAGAGGTTTTTATTGAACTTAAGGGGAAACTTTTCAATGGAGAGGTTGCATTTATTCTTTAGTCTACTACAACAAGATATTCCATTATTTTATTTTTATCAATTGATGGTCATAGATTAGTGTAGACTTTTTAGCTGGATAGGCTGGATTATACCCTTCATCAGTCCCTTCACTGCAAGAAATCCGTATTAAACTGAATACAAACTCAGGACTGTGGCGAGATTAAAAAGAAAATGCACCATCATAGTGGACACTTTCTTCTATCAGACAACGCATTTTTTCTCTTAGTTCACTTTTGCTATTCTCTGACGATTTTTTTTTTACGAATTAATTCAACTCTAGTAAGGAAGGAATTAGTTTTGCCTTTTTGTAACCCCCTAGTTCGTAAGGAAATCTGTAGTAGGAAGAAGAAAATGGAAAAGCTGTAAACTGCGGAAGGGGTTACTCTTTTATGCATTCTAGTGTCATTTGGTTTGTCGTATAATAAAGGATTAGCACGACGTCTCCCCTCCCTGTGTTATTCTGTTGAGCTTTTGTTTCTGGGTCGGTTTCTGTTACTATATTTTCCTAAAGCCATCCGAGTGTTACTCCTTTGTTCCTTGGCTTTGTTTTTCCTAGTCGTTTTACCTGCTCACTCCCCCTCTTCTGTTAGCTGTGTATTTTTGTCTTTCTCTCCCTCCTGTGCCCTCTGTCCGTGGCTTACTGTTCCCCTCTCACTTCCCTGTACTCTGTTTCTCGCTCTCTCCCCCTCCCATACCCTTCCCCCTGCTCCTCTTCTTCCCTCTCTGTTCCCACTTCGTACCTCCCCTCCCGTCTTCTTCCCCTATTCTCTCCCTCTTGTCCGTCTTCCCTCTCCTCTCCTTACCCTCTTCATCTTGTATCCTAATCATTCCTCCCCATTCTCTCCACCATCTACTTTCCACTCTCTCATGCTTTCCTCCTTACCCATGTTAACCCACCTCCTCTCCATCTCTTCTCCCAACTTCACCTCTCCGTCTCCCTTCTCCCGCCCTCTGTTCCCCTCTTCCCTTTCCTCGCCTCGTCTCGCCCTGTTCCCCCTTCTCTAAGCCTCTTACACTTCGCCGCCGCCTCCTTCTCCTCCTCATCCCTCTCTCCTCTTGTCAGTTCCTCTTCCCCTTCTTCCCAGTCTCCCCCTCTCATCACCTCACCCCCCCCCCTCACTTCCCCACTCTTACCCTCCCCATCCTTTCTCCATTTCCTGTATTTCTTCCCCACCTTTCCCCTTTTCTCGTCCTCCCTCTTTCTGTTTTTTCCCTTCCCTCTTCCCTCTTATTAGTCTTCTAATCCTCTTCACTCTCTCCATCCATTCTCGCCCTTTTCTGCATTTTCACTTCTCTCCCTTTTCATCTCCTCCTTCCCCTCCTCCTCCCTTTTCATTCCTCACTTTCTCTTCTCTTCTTCCTCTTCCCTTCTGTCGGTGTCTTCCATTTCTCCTATTTTCCTTCATTTACCTTTCCTTTCTCCCACCCCTTCTCTCTCCTCACTTTCCCTTCTCTTCCTCCTCCCCCTCTCTCTTCCTCCTCCCCCTTTCTCTTCCTCTCTCTCTCTTTCTCCCCACACCTGTCACCTCTCCAGCCAGGTCCGCTTGAAGGAGATTGCCAACACTTTTCCACACATATAAAACTTCTCTCGCCAAGCTCCCTGCAGAATCTGATTTTACACCCCTTTGGCGCCTCCCCTGACGTCCCTCATATAGCCTCTTCAGTGTGTTGACTTGTTAACTGAATCTTTCCTTGCCCTCTCCGTGCGATTTTATTCAACTTAAGAGAGAAGGGATTTAGTTTTCAGAGCAGTCAAAGGTCAAGGTCACACGGTAGGGTCAATGTTCAATCCGTGTGTCTGTGTGTGAACAAAATAGCTAAATCAGTTTTGATCCGATCTGAATCAGACTTGGTGGATGAGTTTAGGGTCACACAAGAGTTTGACCAATTATTTTTCTAAACTAGTAGGTCAGAGGTCAAGGCCATATGGCAAGATCGACTTAAGTTTTTATCTGATGTAGACTAAACTTTTTGGAAGGGTTCAGATTAATCAGTCTGTTCATAAAAGAGAATGTCTGTCCATCTCTGTCTGTCTGTCTTTCTGTCCTCTATAGAAATCGAAGGTAATGCATGTAGAACTTTGTAAACAGTTCTGACAGGTGTAACTTTTTACCGCGAATTTTAAAGTGTACATTACAGTTACTAAAATAACGTCCCTGTGGATCAAGGTCAGAACTAATCAGAAATAATCAAGTGAACAGGGTGGAAATGTGGCAGCCAATCACCGTAGAGTTGTTTACTTGTACAAGCATATCATTATTAACTACAACGGGTCGGATGGGTGAACTGATTGGTGGGGTGAGCAGGGCAAGTGGGATGGGCAGGAGTGAGTGGATGGGTGGGTGGTGGAATTGGTGGGAGGGTGGGTGTGATAGGGCAGGGTGGGTGGGGTGGGTAGGAGGGTGTGGAGGGTCAGGGTTGGTGGAATGGGTGGGAGGGTGGATGTGATGGGGCAGGGTGGGTGAGATGGGTGGGATGGGTTGGGCGAATGTGGTGGGGCTACGTGGGTGGGTGAGTGCGAGTGAGTGGATGAGCAAGATGTTAGGGAAAGTGGATGGGTGGATGGGTTTGGTAGGGAAAGTGGGTGGGTGGATGGATAAGGTGGTTGGGTGGGTGGCTGGGTGGAAGGATGGGTAAGGAAAGGTAGGTGGGTGGGTGGCTGGGTAGGTGAATGAGTAAGGTAGCTAAGTGGGAGGGTGGGTAGGTGGATGGATAAGGTAGGCAGGTGGGTGGGTGGATGGTTAAGGTAGGTATGTGTGTAGGTGGGTGAGAAGGATGGGTGGGAAGGGTTGGTGGGTAGGGGAGTAGCGATAAAATAAGTCCACAGTAGGAACAGGTCGATGGGGAGTATCCCTGGGGAAATGGGTCCAAGGAGGGACATAAGTTTAGTGGGCAGAATGGGACCCAGGGTGTCTTCTCCCACAGGGGCTATAGCACGATCGTAGGATTTTCCCCGGGCAACGCCAGGTACCCCATCTAAGACAAGGATAGTGAGATATCGATTTTGAGAAACACACTGAGGTGGTTTGAACATGTGGGGAGGATGGAGAGCGAGTGACCGACGAGGAGAGTGTACGTGAGTGAGATGGAGGGGGGGAGAGGGGAGGCGAAGGATGAGATGGAGGGATGGGGTGGAGAGGTATATGAGAGAGGGGGTGTGAGCTGGGAGCAGGGCAATGAAATGGTGGGGGACAGGGCGACATGGAGGCGATTTGTTTGTGGCCATCCCTTCCGGGATTAAGGCGTCTGGCAATAGATAGATAGATAGATTTTGAGAATAATCAGAGGTCAAGGTCAAAGGGAAAGGTCGATAAGAAAGGTCAGTGGGCCAAGTCTACTGAAGCTTTTAGGCCAGAAGAGGCCTGTCTACGCCTCTAAAGATGGGGACATAACTAGTCGTCAAGTCAGCCAATGCCAGACTATTTTATTCAACGGAGAGAGTGAGCATAGGAACCTGAGAGTGTCAATATTGGTACCATTAACCCTCTCAAACTCGGAACAAACCCGGTACTGTATCTGGCTGACACAAAACAGTATTATTCGGCTGAGAGTTGTAATAAATATAAATGTTAACCTCCTCATGATCGGGACAGCTCTCGTAGTCTGTTCCAGCTGCCAGACGATTTTATTCAGGTAAGAGTAAGTCACAGGAATTTCAGATACATGATGATCTTGGTATAGTCGATACCTGTAAAATTTAATTCGGCCGCAGGTAGGTAAGAGTGGGGGAGAGAGACTGGGAAAGCTTGTCAAGGAGGAAGGAAGACAGCATCGGCTTAAGCTGACGATCACAAATCTTCTTAGAGGAGCAACTAGGGAAAAATTAAGGCTTAGAGAGAGAGAGAGAGAGTGGAAGGATTGTTTTTTTGCATTACTGGTTGTCTGTCATTAAGGAAAATTTTTTGAAGAGAATTTCACTGTTTCTAATAACACCTGAATGCCAACAGAAAAACAGGTGACAAAATTTGGGGTGAAAAAGTTCATGGCAAACACGAAAGGATCGAATGTACTACTTTGGCTGAGGTATGTACTCTGTGAATGCTCCCGTTTGTTTGTTTTTGTGTTTTATTTGTGGGTGCTTTTTCTGTTGTTTGTTTTTTTTGTTTGCATTTATGTTTGAATTGATTTTTGTGCCTTCATACATACTTGCGTGTTTGTTTGTTTCCTTGCTTGTATGTTTGTTTATTTTTGTTTGTATATTGTCTAGTATACTCCCACTTTGGTACAGTTCTCTTCCGGGTGGCACATATGAAACACAGTAAAATGTCACAAGCTTGGCGACAGTACCATCAGGTTAGGGTTGTTTTAGTTGTAGTGTGTGTGTGTGTGTGTGTGTGTGTGTGTGTGTGTGTGTGTGTGTGTGTGTGTGTGTGTGTGTGTGTGTGTGTGTGTGTGTGTGTGCGTGTGCGCGCAACAAGAGGACTGCCTCTCCCTACGCTCTAATCAACTTCTGGCGCCAGTTTTTCAGCCACAACTTTATCGCGAACTCTGCCGGTGTCCTTGTCAGCCCACTTCATGCTTAACCAGTTTAGCCAGGGGATGTTACTCTCTGTTACATTCTATTATATTCTTGTTATATCCAAAGGGTTTTTTCAGCGTAGGTAAGGCTTTTCGAGCAGGTGAAGTTACAGACAGGCTTCAGAAACCTCTTTGCTAGTGTCCTCGTAAGAGTAAGTAGAATATCTTGGAAGGAGGAAAAAAAATAGCGTCATGGATTTAACGTAATAACCAGGCTGTCTTTTTTATTTTATTGCTGTCTTCAGAGGCTTTTACGTAGCTTTCTGAAATGGCTCTATAGAGGTGTTTGATAGAGCATTATCCCTTGACTGCTAGACTTTATACTGCACTTATCAATATCGTTCCATCTGTGCATATAACACCTTTAGTCAGTGGATGTGTTTTTAACTGTGTTCTTGCTATTACCAGACGATTTTATGGCGATTAAGCAGTTCATGTTTAACCTCTGGTCGGAGTAGGTTTAATTCTTGCTGTCTTTAGGCGTCTCTCTCTCTCTCTCTCTCTCTCTCTCTCTCTCTCTCTCTCTCTTTTCAGTTGAAGGAGGCTATGCTTAACTCCTTTATTCCGAGGTCGTATATTTATTTTATTCTTTCCCACTACAAATGGTTATATTATGTTTTGGAGAGACTTTTGGAACAGGAGGAGTTAGTTTAGCCTTCATTAACACTCTCAGGCTTTTATGGCTCGCTGGGCTAAGTAAAATTGTCTGATCATCACTGGAAGAGAGTAACAGAGTTGTCCCTATTATATAAGGGTCAGTAAAGTAACAGTACTGTATTAACTCGTAAAACTGCTGTGACCTTCAGCTGAATAAACTCGCGCAGTGTTAGCTTAAATTTGTAGTACAGCTTTCCGACCATCACTGGATTGATTAAAACTGTTGGTATTCCCAGGCGTTTACATCCAGCTTAAAGAGAAATATTTAAATTAGAGGGGGTGGATATAGCATTCATTTATCCCTTCACTAATAGAGATCTTTCCTGAGTAGAGTAACTTTGTCTGGAGGTAGAAGGAATAGAAAAAATTAATACATTCTCTGTCTGAAAGTTTGAATTCGTTTTGTAGGTAAAGAAAAGGGAAGTCCACCAAACTGGATGTCTGCACGCAGTCATCACTACCTTCATTCCTCTCTCTTCTCTCTCCACCCCCTTTTCTCTCCACCCCATCCTCCCTCCACCCCCTTCTCCCTCCATCCCCAGAAAAGGAGAAAAGCTGTGAAGACAAGACAGTATTTACGGTCAAAAAAATATATGTATATATATATATATATATATATATATATATATATATATATATATATATATATATATATATATATGTATATATATGAAGGGATGACTGATGACAAAAAGCAGACAAGGTAGCATCAGATTTCAACGTACGCTTCTGTAGGATATTTACCTCTTCCAATACTTCTATAAAGAGATGTAATATGCGTAATTCATAACAGTTGTAGCATATGTACTTTTGTAAATACCAAGAGCAACAAAAATCGTAGCACTGTTTACTTTGCCCTGAGTGTGGTATTGAAGTGCCCATGTTATTTACTAATATGGCTGAAAGCGAGTAATAGGAGCCTGAAAGTGTAAATATTGTTACCATTACCGTAAGCCTCTTATGGTCAGAATTACTCTGTTACTTAATGCCAGCAAAAACCAAATGATTCTATCCAGCTGAAAGTGAGTCACAGGAACCTGAACGTTAAGATCACTACATACGCGCTTGTGGGTTAGAGGGAACCATCACAGACCTAGAATGTCAAGGCAGTGGGTGTAGTGTACCTGAGTCCAAGTATAGTACAATTTCATATTAAAGCCTTCCCATGCCTTTAAATGAAACATCCTCATTCAAACGTACTTCTAGCACCGAGGTCTTCCAGTTCGCAGGCTACAGCATTTATCCATACGTACAGGATGACTATGCTATTTGGTACTTAGGTGGATAAAAAAATTGTGGATGATCATATGCCTCTATATATTCTATCTTCGTACCAGCTAATCTAACTTTATTTCATCTTTCCTCTTGCCCTCATCTTTCTTGTACGTACCACGGGTTATTTTCTGTGTGTGTGTGTGTGTGTGTGTGTGTGTGTGTGTGTGTGTGTGTGTGTGTGTGTGTGTTTTCAGGCGCCGGAGGTTTGTAATAGACGACTTTAGGGGAGAAGAATATTTTTAGCCCTGACTGGCACACTATGTACGGTCACCACTCTCTTCCAAGGGATAGTTGGGGACGGCAGAACCAGTCACTCCCTTGTTTGACCTGTTGCTGTGTTCTTAATTGGCTGTGTTAATGTCGCCCAGCTGAAGTAGTGTATTTGGTCCCAGTTTCCTAGTGAATGGGCAACGTCTGAGGAGTTTACCTGCTTATCACTCTTTTTTCGGTTATAGTTGTCATTTTTTTTCACAGTCGTATGTACTATCGTTCTATCTGTTTATCTATTAATATCTATATCTGTATATGTCTATCTGTCTAATCTATCTATGTCTATCTATCTATCTATCTGTCTATCTATCTGTCTATATACCTATATATATATATATGCTGATATCTAGAGTATTATACAAAGAGAGAGAGAGAGAGGTAATGCATGAAAAAGTCAAGGTTAGGAGCCTGCAAAACTTTTCCCTTGCAAAGAATTTAATCAGGAAAGTCAGCCAAATTCGATTCCTTTATATCGAGATGTCCGAACCCAATTCATCTGAAAGACTGGTGGTCGTAAACAATAAGAAAGACAAACTGAGGAAGCACAGTGCGAGAGGTGATCAATTGCATACCTGGAAGACTTAGAGTAGGACAGGAAAAAAAAGAGGAGAGAGTAAGTAGCCACTCGGGTGTTGCGTGCCCGCCGTACTGGAGGAAGAATAATTTCATTCACTGATGCCATTGTATTTGCGCTTAGGAACAAGTAAACTGAAATGATAATCCCTGTTTTCACGTTTCCCTCCTTTCGTGAGTATAGCGGCTTTTTCCTTCTTAATTTACCTCTTCTATTTACACTGCAGGCAAAGTGACTGTCTCAGAGTGCATCCACTTAATTAAGTTTCACGCCACTGTTGTTCGACGTCAAGATGACAAATTTCCAAGACACAGGTGGATGAATTATGTTGCTAAATAATGCTGTGGATCATCCTTTATCGTGCCTTCTTTTGTGTAATTCCAGTTACTAAAACATGCCATGAGTAGTACAATTTCATCATAAGTTGGTGAGTAATCACTTGTCTTATTATTTGGAATATTAAGTCCGCCTAGTAATGCAGTACTTTACCTGAGGGCTGAAACTATTCCCATGTAAGTGTATTGTAGTCAGGTAGAAGAGTGAGATTTCTACCGTCGACCTGGATGCAGCTTAATATTCTGATTTTATTTCGTTCCTGTGTATATAAAAAAATTATGATGAAGCCCGTGTGTTGGGATTCCGTAACTTTTGACTAATTAGCGGGCTCCCTAACAGCACACTCTGGACGGAGGGGAACCAAACCAACTTTCTGTATTTATTTATTTATTTGTTATTTATCTCGGTTGGCCTGAACGTTCATTGGGGCGGGTAGTAGGGGTTTATTTCTGACTGTTGGGTGCAGCTGGGACCCTATTTGACGCTATACGAGTATATCTATCTGATCTGCTTTTATGTGCTGTCATCTACGACCTCGATGGCGATGTATTTCTCTTATTTTTCCCTTCATTACATTTTGAAAGTGGATAAAATTAAGAATATATTCTCCAAATATCAAATTTAAGTGCATGTCCGTTGTTTATAGTACTAAAGCATATATATGAAACATTGTTATTGAAGTTCAGTACACTGTGCAATGACTTATATTTACCGTACGAAAGAAAAAAAATCGAAGAACAGTTGAACGCACTTTAAAACTATGAGTCGCCTGGGTAAAGATTATTTCTGTAAACATTGTACATCCCCCTCCCCCCCCACCCACACACACACCGATATTTTTCATATACAGTAGATGCACGAGTCGTTTTTCAGCAGAAGGAAGTTAGCACTGATGGATACCTAGCTCTAGTGCATGCTCAGCAACACTGGCTATGCAACTGTGCTTTCGAGCCAGCTCCGAAGGCACCACATACAGGTTTTGAATGGTCTCTACCTGAGCACCGGAATATTACCAATGCACTGAATTGGCAGGATCAAGTCTCCACTTACTCACTTTGAAAGCAGTGAGTGGAGTAGGTACTTGAAGTCATCTACGCTTCTGTTGCCAACACTTAGTCAGGGTTTTATCATGGACGTTCACTAAAGCCACTGAGTGCCCGTCAGAGGACCCTTAGTTTTGTGGATGATGTAGAAGCTTGGGAGGGGGAAGTCAGGTGCCATGTCATCGTTAATGTCCTTTCCAGATCATATTCTTAGTTTCTATTAATCCAGTGATGTTGCCTGTGGTTAGCTGCAAAAGCCAAGCTGAGGGATTGTGTCAAATACCTTATGAGTACAGCTTAGTTTTCCTCTTACAAGTAAGTCATCACACACAGATGTTGACGCAGACGCCACCCTAGTCAGTGTAGCCGTGCAGTCTCTATCGAAAGCCATCACTTACTGGGGATCTTCCTCATCATTGCAGCTGCAGAGTCAGATGTTAGCTGCAGGTTAGGTGTTAAAACCCAGGCATGATACTCTATGATGATTGTTATCACGCTGCCTCACTCTCGTACATCAAGCAGCCTTTCCTTCATACCATAACATTGATTCATTTGGTCCTTCACCCTACTCCCTCCACTCGTTCATTTTCCTTCCTCTCTCCCTTCACATAACTCATATACACCCTTGTAGTCAATTTTCCTTTCTCCATTCGCCCCTTAAGTCCAAACAATCTCAGAGTACTGCACATCATCTTAACGCTCCCAGAGATCCTCAGTTATCTGCCTGCTTCGCACGTGACTGTATACACTTTTCTTAGGTAACTTATTTCCACTCCTCTGACACTTGACATGGGTCCTTCCAACAGAGTCCAAACTTCACCTCCACACGTTAATGTGGGATTCACAAAACTGCTAGTCAACCGCTTCTTTACGTCCATGTTCATTTCCCTGTTCCATGTCAGCAGCACTCTCCTTTCCAGCACTTCTACTTCTAAACTCTCATCCTTACTTGTTTCACTACCTAGATACTTTCCTACAAGGTGTTTCCATTCACCACTTCCCTACACTCAGCCTCACTATGCATTCCGCTACTCTTAACTTTATTCTGTATCATATTCACCTTCAAGTTTATTTTCTTACATATACTTTAAACTCTTACCAAATCTTGCATTCCCACTCGACTTCACTTAACAGATGTGTAGTAAGATTATTATGTGCCCACAGTTATTATTTTTGCCACAAGTTGTTTCAGCATCATGTCAAGTGAACCTGTCTTATAAATCTTGGTGAAAAGAAAAATAAGTATGTAGTGATATTTTTAGTCCCTTATGAAGACCGAAAAGGACAGTTTAAGGGAGGTGAACGTTAGTATTATCTGATCACAGCACATCTGCCCTCCCCCAATCGTAAACAGAGAGAGAGAGAGAGAGAGAGAGAGAGAGAGAGAGACCATTACCCGAACACTACAACTGATTCATGGGCCAAATATTTGACTTACCCTGTGACGATGACCTTCGATTGATTGTTCTCAAGCTCGAACTATTTCTTCCTTGCCTGACCCTCAGTCCTTCCACCAGGTTTGTCCAAATTAAAACTAAGCTGACCTTGTTGTGTGACCTTGACCTTTGACCTATTGTTCTGAAAGTCGAAAGTCTTTATCTTTTTCTGACCATCAATTTTTCACCAAGTGTCGTGCAGGTAGAATCAAAGACAGAGTTATGGGGTGAGATATCGACCTTATCCTGCGACCTTGACCTAAGACTCTCTCTCTCTCTCTCTCTCTCTCTCTCTCTCTCTCTCTCTCTCTCTCTCTCTCTCTCTCTCTCTCTCTCTCGCTCTCTCTCTCGCTCTCTCGCTCTCTCGCTCTCGCTCTCGCTCTCTCTCTCTCGCTCTCGCTCTCTCTCTCTCTCTCTCTCTCTCTCAAAATCAGATCCCATTATTCTTACTTTCCCCAGAACTCGTCTACAAAGTTCGGTCTAAATCGAAGGATAGCTGTTTAAGTTGATCTTGGCATGTGATCATGACCTCCATATATTGTCCGCAAAAACAGTAATTCACCGCCTGACTAAGCCTCAAACCTTCGACCAGCTTAAGTTTATATAAGATCAGAGCATTTTTAGTTTTGTTCATACACAGTCACATATGAGTCAGTCTTTCACCTTACCTTGTAGCTTGAGTCTTTAATTGAGTGTTATAGGATCAGAAACCTTCCTTCTTTCCCTACATCCAACTCTTTCATCAAGTTTGGTCTGAATCGGATCAGCACTGTTTAAGCTTACTTTACATGTGTCCTTTACTTTGAACTGTTCCCTGAAACTTTGATTTTTATGATATATATTGTGATATCGTTTTCCCGTATGTCAAGTATGCAACAATTAAAGTACAACGCAGCAGTGGGGTTAAAATTGGATCGAAACTTTTTTCGTACATTCACACACAGACACAGACACAAATACGTAGACGTATACACATCGAACAAACCATAATACCAATCAGAAATCGTGAGCATGGGTGTCAAACTACCTTTCACGCGTTATCTCTGTTTTCAGAATTTATAAGTCGGAACCAGTCATCCAATTTCATGTTGGTTTATTACAAAACTACCCTTGCAAGGATGTGTCAGCATCAGTAAGAGCCCTATACAAGGGGTATAGAGAAACAATACCTCAATCTTTTTACGGGTGTCTGGAGGAATAAGAAACGTATCCATAGTCCATACTTTATTCAGGGATCATTCTACCAATGGCTGCATTTTTCCTGACTGGGTGTATATAGGAATGATGATAAAGTAATCAAGTGCAAAATGCAACATTATTGTGGAAAATTGAGGTCACTAGTTTGGCGCTTTGAAAAATTCGTTGAAGTCAAAAGACATGAAGTGGAGCTTCAAGGCACTAATATGGGGTTTAGCTGAAGTCAACAGAAGTGAAACACCTCCTTTCCGAAAAACATTAGTGAACGACAGACGGACGTGGCCACACCAAGAGATATTCCATCTAAAAAAAAAAAAAAAAGGTATTTGTGTGGCATTATTTCTTCTCGTACTGAATGAGTGGATACCGTGACGCCCTATCTCACACGAGGGGCATAAATCTTGCCTTAGATAAGAATGAGTGGGAGAGAAAAACAGGAAGGAGCTTATGTTCTTTATTTCTCTACGTTTCGGGCAGCACAGAGCCCATCCCTAGAGAGCCTCGTCTCCTCCCCACGCCACCTCACGTAAGCTAGTCATCCAGTAGCCTCAATGACCCTTCTCATGCCTCGATGTAAACGTCAACTTGAGAGATTCTGGCGTCAGGGGCAAGGTTGAAAGCTGACATTCGATTTGTAACCAGTGGGATAGTTTGAGTGTCAGTCTTTACAGCACACTAGACTTTATTGTACCCATTGCCTAAGCATTCGAGGTCTAAGAATTCTAAGCCTGACCCCACAAGCGCGTGTTTAGAGGTTGTAAGAAAGCCCGAGCCATCTTACAAATGGGTGTCACATTTTCTTCAGTACGGGGAGATATACGTTTTAGGTTACACAACGACGAGAGAGAGAGAGAGAGAGAGAGAGAGAGAGAGAGAGAGTTTACTGTGGGTCATCTCGCTTTTATGAGATGTTACCAAGGGAACAATTGTTAATAGTTATAGGAACCGAAAAAAAAACAACGCACACAGACAATATGCTAAAGATAGGCAGATGGGACGTCACATAATTGTCCCTTAGCTGTCTGACAAAAGAGAGAGAGAGAGAGAGAGAGAGAGAGAGAGAGAGAGACTGACTGTGACTGCCGCACAAAGTAGAAATTTCTCCCCGTGTGTGTGTGTGTGTGTGTGTGTGTGTGTGTGTGTGTGTGTGTGTGTGTGTGTGTGTGTGTGTGTGTGTAGGCGTTCGTGTGTTTTTCGCGGACCCTATTCGTATTCCTCGTCTCGTGTGAGGTGACAGACAGAAGTGGTACACCGGGCCAACCAATAAAATCCTGCAACATGCTACTTTCCTCTCGACGTTCGCTGTTTTTCCTGTCCTCCTCTTCCTACAACTATACGTCTGTCTTTGTCCTCCTCCCTCCTTCACGTGCTATTTCTTTCCATGTTCCTTCTGCTCCTACTCTTCCTCTCTGCCTTCGTCCTCCTACACTTTTCCTCTCTGGTTTTTTTCTCCTCCTCCTCCTCCTCTACCTTCGTCCAACTCCCCTTCTCGACCTTTCTCGTCCTACCTTCGCGCTCTCCTTCCTTTCCTAGATCTTCCTCTTTCCTTCTTTACTACCTCTTTGTCACTTTGTCTCTTTATTGCCACTCTTCCTCGCCCTCTTGTCATTCTCCCTCCCTCCCTCCCTCCCTCTCAGTGCTTCCCTCCCTCCCTTCCTCTCAGTGTTTCCCTCCCTCCCTCTCTCTCAGTGCTTCCCTCCCTTCTGTTATTCCCTGTCACTCACTCCTTGCTGCCCCTCCCTCCCTCCCTCCCTCCATTCTGTCACTCTTTATCCATCCAATCACTTCCTCCCTTCCTCCCTCCTGTCATTGCCTCCCGTTCTCCTTCCTGTCTCTCCCTCCCTTCCTTCTTCCATCACATCCTGTCCTCCTTCCCTCCTTCCTTACCTTCCCCCTTCCCTCCCTCTCTCCTTTCACACCTCTTCTCCCTCCCTCCTGTCATCCTCTCTCCTTCCTGTTACTCTCTCCTTCCTTCCATTTCTCCTACCGCCTCTCCCTCCTTCCCGCTTCCTCCCCTCCTTCCTGTCGCTCTCTCTTGCCTCTTTCGCTTCCTCCCTCCCTTCCTCTCCCTATCACACTCTCTGTCCTCCATCCCTCCTTCCTTACCTCCTGTCAGTCCTCTCTCTCTCTCTCTCTCTCTCTCTCTCTCTCTCTCTCTCTCTCTCTCTCTCTCTCTCTCTCCCACTTCTTCCAACTTCTCTAAGGCCATAAATCTCTCCTCACTTAAATTATTCTCTTTTATTCCACGCTTCAAGTTTCCGCCACTTCTTTACCACCTATTCTTGGAACTTACGTTATCACCGTTAGTTGACGTTAATTCTGTCGTTATTTTTTCCTCTGATTTAATTTCAAGGCTGTTATTGTTAGTATGATTTGTATAAGTAACTGAGTTTTGTGTTGTGAATGTGTGGTGGTTATTTCTTCTACCCCTTCTTTC
This sequence comes from Coenobita brevimanus, assembly GCF_032717465.1. NCBI lineage: Eukaryota > Metazoa > Arthropoda > Malacostraca > Decapoda > Coenobitidae > Coenobita > Coenobita brevimanus. The sequence continues at coordinate 49,403,868 of NC_137050.1, forward strand.
TTCATTGCAACGTTATTCATTGTTAATTACTCTGTAGACATTTGTTTCTCGACCTATTGTAATTTGTCATTTTAGATTTTTTCTTCTTTTGTCTTCGGTTCGTTTCGTTATGTTGTATGTATGAGCTAGGGGGGCGGCAGCGAAATGGCAGAGGACAGAGCGATATGGAGGCGATTTGTTTGTGGCCACCTCTTACCGGATTAAGACGTCTGGCTTTAAATATAGATGGTATTGCCATTATTGACCATTATTTAGGAATACATTGTACTTGTATTCTTCTCTCTCTCTCTCTCTCTTTTTTCTTTTTTTTTTTCATGTCAACACCAAGTCTTCGCTGTAACGGTGAGGCGCGCCATTTAGAACGACGAGGTATACAGAAAACCACAAAGCATTTTGTGAAGCAGTTGAAAAAGAAAAGGGTTATTTGGCTGTAGGTTTTAGGTCTGCATATACATTGTCCCAAAGAAGGTGTTATTATGTACAAGGGTAAATTATACGGTTTGTAATAATGCTATATATCAACAGGGGGCTAATATTCAGTAACTATAGAGCTATGAATTCTGATGTCTTTGTGGGTGAATAACGAATGAGATTCTTTTCTTACATAGGATTATCAGTAATGGAAGCTGAGAATGGCTGAAAAATTAACCCATGTTGATAGACCACGTAAAATCAGCCCAAGAATAATCTCATGATGTTAGGCACCTTTTGACGGGAAGCCCTGTGTTTGTGAGGGAAGGATTCATTACATGTTTTAGTCTAGGCGGGCTGGATCTAATTTCAATTAGTCACAGTAGTCCGGTGTAGAATGCTTAAGTAATCTCACGTACTTAAGCCCATTCATTAGGCTCAGGCTGAACAAGGGAAGCAACGTCAGCAGGTTTGATATATGACTGAGTTGAATCCCTCTCCTCTGTTCATCACCCCGGGACAGCAGCTCAGAACTGGCTTGAGGTCTCGTTCCCTCTGAATCGCAGCTGTCGGCCTCCCATCACAGTTAAAAGAGAGGATCCACAGCCGCCGACAGCAGAGAGGGTGCGTATGGAAAATTGAAAAATGGAAACTATTTGGTTGCGTTTCATATAGCATTTGGATGTTGAAATGGAGGGGTGAGTGGATAGTGAAATTCAGAACACAGGCGTTTTTTGGATGTGTATAGCAAAATAACGCCATTGCAGTTCAAGAGGATACATATATTTAATAGTTAAATTAAAAGATGGAATATATATGGCAGCAAGTTAGAAATGAGTTACTTGAGAGGAGCCTGTGGAGTCACATGGAGAGACAAACTGACAAATGAGGATGTGAAGGAGCGTTGGTATGGATGTGGATGTGATAGGAAGCGTTAGGAGAAACACACTGAGGTGGTTTGGCCATGTGGAGAGCCTGAAGAGTGAGAGACTGACGAGGAGAGTATATGTGAGTGAGGTGGAGGGGAGGGGGGGAGAGAGGGAGGGGAAGCCCAAGGATGAGATGGAGGGATGGAGTGGGGAGGTATATTAGAGGGGGAGTGTGAGCCGGGAGCAGGGTAGTGAAATGGCGGGGGACAGGGCGACATGGAGGCAATTTGTTTGTGGCCACCCCTTACGGGATTAAGGCGTCTGGCAATATATAGATAGATAAAAGTTAGAGGTTTTTGGATACTGAAGTGATGCAGTGAGTATTTTAGCAAACATATATGAAGAGAAAACCTATAGCTACCTAGAGAGGCCGGAAAGCGAAAGGGTGTTTTGAAAAATGAAAAACATAATGCTGCGTATCACTAACTTGAACAAAATCATCCTGAGAGAGAAAGGAAATGTAAAGTTCTGATCATTCTGAAGTCATTACAAGAAGTACACTATAGTCTCCAACAGAGAAGATAGTATGGAGAACTGAAAGAGGGAAATGTGTCTGCGTTTCATAAGGTTTTTGGATGTGGAAGCGAATTTAGTCTAACAAGCATCTTTAAAATTCACACTCCTTTGACTCATGCCGCTAAAAATAAATAAATAAATCGTCGTGCGTTAGCTGGAAAAAAAAATGCTATTTTTTTTCCCATCACGAGAGGTTTCATAGTACTGGCCATAATATTCTAGGCTTCTACGTATCGGTCTCAGCTGAATAAAATACGCAGGTGTTAGCTGCACTGGACTACTACAGTTGTCCGGACCATGAGAAGGTAAAAGGGAGGATCTACGGCCGCGCCAGTAGCAGAGAGGAGGAAGCGTAGGTTGAATGGAATGATGAAAAATGAATATTGTTGCATGTCATAGGCTGTGGATGTTGAAAAGGTGAGCTTAGAGTATACCATTCATCTTAAGCTCCTTTAATCAGATTATGTATTATTTAGTATTATCTTCCGGTTGCCAGGCGCTTAATTTCAGCTTAGGAAAGATCTCTGTTAATGATGCGACTGGTGAAAGTTGTATCTGGTAAATAATAATGAAAGAAAAAAAAAACTATCAAAGTCATGTTTCATCAGACAGACAAAAATGAAAATGAAGTGGCCGTACAGTCTTTAAGGTGTAAAGGTAGAGTCTACAGCATCCGACTCAAAAGGTGATGCGTGTGATGAAATGAAAAAATAATACATGTGTGGTTGCATTTATCAAAGATTTTGGAAGTTAAAATGATGAGTGTACATTAAATTTCAGAAGATATCCGATTCTTTGATGTTTTTCGCAAATGGAAGTCAGTGTACAGAACACTCAGTTATAACAAATATGCGATGTGTATGTGTAACAGAACAAGAATATCATGAACGTAATGCAAGCTCATGTTTGAAGGAATTGAGGAAAAAATCGAGGACAATCAAGCACACGAAATCAGGAGAGTAAATATTTCAGCACGGTAGATATTGAAATGATGATCTTAGTATTGCAAACATCCTAAAGCAATGCAGTATTCGAAGTTAACTGCCAGACCACGAAATGTTTCCCGGTGGCATGTAAATCGGCTGGCGATGGGAAAAGTAAGATTCTGGACATGTCGACCACACAGGTTTATGGATAAATGGTAAAATTAAAATGAATATATTACTTGTCTTAGTATAGGAATATGAATGAAAACTGGGATGAACTGAAGGGTTAAAAAAAAAAAAAGAAAAAATAGAGTAAATGCAAGAAGGAGCACTTGGAAAGAGTAATACCCTTGTCCACCGGTTGGTCTAAGGAACATACATTTGACTTTCCCCCGTCACATTGCTCTTCTACCGTATACTCTCAGAACCGAATCTTATTTCTTGCCTGATCCTTAACCGTTCCACGAGTTTGCCTGTGTACTCTCAAAAGTGAAGTTTCATTCTTGCCTGATCCTTAACCGTTCCACCAAGTTTGGCCGAAATCAGATGAAAGCCGTGTGAGTTGACATTGCCATATGATTTTGACATGTAACCTTTCCCTGTGACACTGGCATTTGTCTGGCTGTTCTTGCAATCCAGTTCCTTAATATTTGCCTTACCCTGAACCCTTCCGCAAACTTTGGTGTAAATTGGATAAAAATAATAAATAATAATTGACAAGAGGTTATCCCCCTTGGTTGACCCTCGTCCGTTCCACAAGTTTGGCCTAAATCAGATTAAGATTGTGTTAGATTCATGGATAGAACTTTGAACTTGCCCTGTGACCTTGACTTTGGAGTGATTGATTTTAAAATTTTATCCATTCGTTCTTGCCTTGCCCTTAGCTCATCTGGTAATCCTGGGGCAAATAATATAAAACTGTACAAATTGACCCTATTGACCTTGCTTGGACAGACTTTGATTATGCCTCTGACCTTGGCCTTTGACCAATAGTAAAAAATAAAATGTTTACTCCTCATCTGACTCTTGACCTTCCTCACCATATGTGGCAAAATATAGATGAAAACTTTTTGAGTTATTTTGTTCACACACACACACACACACACACACACACACACACACACACACACACACACACACACACACACACACACACACACACACACACACACACACACACACACACACACACACACACACACACACACACACACACACACACACACACACACACACACACACACACACACACACACACACACACACACACACACACACACACACACACACACACACACACACACACACACACACGTCTAGTATAACATAGTATCCACTCTCACTTCGCGAACGCTGGTAAAACGAGCATAGATATGAACCTACAAACATAAGCCGCTTCCAGAACTTGCAGTAAAACAGGACAAATGAAACTTTACTACCATGTCTTTTCCGTGTAGCTTTAAAATTCCTGGGTCCATGCTTCTGGCATAAAGTCCAAGCGTATTGTGGGGACAGTTTTTTCCCTTTTAATGCAAGGTTGAACTGGGGTACAAACCTAGTCAGCTGTATCTCTTTGCATGCTTCTCTCCATTCATTTCCACCTTTGATAAATGTGAGACTATTTTTTTTTTGTCAATTATAGACGCATCCTAACACTTCTTCCTAAGCGGTTTAATTTGTTTACTGCACTTTTCTGTCTTCTGTTACGTAAATCCTTCCAGTATCGCCATACTCTGCATTGGTCCCCTACAAAGGGATAATACCATCGCCAAAAATAAATCGCCAAGGAAGAGGGTTTAGGGAGTCAACTTACATGACGAAAATACTTACATGTCCATGTGGAGAGGATGGAGACCGAGAGACTAACGAGGAGAATGTATGTGAGTGGGGAGAGAGAGGGGGAGACCGAGATGGAGTGGAGAAGTATATAAGGGAGCGGTGTGTGAGCTGGGGGGGAGGGCAGCGAAATGGCTAGGGACTGGGCGACATGGAGGCAATTTGTTTGTGGACACCCCTTATGGGATTAAGGCGCCTGGTTGTAGATAGATAGACTTATACAGCTTCCATACAGTTGTTAACCACACTGACCCTCTCATATCACACTTATTTTCCACGCTGTGAAAGATTGCATTTCAGAATATTAATTAGGATTTTATCTATCTATATACCTAGGCTGCTTCCCCCAAGAAAGGGAGGTAGCCGAGACAGGACGACACACTCCCAGTATACTCATCCACACAAATATTCATTCGCATCTTAGCCCCAGAGGGAGAAAGGACAGATCCTTACCGCACCACACCGCACAAGGGTCAACTGCGCAGTGCAATCAGTGACATCCGCAGCAGGGCCCGACAGCAGAACTGGTTTACTCCTGCCACATCATAATGGACCCATCCCCTTACCCGCACCTGACCTGATCAGTTGATCAGATAAAATGCGGGAGAATATCCCCTCAGGGCTGCGTCATCATTTATTCGTTCACAATTTCCCTCCAATCATTTCTATCATGCGCAGCCACTCTTCCTCGCTCAACAGACATCTCTCGCGCATCCAGCGCTCTCTTCACACTGTCCATCCATCCTATTCGTGGTTTTCCTCTCAGCCTTACACCTCTCACATCCGATCCAGTTATCTTTTTCAGCAGTCGCTCATCATCCATTCTCTCCATATGCCCAAACCATCACAACACCCTCTGCTCAAGTCGATCAGCCATCTCCCGCACAACTCCAGTTCTCGTTCGCACTTCATCATTTCTCACTCGATTCATATTCATCACTTCACATATAGGCTACTCCTCAGACACTTCATGTACATTTCATTCAAACTTTTCCTTTCAGCTACACCCATATTCCATGATTCAGCCCCATATAACGCAGTCGGTACCACAACACCCTCATACAGCCTTCTCTTTACATCCATTCTAAGCGAACGACATCTAAACACTTTCTTCATACCTCCTGGCACCTTCCCTACTTCATTCATTCTAAATTTCACTTCTGCATCTCTTCTTCCATCCACAGCAACATGTGACCCGAAATACTTCAAATAGGATTACTTTCGATATACTTAGTTATTGGCCATTTTTTCGTACCAGATAGACTCGATCAAAATAATGTGGGCTCCTTAGCCCATATTCCCGTCAGTTAAGGAAGTTCCCTAACACCTTTTTCCTAAGCGATTGATTTTGTTTATTCGATCTTACTGTCCTCTTCTATCTATCTATAGCCAGACGCCATAATCCCTTAAGGGATGGCCGTTTGTCTTAGAGTTAGTTGTTTTGCGGGAGGGCCACTAACCCTCCACCAACCCACTCGCTGACCCGTAAGGAACACCTATGGGTTGGTTGTGTGGTTACCACCCAGCGTTGTAAATGGTTTCTTGGCTTACAGGAAACCATTAGGCTTGTCACTCAATGTAAACCCACATGAAAAGGAAAGAAGAGTGATAAAAAGTGACAGGAAGGATGGGAGAAATGGGAAGAGAGAAGGGCAGACACAGAATAAAATGATAAGGTGAAGGAAGAAGTAGGCAACACTATAGCAAGTAAGTGGATGATAGTCGCCACCACCTACCATCGTCCTCTTCTGTTTCATAAATCCATATAATATTGTCATACTTTAAATACCATACATAGATAATAATCAGGCATGTACAGAAGAAGAAGAATCCAAAAATAAATTGTATGTCCCAAAACAAATCGCAAAGGGAATGGTGTTAGGGAGCTTCCACGAGAATACGAACCCTTATCTCATGCAAATGATAGCGATATATTAGACACTTCATCTCTCCCGGCGTGTATATATATTGAATTGGGCCAGGGGCGACTACGATGCTAACTCAGTCTATTTCACTGCACGCCACACCATTCTCAATAAAGGGACTGACTCCTTTAGTATCCAAGTGCTTCTGCTCCATGTTTATATATTTCGTTGTGCTATCCAACTGTCCTACTCGCTAGATACGGCGTCACGTAACTTAGTCATATAATCACTAATGTCTACCGTTCATAGTTATTGCATGGTAAGGCTGTCTTTTGCATGAATAATCTAGCAGCGTAAATTGTGATGAGTACTAAGGAAATATTAGGGAGAATGTGTAGTGAAATTCAGCTTCCCAGTGGTTCAGAAGCGATCGTCACTGAATCTGTAAGCTGCCTCCATCTCTGCCACATAACCACCACCTCCCGCCTTACGTTGACTAGTTTAATTAGTTCGAAGGAGACGTGACTGAGCAATACATTACATCATATCAGCATAATACAATATAAAGGCCTACTACGGAGTTTACCGAGTCCATCTGTTGCCGATTTAGCAGTGATAAAACTTGTGTCGCCCTCCATGACAGTTGGCGGTATCTTGTATGGTATCTGGACAGCTCAGTGTGGTGTGAGGAGGGCAGGTAATACGACTGCACCACGAAATGAAGGGGCAGTCATGTATCATTGGCTTAAAACAGCATTAATGAGGGGAAGATGTAATCATTAAGGGGCATACTGCCTACTGACTTTCAGAGGGAGAACGATCTAATGTCTGCACTAGGAGGGGTCTTTCATGAGGTAAATATAATCATCTACCAGTTGCCAGTATGTAATATGCAGCATACTTAAAGTTGTGACTATATAGTGTGTGTGTGTATATATATATATATATATATATATATATATATATATATATATATATATATATATATATATATATATATATATATATTGCCAGACACCATAATCCCGTAAAGGGTGCCCATTTGACACTGAGTTAGTTGTTTTACAGGGAGGGGCACCAACCCTCCACCAACCCACTTGTTGACACGTAGGGAGCACGCATGGTTTGGTTATATGGTTACCATCCAGCGTTGTAAATGGTTTCTTGGCTTACAGGAAACCATTTGGCTTGTCACTCAATGTTAAGCCACCTGTAAAGGAAAGAAAAGGAATAAGAAGTGACAGGAAAGATAGGAGAAAAAAAAATATATATATATATATATATATATATATATATATATATATATATATCCGTCTATCGATCTAGATAGATAGACAGATAGATTGATAGATAGATAGGCAATATATCCGTTCTCCTTTATTTGCACATTCAAATTACCTTAGTTATGGTCAGACTTATTAGCTCATTACTCTTTCCACATACTTGTAGATAATACCACATTCGTAGTAGTTCAAACATCGGGTACTAAACTGCTATCATTCAATAGCCAGACGCTTTAATCCCAGAAGCAGTCGTCACAAACAATCGCCTCCACGTCGTCCTGTCTTATGCCGTCAGCTGACTCACTTCGACCCACATTCCTGTCATTGGATACCTCATCACGTCGTCTCTCCACCTCATCCCATCCTCGACCTCCCACTGGCCTTCCTTTAATCTCTCTCTCATACTCTGTTATTCAGCCTTTCACTGTCTCTTCCACACCATCGTATAGTACATCTCCCAACATTATACAACACATCCATATCAGCACAACAAGTTTCCGAACTTCCCGAGTAGTTTTGCTGTCCACAAAACTCCACACGCTCCGCGTAGATATCAAAACTTGTTTCCATTCATCTTACTCATGACTAGTATCTTTCCAGCAGAGTCCAAGCTTCACTTCCATGCATTAGTTTAGGGATCAGCGCTGTATACTGGAATGCAACGATTTCTTTACTTCTTTGCTCACCACTCTATTCCTCGTCATAATCCTTGGTATATCTGCAACCTTTCTTACGCTTTCTTACACTTTAAATTACACTCCCATCCATGTTTATCGCACCAGTAAATATTTTAAGATGCTGATGTTCTCCATTCTCTAACAATTCCTCCTCACTACGCATTTTGTTACTTCTTACCTCGCGAAACCTAAATATTATTCTTTGCTATATAAACTTTCAGATGTCTCCTACACAGTCTTCCAAATTGATTAATCAAACCTTCCAGTTCCTACTTGTTTTCGTTTAACAGACTACTATCAGCGGCTAACAACAATACAGTCATTTTCCACAGCCTCACCCATTCTCTTGAGGTACGCTCCCACATCCATTGCCCTGCCTTGTATTTCTTTTATACCATACATACATATACCTGTATTGAACAACCACGGATACATGGCACATCCCTGCTTTCAATCCAGCAGTCAGTGAGAGATCTTGCTCAGCTCAGTCTTCCACACACACGACAGCCCTTGCACCCCAGTACACCATCTAGCTATATACTGCTGGACTCCTTAATCACAGAGGGGGTGTCCAGATTAAACCGCCTCCACGCCGTCCCGTCCTAAGTCTTGCACTTTCTATGGTATGCATATCATGATTATAGCTGTTGTAATGGCAGTAGTTGGGGAAGGAGGAATACGATGCTTTGTGCTGATATATGTACCTTAATTTCGTAAGCCATACCAGATTTTTGGCCCCCAGATTTTAGCTAATAGGCTTTACTTAACGTAATTTTCAGTCGCTATCCATCTTTTCTCAGCCTGAATGCCTCCAAGACTGTGTGTTTACTGTCACCCAGAACACATGGACGTACTCGCCCTTTTATCACTCTACTTTGTTTTTACATCATTCTCAGTCTTCTCTTTTTCCAGTCAGCCTCCCACACATATATCCGCTTTCATTGCTAATCGCTTTACCGATCTCCCTTGTCTCTTCCACGTCAAGAATAGCGAAAGTTAATTATACCCCGACGCCATACTGGAGTCTTTAGTGGTGAGAGTGGGAATTAGTATTAGACTTTGGTGTACTTATCCCTTACAATCAGATGACGTCTTTTTCGTTATAATCATTGCTATTTACAAACAGTTTTCTTCATCTGAGGAGAGGCTTTCTGATACAGAGGAATTACCTTTTCATTAACCTCTTCATTACCTGGGGGCCGTTCTAAGGTAAATTGTATTGTCTTGTAGCACCTGAAACATACCATTAATTTTATTCATTGACCGATATTCGTAACTTGTGGATTAAGGCTGTCTTAAAATTTGCATCTCACCACACTTCCTGGCTTGTAAAATTAAGAGAGAGAGAGAGAGAGAGAGAGAGAGAGAGAGAGAGAGAGAGAGAGAGAGAGAGAGAGAGAACCTTTGAATATTAGACTGGTGAAATAGAAGCATACAACACTGATGGTAATAATCTGTGGCCAAATGAAATTATTATCTGTTGCTGAAGTCCATGACGTTGAATATCAAACTCCAGAGAGAGAGAGAGAGAGACAGACAGACAGACAGACAGACAGACAGACAGAGACAGAGAGACTTCTGTTGCCGATTGTACCGTACCCACCAGATTCCTAATGTTTCGATGAAGTATTTGACATTTCTCGACCACGGTATCAATCATAGACAGGGTATTCAGGTGTATAATTACTTCCTCTGTGCCCACACCTCTCGCGGATGATTTACTTTGTGTTTTCAGTGACTGGGTTTAGCATATATAAAGTACTGACCTCTTAATAGCACAGTTATTCGTGTGTGTGTGTGTGTGTGTGTGTGTGTGTGTGTGTGTGTGTGTTGCGGAGAGGTAGGGTACTTGAACTTTGGACAGTGGCAGTTTTGAGACCTGCACTATGTGGATGATGCTTCACATGATGACCGATCTCCTCTCAGTCACAGCTCAAAGGTAACAATTTAGTTATTACTT
>NC_137050.1:49419270-49536770 GCF_032717465.1 Coenobita brevimanus
TGTGCTAAGTGAGAGAGATAATAGGAATAAAGTCACCTGGACTCTTATTTTCGTTGATCATGGAAGCTCCGTAACACTTCCTCCAAAGCGATTTATTTTCCTTATTATTCCTTCCAAACCTCTTCTGTGTTATAAAAATCCTTCCAGTATCGACATTCTCTCCATAAATAGCATAAAAAAGGATGGTAAGCACCCATATCCGAAAACTAATCGCCAAGGAAGAAGCGTTAGGGAACGAGAATATATAAAAATTACGCTCCTAGGCTGAAGGGAATTTGCACTAGATCTGGAGGGGTCAGTAGGATGGGGTAATGAAGTCTTTAACCCCTCCATTTCGAAGTCTCTCATTAATTATTGTAGTCACGATAAGTCGAAATACAAGGCTTCTCTGTCGTTTGCGAGCTCCTGGCCTTTGGTTCCTTCTTCCTTGCATTAAAAAAATAAAAGGAATGGAAAAGAAAATCATCTTGTTTTAGCGAGAAGAGAATAAAGCCATATCCTCATACTGAAAGGGTTTGCTGGAAAAGTTTACGTGCAGACTGATATCGTCTAGTGAGTGTAGTAGGAGGATTAAAAGACATTAGTGTAGGAGTGACGAAGTGAAGGGGAAGTGAATACTGTAACTTCCTATTTCAAAATGTTTCCCACACCCTAAAGAAAATCGATTGGTATACTCCTTTCCCCTAAACTTGGCTTAGATTTTCGTCCTTCTGCAGCTTATTTCACGTGGCTCAGTGGCAGAAAGACAATGCAAAGGCTCTACGTCTTTTCCATTGCACTTCTTATGACTAACATCATATTTCTGGTGTTTTTATTTTTCTGTCAGCATTCAAAGAGAGAGAGAGAGAGAGAGAGAGAGAGAGAGAGAGAGAGAGAGAGAGATTGCAATTTTAAGACGAGTAAAAAAGGTATTTTAGCAGGAATGTGACAAAGGCTCTTCCAGTCTTTTTATTTTGCTTCATGTCAGCATTTCAGAGAGAGAGAGAGAGAGAGAGAGAGATTCATGATGGCGATTTTAGGCCAAGTGGGGATAAAAATGAACAGTAGCAGGAACATAACACAAACCCACGATGAATCAGGGCGGAAGTGATAGAGCTGCTACTGTTGAATATTCCCGAGCGTGTTATGCCTCCCCAGGGACGAATATACAATACTCCCAAACGACTTTCTCCCTCACGACCCCCCACCCCGGGATAACACACGACCCGGAATGAGAGTAAAGTAGCAGCAGTATAGAGCCGTGGAGCGCCTGGAATTCCATGCCAGTTTGGTGAGCTACTCTGCCTTATATCTTTAATTGAAAACCCTTGCATACGCACAGCATTCTTGATGTGCTGATTTCGTGACTTTACCTGGCAATATTTTCCTTGTGTAATATATATCTGTCCATTTTAACTTGGAGATTTTGCAGTATTCTGTAGTCGGTGGCAGACTATGAAAACACTGAGGCTGCAAATTACTATAGACAGCACTTCCTCGTGACTAGCCTTCTATTTTGTTGTTAATCTCTTGTTACAACCCACCACTTGGGAAGGTGGAGCGATGGCAATTTTAGGCCAGGTTATACGAGAGAGAGAGAGAGAGAGAGAGAGAGAGAGAGAGAGAGAGAGAGAGAGAGAGAGAGAGAGTTGTTGAAATAATTGCATTTTCTTTTTATCACTGAATCCTTGAAAATACATGGGAATCTTGCTGTTATTTTCCTGACTTATATTTACGATACTTTCCTTGTTTACTCTGTCCACTTTCGTATATCCAAAAAATCTCTCTCTCTCTCTCTCTCTCTCTCTCTCTCTCTCTCTCTCTCTCTCTCTTTCAGATTCCTTGAAAATATACGGCAGTCTTGCTGTTATTTTCCTGCCTTCAGTTTATATTTTCCTCGTTAACTCAGTCCACGTTCATATATCCAAATTTCTCTCTCTCTCTCTCTCTCTCTCTCTCTCTCTCTCTCTCTCTCTCTCTCTCAAATGTTGATTATCCACAAACACGTGATATAGAAATGAATTAGAATCACATAATTATCGTATTCTGCCTTGGAGTTATGTGAAACAAGCCGCAAAAGGACGAAAAATCTGAGCTAAACTGCATAATTTACAGGTTAGTTGGTGAGGTACGCTGCAGAATGTCTTTATCTGAATATCTATGGAAGTCGATGAGACTCTTGCTATGCTAATTTTGTGAAGTAAATCCAGACGCCTTTCCCGTTTACATACACTAAAACATTCGTTGGCTGTGATTTTCGTGCCCAGTAGATCTCGGTCCGTACCCAAGGAGAGAGTAAAATGGAGGAATGGAACGTATGATGCTTCGAATCATTTCTGCCAATGTGACTTTGGTGCACAACTGGTGAATTATGTATAAGGATTTCGGCAGATATCTTGATGTTTCTTGATTAACCATAGTATATATTCAAATCATTATTTTTTTTTATATTTTGTGCTGTGTAAATAAGAACTGAATACACTTTTCCTGCCAAGGCAAAGGTGAAACAATGAAGCTTCGGAGATTCTTTACGATTGGCTTCAAGTTACGTCATTTACTATGTTGAATATCTATACAACTCTTCTCTTGATATCTCTTAATTTTTCTGTCATTTCCATTCCTTCCTATCTGTTCTCATTGTGGTGAGTCAGTGCAGTGGTGAGTCAGTGTAGCGGTGAGTCAGTGTAGTGGTGAGTCAGTGTAGCGGTGAGTCAGTGTAGCTTTGTTTCACTCGAATTTCTCTTCTCCAGCTCCTGTCGTCATCCTTCCTAACACACCAGAACTTACGGAACCCGGAGCTCATTAACCAGGTGATAATATGATGCTATGTCTTAATTAACTGGCACTGCACACACCACATGCCAGGTGCTGAAAGAACTCCAGTTTGTTCGTCCCCAAACTTTGCTGCGCTTAAAAGTTAGAACTACCTCATTAGCACAGTAGTAACAATTAAGCCCATTTTAAACGCGAACAGTTTTCACCCAAGTTTCCTCTGGGTTTCTTATTTATGTGCAAGTGTGTGTGTGTGTGTGTGTGTGTGTGTGTGTGTGTGTGTGTGTGTGTGTGTGTGTGTGTGTGTGTAGATAACAATATATAAACAAAGAATCCAACATTAAAGTTCATAATTACTACGTTAATGAGGTACCATACAATTATGCCTATTATTCAGATATTTTCGAAAGAAAAAAAAATCAGAGCATGCCCATGCCTTTGCGTTCAGTTCTGATGCGTCAGTGTCTGTTTTCCTGAGTTCAAATGTTAAATATGCGGGAGTGATTGTCTGTAAATTTTATGGTGAAGGTAATCGGTACAGGGTGTCAATTTTGTTGAACTTGCTTTTTTTTAACAGAGAGAAGTCACGAGTCTCTGCTCTTAGTAATTTGTTTAATATGCTCTTAAACTGTCACATTTTATGTTTACATCGACAAAACTGCTTCCTATTTTGTGTGGGGTGAGGAAGAAGGGAAAATGCATGATTCTCGGTTGAATATGTGAAGGCTGGAAACGCCCCAGATTTCTCTCATCATTTCTTACATTGTTGATCTTAATGGTAGAACAAACCCACAGCAAAACGATAGTAATTTTTACTTCATGCTTACCTGAATGGATATGAAGGACCTTGATGAATCTTATGAAGGAGGTAGTAGCATTGTTCATTCTTCAGCATGGTGACTTGTTATTGGTACCTTCATGCTTGCCTCACGTCACACAAGTGCACTCCTATTGGTGACCTCTCGCAGTGAAGGGGTTAACTAGGACACCGCTGTTATTAGTTTATTCCTTTGATAATAAATAAGTGATAAAGCAAGTTTCCACCCCAAAGAATTAAAAGAAAGAAAGAAAAGGCTGGGTTTTAATTCAGCTGGAACATCAAAGCCGAAGTAATTATTAAGTGGCAAGGGCCTTTGGAGGTTAACCCTTGGAATCAGCTGACTAATATTTATACCTATCTATCTCTCTATCTATCTGTATCTGTCCATCTATCTATCCACCTTTTTATATCTCTGTCTATCTGTATATCTATCCATCTATCTATCCACCTTCTATCTATCTATTTGTCTGTCTGTATCTCTGTCTGTATTTATCTGTACACTTGTCTATACCAATCTGTCCGTCTATCTCTTGCTTTTGCCTGACGGTTTTATTTAGCGTAGGAAGGAGCTCAGACAGAATTAAATGAAGTCTGTTATGTGGAAAGTCAGGTTCGAAAAGTCAGTCCCAAGTTGAATAAATCTGTCTGGAAAAAGCATAAAGAAAATGAACAGGTAATCGGACTGAAGTGGATAAATAATCATATCGTAATGTGAGGATGTACGTTGTTGTTAATGTACTGTCATGTAATGTGAAGGTGAACTGTATTTGTATCATAAATATAATATGGTTTGGCCATGTGGAGAGGATGGAGAGTGAGAGACTGACGAGGAGAGTGTACGTGAGTGAAGTGGAGGGGGGGAGAGGCAGGGGGAGGCCAAGGATGAGATGGAGGGATGGAATGGAGAGGTATTTGAGAGAGGGGGGTGTGGGCTGGGAGCAGGGCAGTGAAATGGCGGGGGACTGGGCAACATGGAGGCGATTCGTTTGTGACCACCCCTTACGGGATTAAGGCGTCTGGCAATAAATAGATAGATAGAGGATGAAGTCAGTCTGTAATAACAAATATCGTAATGTTATGATGAGCCAAGTTAGTCAAGAAATTTCGTATCATAAGAATGAGCTCAGTTTGTGATAAAATAATTGTTATATAAACGTGATCTCATTTAGTAGGAGAAATACTGTATGTGGATGCTCTCACTTTCCGTGTGTGTGTGTGTGTGTGTGTGTGTGTGTGTGTGTGTGTGTGTGTGTGTGTGTGTGTTCCCCAGACGTGTATACCTGTATATTTGATGTATCAGAATAGCTAGTGTTCTTACCATGTCATTCTTTTCTCCCCAGCTTCATTTTGTATTTGTTTGGACTTTTCCTTTTTTTCCGGTTCTGTAATGGTGGTGGTGGTGGTTTGTTGTTGCTGTGTTGTTGTTCCTCAGGCCACGATATTATTATTATTTTTATTATTATTATTATTATTATTATTATTATTATTATTTATTATTATTATTATTATTACCTCCGCCAAGGAGGTTATGTTTTCACCCCTGTCCGTTTGTTGGTTGGATGGTTTGTGAGCAAGATTACACAAAAACTGGACGGATCCACGAAACATGGTAGAAGAATGGGCCTTGGCCCAGAATAGACTCCATTAAATTTTGGTGCGGATCCGGATAAAGGTGCGGATCCAGGAATTTTTTTTATTCACTTTCTTTAACATTGCGAGATAGGACGTTTTTCGACATTTTCGTAAATTTTTCAGTGAATATTGCATGGCTGTTGATGGCGGAGGTTTACGCTCTACTGAGTGCCATTCTAGTTATTATTATCATTATTATTATTATTATTATTATCATTATTATTAATATCATTATTATTATTATTATCATTATTATTAATATCATTATTATTATTATTGTTGTTGTTGTTATGATTATTGTCGTTGTTGTTGTTTTGTTGTTCGTGATGATGATGATGATGATGTTTAAGCAAGATTTGAAGGGATGGGAGTGATAATGATGATAGCAGCAGAGGAATGGAAGTTTACAAATCTGATGTATGCTACAGCTCATGATTCACCTGCAGGTAAAGAAAATATTCTCAAACATATTTACGACATACGTGGTGTCTTAAGGTGGATTTGTTTTTTGCAGGGAGAACTACTGTAGACGCGTTATAAAATTCTGCATCCCATTTCATTTCCCTTCCTGCAAAGCAAAATAATGAAATATATACTCTCTCTCTCTCTCTCTCTCTCTCTCTCTCTCTCTCTCTCTCGGAGCAAAGTGACGGTGGTTGAGAGCAGTGGGCAGTGTGCTGTGTTTGTGAATGCATAAAAAGATTGGAAGCAGTGAAAAGCTCGTAGCTCCTTGACTCCTTTTCTTAAGCGATTTATTTTACTTATTACACTTTACTGTCTTGAACTGTATCATATAAATCTTCAAGCATCGCCAGACTCTGAATTAATGACGTACAAAAAGATATTAACCAACCATATCCAAAAATAAATTGCTAATGAAAAAGTGTTACGGAGCCTCCTTACCCGAAGAGTATACGGGCCAAAGAGTTTAAATACTTAGACGTAGCGACAGAAGAGAGAGAGAGAGAGAGAGAGAGAGAGAGAGAGAGAGAGAGAGAGAGAGAGGTGAATGGGCGATGTAAACAGAAAATAGATGGGCTGAAGCACACCTAATGAGGTGTGAGGTGTGATGAGGCTATGGCACACCTAATGGCTGACTTGGCTCGTATCTCTGACTGGGGTAAAAATAATCTTGTTGTTTTTAATGCATCTAAGACTCAGTTCTTACACCTGTCAACCCGACAAAATCTTCCACATGTGTAACCACTAATTTTTAATAATATTCAGCTTGATCCTGCATCATCCTTGAACATGCTTGGGGTTTCATTTACTCGGGACTTATCTTGGAAAGATCATACCACATCTCTTGTAAAATCTGCTTCCAAGAGATTAGGTGTGCTAAGCCGACTCCGTTCCTTCTTTACCCATGCACAATTGTTGACTCTATATAGGGGTTTTATCCGCCCCTGTGTAGAGTGCAATTCATGTGTGGGGAAGTTCCCCACATACAGCTCTTCTCAATAGGGTGGAGTCAAAGGCTTTTCGTCTCATTAACTCTTCTCCTCTTACTGGCCCCCTTCAACCTCTGTCTCTTCGCCGCACTGTTGCATCTTTATCTCTTTTCTATCGCTGCTTGAATGGTCACTGCTTCTGTGAACTGTCTGTTTGCATTCCTCCACCTCTACGACGGGTGCGTAGCAAACTCTCATCCCTGTTCTGTCCAGCTCTCTAATGCAAGAGTTAACCGTTACTGCCAGTCCTTCATTTATGCAACAGGTCAACTCTGGAACTGTCTCCCTCTGTATTCCCTGCTAGCTATGATCTCCAGTCTTTCAGACGCAATGTGTGCAGGCATCGCGAAATAATCGGGTCTTGAATTTGGCTCTCTCTTGTATTTTGTTTTTGTCGTGGAAGGAACAGTTATTGCAGGCTCGTGGCCTTTGGTTCCTTCTTCCTGTTACTAAAAAAAAAAAAAAAGTAATTTGGTTGGTACTATGAAGGCCTTGATACAAAACAAAAGTGTGAACACAAAATTTGCCATAGGACTACGAGAAGGTGTATTATTTCCGACAGTGACATGTGGATGTGAGTCTTTGGAGCAGCCTCAGTACTGAAAGCCAGAAGTGAGAGCAGTAGAAGTGGGACTGTTAAGAATGTATGTAAACTTGATACGCTTGGGAGGATTAGAAATGTAGATACTTTTAACAGATGTAAGGAAGTAGTGCCCATGACAGGCTAGGAGAGTGTGCGTATATGGTATAGTCATTAAGAAAGGACGGATGTAAATGTGTTAGTGGGTTACAGATGAGATGCTATAGGTTTTAGGTAGGAGGAGGCGTGGAAGGCCAAAATGAGGATGGATGGATAATGTGAGCGTGGAAATAAGCGAGGTATAGACGTTTATGGAGTGATGGAATTGACAGGCGACAGAAATGAATGGATGAAATATGCTCGGAGATGCGTTATAACAAGGGTTGCATTCCTTTCTTAACCAGGCAGTTAGTGGAATGGTTCACTCCTGCCATCATTCAGTTCAGTTTTGTGTGAAAGGTTTGGCATGTAGAGGGAAGCTGAGAAGTATGAAAGGTTGAAACGGGAGCGGATGGGTGCTTGGTCCGTCTTGCTGACATTTCGACTGTCCTGTTTTCTTGTTCGCACATCTGGATACCGCCCACCCCATGGAGGGAGGAAAAGAGGTTAAAATGATGATGATGATTACACCCGCTCTTACAATAGCGAGGGCGGAATATTACTCTGTTCGACGCGCACCTACTTAAATACAGTCGGGATCAAAAGTCCTGTCGTCTTTCCTTCTCCTCTTTCCATGGACAATCAATATGGTGAATCCTCAGCATCAGACACTGGGGAATTTATTTAGCAATGGATTGGTGTTATCGGTGTCTTGCTGCGGATTTACCACACTGATTGCCAAAGTCCATGAGGAGAAAAGTAGGAGAGGTGATCAGAGTTTTGACGGCGACTGTACGTGTGTGTGTGTGTGTGTGTGTGTGTGTGTGTGTGTGTGTGTGTGTGTGTGTGTGTGAATATAACAAACAAGCATTTAGGTTCCGATTTAGACCAAACTTGTGTGAGTGGCTGAAGGTCTTTTCCATTTTTTTTTTTTAAGTCAAAGGTCAAGGTAAGATGACTCTCAGCTTACAGAAATTTGATCACATTTAAACCAGACTTTTGAAGGGCTGAGGGTAAGGCAAGGGCGAAGTGGCACAATTTTGAGAACAATCAGAGGTCAAGGTCATCGGGTTAAGGTCAAAATTTAGATACAGTAGCTCAGTTTTTATCTCATCTGAACCAAACCTAGTGAAAGGGTTGAAGGTCAGGAAAGATGAGGTCATTAGTGAAAGGGTTTGAGGTCAGGATAGATGGTCATTAGTGGAAGAGTTGAAGGTCAGGATAGATGAGGTCATTCTGTTTTAAGTGGTCGAATCTCAGCATCACAAGGCAAAACCAAATGTCATCTTCCCTGTTCTTTATTAAATCAACCTGGAGTCTGGTTTAACTCAGTCCCTTTCTTCCTCACTGCACCCATCTTTTTTTTTTTTACTCCTTTCAGCCTGTGCTCATGAAGTCTAGGTGAGTCTCGTGCAGCCACCACTAAAGTATTTACAGGTGGCCCGCCCGCCCTGATTTCCTAGCAATCAAATTATTCTCACCGGGGAAATGGGACCTGCAATTCCCAACTTTGGCCACTCACCCTTATTTTACCTCTGCTGGTTCGTTGGTTTTCTTTTTTGTGGAGTTCCCGTCAATCGTGGTGTCTTTTCCAGCCTTCCTGCTTGTCTCTGTGGCTTTGTCTGTTCTCCTGTGTATCTATACTTGTCTGTCTGCCTGTCTATCTGTTACCGCTACGGGCTTTAACTTTGTGTGTACCAGTGTTTGTTTCTCTGTCTGTCTATCTTTCCACAAGTGTTGGTCGGTCTGTTGGTTGGTCACTCTGTCACTGCATGTCCTTTGGCCAGTCTCACTACCTTCTGATTTGTTTTTAATCGGTCGATATGTTTCTGTGACTATATTTCTCTCTGTCTCCTTGCCTCTGTCTCTCTGTCTTCCTGCTTCTCTCTCTCTCTCTCTCTCTCTCTCTCTCTCTCTCTCTCTCTCTCTCTCAGTTCACTCCGTTTTCTCTCTCCCCACTCTACTCTCCTCCCTCCACAACTCACGCACGTCTGCCCTAAATTCACCAATCCTGTTTCACCGCGACCATTTTGATTTCCACGTAACCCAATCCAATTACTACGCCATGAATTGGAACAGGGTCACTTCTGCTACTCCAGTGAATCGAGTTTACATCACCACCACACCGGTTCAGTTCAGTTACAGATTAGGCAGACGGAAAAAAATTCATGTTTTTTTCCCCCCCCTTCTCTCACGCTTTTGAGGTTTTTGTGTGCAAGGCCAAGGGTTGTGATGCTTGAATGTAGCGATTGGCGGTGCGTGTTTTCAAAGGCGGTCGTTCACAATCTGAGGGCTAAATCTTAAAGAAGGATCGTGAGTGGGTCTGGAATCTTTCTCTCCTTTATTCTTCTTCAGGCAGCTTCAGACCCTCCTTTCACCCTCACTTGCCTGTCACGAGTCTGAAGTCTTTTGATGGATCACTGGGCGACTTTCA
Organism: Coenobita brevimanus; assembly: GCF_032717465.1. Lineage (NCBI taxonomy): Eukaryota > Metazoa > Arthropoda > Malacostraca > Decapoda > Coenobitidae > Coenobita > Coenobita brevimanus. Next base: position 49,429,038 of record NC_137050.1, read on the forward strand.
AAATAATTGTGAATGCATCAGGGTAGTAATGAGATTTCTCGTGACTTAAATGTGTTATGAGGAAGCACCGTTGATTTACGTTGTAGTTTTCTACGCTTTATTCTACTAATTGGTTTACCCAGGGGAGATTATGTATGCAGTAATTATAGGTTGGTTATTATTATTATTATGATTATTATTATTATTGATATCATTTCGTCACTTTTTGTCTGTGATTTTCATCGTTCTTATTGTGGATGTATAGCACCATGACCCAATTACAATGACCCAGTTTCAGTGACCTTGACCTACTTTTCAAGGTCACAGGTCCAAAAATGTCCTGAATAATCAGTTTCAACCCAGGCTTACTCCAGAACTATTCTTCATACAGGAACATGGAAGAGAATCCCGTGATAATATTTTCCAATCATTTGTGTGGAAAAAATTTGAAGGTTATTCATGCTTGACAGTACGATATTTCATACACCTCACTTTATCATTTCTCTTTCAAACAGGAAAAACCAAAACATAAATGAGGCACTTTTTGGCCCAGTAAGTTTTGTCTGGTCCTGGGCCAGGTCTGTACACCTCGTGATGGCAGTTAGACCAAAGATTTATTAGTTATTACAAAAAACAGTATTCTCATAAGTGGGAATTAGTAATTGTCTGGAACAGTTAATGTTTCCTAGTTATTATTATTATTATTATTATTATTATTATTATTATTATTATTCATTAGTGTTAGTTTTAATACTTCATAATCATCATCATCACTCACTGTGGGGTGGGGAGGTACAGGCCCTGAGCCTTTGATCTCACTAGGGACTTGAATTACGGGAAAGAGTAAGTCCCAGGTATTGCATAAACTTCCCTTGTCTCTGCCAGAGGGCAATTGAAATTAGAGGCTGCGTATACCACATGTGTTGGGCGGGGGGGTCGCCATATGACGAGGAGTAAAAAGAATAAGGGTTTTAAGACTCCTTTTCCCTCTCCTTGTAGTCAGCTTTCACGACTCAGAGGAAATAAATGGGTACCGGTAGTGTTTTTCTATCCGTAAAAGAAAATGAGAATGAAATGTGCAGTTGTTTTATGTGTGGTTCTGTATGTAGGAGACCATTTCCTTCTAGAGATGATGACTAGGAGTGAGTGATGGAATTTTGTTGTGATAAGCAGTAGGTAGAATGAAAAGCCTCACAGGAAATTTTACGGAAAAATAATTGGTATAAAACTAGAGCGAATCGCCGAATAACGAACAGATGCATTCAGAATCAGAATTAGGATTTTATTTCCATTATTCGCAGTGGTTATAATCATTGCACGAGAGTAATTAGTCTCGTACATACCTGAAGCATTGCATGCAGAAACAAGCAAGTTGCCAGTTAATTGAAGCGCAAAATAATTAAATACTGATGTACAAAGGCTTCTCCGGTGTATTGGTTAAAAGTAATAGTGTTGCGCGCACGCAGGCACGCACAAACGTGTGTGTGTGTGTGTATATATATATATATATATATATATATATATATATATATATATATATATATATATATAAATAGAGAGAGAGAGAGAGAGAGAGAGAGAGAGAGAGCCTCTGTGAAACAGTGGTAGAGTGTGCGTTTCATACACGGGTAAACCAGGGTTCGCGCCCCGCCTGGGTAATAAACTTTGAGAGTGTTCACCCGCCCACGTACTTCATTGGCGGACACAAGGGGTGCTGTGGTTGAACCAGTGTCGCTTACAATAAAGTATGCTTGCACCCAGTCGGCTGGTGCGGGCCGATTACACTTGGTTAACAGACTACACACACATCCAAACCCACTCCAGCACTACAGTTTCTACTTACAAGCACTTCTCACCCTACATACAATCTCTACCAGACAGCCTAAGCCACTTGGTAGAGATACATTGGCTGTATCGTCCCGACTTCGATTGGGATACTCAAACGGCTGATGATGATGAGATATATATATATATATATATATATATATATATATATATATATATATATATATATACTGTATATATCATCATCATCAGCCACTGAGGTCCACTGCAGGACCGGCCTATCCCTACCGATGCAGGGACGATACAGCCAATGTATCTCTACCAAGTGGCTTAGGCTGTCTGGTAGAGACTGTATGTAGGGTGAGAAGTGCTTGTAAGTAGAAACTGTAATGTTGTAGTGGCTTTGGATGTGTGTGTAGTCTGTGAGCCACGTGTAATTGGCCCGCCTTAAGCCGACTGGGTGCAAGCATACTAGTATGCGACACTGGTTCAATCACAGCACCCATTATGTCCTCCAAAGCGGTCCGTGGCTCGATGAACGCTTTCCAGAGTTTTTACAACTGGCGGAAGGCGAACCCGCGTCCACCAGCGTGCGAGACGCACACTCTACCACTTTGCCACAGAGGTTCAACACACACACACACACACACACACACACACACACACACACACACACACACACACACACACACACACACACACACACACACACTTTCTCTCTCTCTCTCTCTCTCTCTCTCTCAGAAACACAAAGACACAAACTCGCAATTCATTTGGATAAACGTGATTCTCTCTCGAACCCTCTCTCGCCATCCTTCCATTAGCTCTTACCACCGGTGCTCCTGGTAACCATCTACTCCAACAACTACCTCGTTCCATCAGGCCTTCCCCCAGCCTCCTGCACAAAGCTCTCCCACGGTGCTCTCCCCCTAAATTGAGCCTTCCACTCAGCTCTCACATAATGACTTTCCACCCCGGGAAGGCTTTGCTATACTTCACCCTGTCTAACTTAACCCATCTCAGCGTCGCCGCTCTCTCTCTCTCTCTCTCTCTCTCTCTCTCTCTCTCTCTCTCTCTCTCTCTCTCTCTCTCAATGAGGCCTCCGAATTCGTCATCTTATGGGATTTTTGACACATCCTTCTAAGCTATTTTTATGACTTACACCTCACTATAGTCTGGTTAATCTCGTCTGACGAAGCTCTCTCACCTCTTTCTGCTCAGTTCATGGTATATCTAGCCAGCTTGGGAGATAAATTTGACTAGTAACCAAGGAGACTCATTCCTACCTCGTAAGTAAGACATTTCACGCAACCATGGCTGAGTATTTAAGCTGTATGAGTGGTCTAGTTCCCTCAGATGAAAACAGATTGATTATTCTCCTTGTTTATGTCTTCTACCAACAAATGATGTGCTCCGTCGTAATATCTTCATGAGCAGTGGCCACAAATCTTATTACTGTAGCACATGCTGTATGTAGAAGAATACACACACACACACACACACACACACACACACACACACACACACACACACACACACACACACACACACACACACACACACACACACACACACACACACACACTCTCTCTCTCTCTCTCTCTCTCTCTCTCTCTGTTACACACCTGCTTCTTTCACATACCTGTCTCGCTCATCTGGGTAACTCTCACTCCTGCCCATCCTAACACACGTGCCGCTGCGATATCTTCTCATGATTATATATAGCCTATGTCCCCTTGCACCCATCCCATCTCATCCACGTCCCCCAAAACCCACCCATATTTTCCACTCCATAATTCAAACTCATCCATTTTTCACGTAGGCCTAGCTCAGCACCATATTTTTTTCAACCAGGTCTATATATACATTTTTTCTCGTGCACATAAATTCCAAAAAGAAAAAAAATATGAACCAAACATTCTCGCCCCCATTCACATGCTTCTCCCATCCTCTGATCAGAAAAACCCATCCACACCCTCTCCCATAATTTATCGCCTGATGCTTTAATAATACCTTGTCTTCCTAGTCAGTAAATCATTCCAGCCTGTATCGGTCTTGCTTTCAGACTCGGGCAACTGACCTCTCTTCTTAAATCATTCCCTCCTACTTCAAGCCCGCATTCCCACATTAACTTGCTTAGGCTCCCACAGTCACTCCCAGCTTAATTAAAACATTAGGCGTTATTTTGGAAGAAAAATACTAGTTCTTTCTCTTCCGTATCAGTACCAATAATTCCAGGCATCAATGCTAACACTCAGCTTAGCAAAATCATCCGACATTGGCTGGAATTGAATACTATACCCTTTTTACTCTAACTTGGCCTCAAATTGCCATCTTCATCTTGAATATTTAGTTGTTAAAGGCTGACGTTGGAATATGATGCAAGTCTTGAAGAAGTCCTTTGGAAAGGATGTAGAGACAGCATTAACTTATTCAGCCACTGATCTTCTTGAAACAGGCAGCAAATTACAAAAGCTGGACGAAGTTAAGGAATTACGACTACAATACTTGTCCTTATCATGAGGAGGTGAACAGGTTAACTGACGTGGCATAAACCCCACAAGCTTTCAGTCATTACGCATTTACCCATATGGAACAGTTCCCCACCCCCCATGTCATAGCGAATTTCCTACACTTTTTCATGGCTACCTAAGGATGCATTTCCCCCTCTCTGTGCCCAGTGGAGTGCTCATCAGCCCCCATCCCTCGTACAGTATCCCCCAGCTCCTGTCTCAAATCTCCTGATCACAGATAATTATCCATCGCTTGCAGTGCGCCACATTTCATGGACAGAACATTTCCACCATCCCTGCAGCACTAGACCAATAGCACGCCCAGTCGGTAGAGAGGAGGCCTGCAGTTCTAATGGACCCAGGTTCGAATCCTGGCTGGATCAGGGAATAGATTGAATTTCGTTAAAGCAGACAATACTGATTAAACACAGGACCCGCCGACTTGTCGTAAAAATATCCCCGCTAATACCAATACACCAGACCTGTAAGAGACAGCTTTAGCTTAGATTGAGGGTGGTGGATGATAGTGCTGAAGTGGTGGCTTGTGGTGGTGTATGGTATGTAGGTGGAATGCTGGGTCTTGGGGAACGGGTAGTGAAACCTGTACCCAGAATCGGAAGAAAAAAATAAGTCCGATGATATATTTGGCTTTATTCTTGCATTCCACAGACGAGCTCCTAAGGGAGACCTCGAGGTGGAGGGGTTATCTATCGCCTTGATTAACACCTTCACTACTGCAAAATCTCTCCCAATGTCATGTAAAAAATAATCTTGAGCTGAGAAGAAATTAGTAAGAAAATCCATCATTGCAATAAAGGAGTTAAAGGCCACCACATTCTATCCGACCCTCATTATTGCCACACTTCAGAACAGCTCAGCGTCCCATCCCACGAAACACCTCCCCTCAGTCTTCCACTCCTCCTTCTTACAGATCATTACCCATCACTTACAGACTGCCACATCTCATCTCTCCACTACTGGTATCATCCTTAGAGCAGCTTGGCCTTCCTCACACCCCACTCAACGGCCCCAGCTCACCTCATTTTACCCCATTCAACGGCCCCAAATCACCCCACTCAGCAGCTCCAGCTCACCCCACTCAACGGCCCCAGCTCACCCCACTCAACGACCCCAGCTCACCCCACACAACGGCCTGATTTCACCCCACTCAACGACCCCAGCTCACCCCACTCAACGGCCTGATTTCACCCCACTCAGCGGCCTGATTTCACCCCACTCAACGGCCTGATTTCACCCCACTCAACGGCCTGATTTCACCCCACTCAGCGGCCTGATTTCACCCCACTCAGCGGCGTCATTTGACCCCACTCAACTGCCCCAGCTCACCCCACTCAACGGCCTCATTTCACCCCACTCAACGGCCTCATTTCACCCCACTCAACTGCCCCAGCTCACCCCACTCAATGGCCTCATTTCACCCCACTCAACGGCCTCAGCTCACCCCACTCAACGGCCTCATTTCACCCCACTTAACGGTCCCAGCTTACCCCCACTCAACGGCCCTAGCTCATTCCCACTCACATTTCTGCCCCTCTTCTTCACAGATCAGTCTCCCACACTATCAGACTTCCACATTTCATTCGCCCACCACTTTTATCATCCCTTAGACTAATACGCCATCCTCTCGCCACGAAATACCGCGGCTAACTCCCCGAAACGCCCCAACCCACACCACGAAATATACCAGCTCACCCTACGAAATACCCCAACGCACCCCAGTTCACACCACAAAATACCCCAACGCACCCCACTTGTCCCCACGAAATACCCCAACGCACCCTAGTTCACCCCACGATATACCCCAACGCACCCCAGTTCACCCTACGAAATACCCCAACGCATCCCAGTTCACCCCACGAAATACCCCAACGCACCCTAGTCACCCCACGAAATACCTCAACTCATCCCTTGTCACCCCACGATATACCCCAACGCACCCCAGTTCACCCCACGAAATACCCCAACTCATCCCAGTTTACCCCACGAAATATCTCAACGCACCCATTTCACTCCACTGAATACCTCAACGAACACCAATTTACTTCAAGAAATACTCCAGTTCACTCCACGAAATACCCCAACTCATCTCAGTTCACCCCACGAAATACCTCAGTGCAACCCAATTCACCCCACTGAATACCTCAACGAACTCCAATTTACTTCTCGAAATTTCCCAGTTCACCCTTGTTCACTCCACAAAACACCCCAACACACCCCAGTTCATCCCACGAGCTACTCATCTTACCCCAGTTCACATCCACGAAACACCTCACTCTTTCCCTTCCCTGAACTGCAGTAATTCATCCCGTAAAACACCCCAACACCCCACACCCTCTCCCAGCCCTGAAACAACCTCAGTTGACCCCACCAATCACCCCACTCCCTCTCCCAGCCCTGAAACGACCTCAATTCACCCTACGAATCACCCCAGTCCCTCTCCCAGCCCTGAAACGACCTCAGTTCACCCCACGAATCACCCCACTCCCTCTCCCACCCCTAAAACGACCTCATTTCACCCCACGAATCACCCCACTCCCACTCCCACCCCTGAAACGACCTCACTTAACCCCACAATTCACCCCACTCCCTTTCCCATCTTCTTATTCACAGATCATTGCCCATCGCTCTCTGGCCAGCCCCTCCCACTCTCTCATCAGTGCCCCCCTCCCCCAGCGTCCCCCGTCATCATGCAAAGTATAATCTGATTTGCCAGGCACGAACCTCACTCTTAAATTCCCAAGCTTCCCAAGGCGCTCCCCTGGTAATGATTTTCCCTTCGTTCCCTCTGGTTTCTTATTACCTTCTTTCTTTTCCCTCAGGCCATTGTCTTTCTCATGAGGAGAGTCGCCCATCCCTTTGTTTTATTCATCAAGGCTTCCTGAAGTATTTTCATTCAGTCTTGAAAAATGTCGAGTTAACACACATTTTTATTATTATGGTTCTTGATGTGAGTATGTATACACGAAGTATAGCATACAACTCGTCAGTACGCTGAATTTGATGTATAAACGCCTTTCATTTATAATAACAGCATTATCTCATCAAATATGAAAATGTAGATTTGTATTCGATGTACAAACATTCAGATAAGTATAAAAGAGAAAGTTTGTCTGCAATTAGTCTGTTCTTTTTGGAAATAGAGGAGGATGCACAAAGAACTTTCTAAACAGCTTTGGCAGGTTTTAACTTTTTACGACGAATTTAGGTGTGTACATTACAGATGCTACAGCGCGCCCCTTATGGCCAAGAGAAGACCTAATTAGAAATCATTATGTCAACGTGATGGGAACATGGTCGTCAATTTCCTTAGAGTGTTTTACTTCTACAAACATATCATTATTAGCTACGACGGGTCGGATGGGTGGACGGGTTGGTGGGTTGGTCAGGATGGATGTGGTGGATGTGCAGGGTTGGTGGGTGGATGGGTAGTGGGAAAATAGGTTCATGGTAGAAATAGGTCCGTGGGGAACATGTCCCTAGGGAAATGGGCCCGAGGAAGAAAATAGTCAGTGATTTAAATAAAACCCCGGGGGCCTTCTTTCACATAGGGAGTGGCCATCCAGGGTCCAGGCAGTGTCGGTATGCACAATCATAGGGTTTTGCCTGGGTAGTGCCGGGTACCCCTGCTAGTGAAGTCACATTTCTCAGCTTATGGCTATCGCGTTTACCAGTATGGGCCATCTGGCAGGCAGCATTTACACCCCCTTTTTATATGTTTTGGAACGTGTCAAGGATTAGCAGTAGCGTTGTCAAATGTGTATCTTTAGATATAGGGACTACCTCCCACTTTAGCAGAGTAATAAATTTTACAGAGAAACAAATATACTGTGTTATATACGAGAAAAAAGTAGCTATCTCTCCAAATACATCCTTACTTAATCTGCTCTCTCATAAGTTATAGGCATATAAACCTGTTATGAGATCATAAGGAAAAAGTATATAGGCCTAGCATCGGAAAGGATAGGAATCCCCCATTACTGCCAACTAAATCATTGGTGTTCTCTCAAAGCCTCCATACAGATTATCTCAATATCATGAGAGACTCGAGTGCCTTCCTATTTTCTTATTTTTTCTCTCTGTTTTCCCCCTCGATGTTGATTTATTGGAGTGCTCGGTGAGATATTGTTATGCTTATGGAACATCGCCTATGGTCCGGATCCGTGTCGTAACATTTTATTCTCTCTCTCTCTCTCTCTCGCCATTTATTTTTTCCGTCTACTACGTGCCTTTGTCACTCTTCCCTCTCCCGTTACTCCCCTGCAACTCTGAAGGCCCGTATTTTCGTCATTTGAAGAAACTCCCTAACACCTTTTCCTAGGCGACTTAATTTGTTCATTGCACCTCATTCCCCTCTTCTGTGTTACATAAATCCTTCCAGAATCTCCATACTCTGCAAAAATGACGTCCAAAATTATATTAGCCAGCCATATCCAGAAATAAGTCGCTAAGGAAGAGGTGTTAGGGAGATTACTTAACCGACGATGAAATGAACCTAAGTCACTCTTGTTTAAACTAGACACCGCGGATAAGTCTAAGCAAATTCACTCCTCCTCCTCCTACTCCCTGACTTTACACTTCTTTATTCCCTCGTGTTCTTCTTCATTATTTCTGAAACCGCTACAACTAACACTCATTATGACACTCTCGGCTAAATAAAATCGTCTGGCTTTAAGTGGAACAAGACTGGAGTTATCCCGACCATAAAAGGATTAATGGTACCGATATCATTTTCATGCCTCTTTGCTCACCCTCAGAAAGAATATAATCGCGTGGAATTAGCTTGAATGTAATACTAGAGTTGTTCCAAACACGACACGGCTGCACATTGTCACAAATTATTAACCTCTTTCACCCCCTAACAACGTCCATTTTAATATAATCTTGCAACAACCTTTCATCCCTTTTCTGTCCAGCTCTCAACTGCAAGAGTTAACCGTTACTCCCAGTCCTTCATTTATGCAACAGGTTAACTCTGGAACTATCTTCCTCTGTCTGTTTTTCGTACGTCCTATGATCTCCAGTCTTTCAAACGCAGTGTGTCCAGGCATCTCGAAATGAACGGATCTTGAATTTGGCTCTCTTTTGTATTGTTTTTGTTTTTTTCCTGGAACAGTTTGCGGGCTCCCGGCCTTTGGTTCCTTCTTCCTTGCATAAAAAAAAAAAAAGATTCAATTTAGACCAGGAGAGCACAGAAGGAGTGAAGTGGTTCGGGAAGACTAAAAACTTCTTCAGCTTCTCTCCTGGGCTTCATAATAACGTCTGGAGTGATTAAGAGTAAAAGAAGACGTCATCAAAAGGTTTAAGAAATATATACCATTAGAGCAAGAGATTCGCCAAACGATCTTGAGATTAATGGAGGCTTCTCTCAAGGACTGGGTTTATTTTAGATCTCTTTGACTTCATTTATCTTGGCCATCATTAACTTTGCACGGTGTAGTAAGGGGTTTAATATGCGATTTTAAGAGTTTTTTTTCCCCTTCTTTCTTCCTAAAGTTCCACAATTGCAATAGACATTACAAAATATTCGACTGCCTGCATTCTCTCATTCATCTCAAAAGCTGTGAGTGTCCTGAGGCGATACAAGTGAACTAATGTGAAGAAAAACAAGATTATGGTTCATATTTTTAGTTAGGGACATATTTTATTGGTTTACTGACGCTACGTGGGACTTTTTTATTCAATATAGGCAGACCATCCATAGGGCAAGAGCCAGTGAAAGTTATATCACAGCCTCTTAATTCAAAGTATCTCTCAGGCTGAATTAAATTGTATGGAAGTAGCAGTATTGGAATAAGAACACCCAACTGGTTTGAAGAGAGAGATTTGGTAAAGTTATGAGATGAAGATTTTAATAGGGATAGGGAAGGAGGCAGTCTGAGCAAAGAGAACGTGGTGTGATGGATGTGAAGGGAAGCTGGCGATGATGGATGTCCGACGCTATGTCCTACGAGAGAGAGAGAGAGAGAGAGAGAGAGAGTAGGTTTTTGTGTGTGTTTGTGAATGTGTGTAAGCTTGTTTGTGTGCTAGTGTTTTTTAATTGTTTGTGTGCTTAGTGTTTGTGTGCTTGTGGTATGTGTGCGTTTGTGCTTTGTATTCAAGGATTGTGTATGGTTTTCTGCATTTATATTTGTGTTTAATGGATAGAGATGAACACGAGGGGAATCTAAACCTAAGGAGAGGGAGTAAAGAGGCGACTAATGGAGCATATAGGAGACAAGGAGGAGCATCCGAGTGTGAAGGAGTGGAGGGAAGGGCCAGAGAGAGATGGTGTGGCAGGATTTATAGGCATAGAGATGTATGTGAGAGGAGGAGGAGGGAAAGACTAATGGAGCATGGCAGGTGAGACAGAAGAAAAAATGGGTGGAAGGGATATATAATGAAAAATGTTAACGTAGGAGACATAAGTAACATTAACCCTTCAGATTTTTTATTTATGCTATTATTGTTGTTGTTAGACGAATTTGTTGAGTTTAGGAAAGCCCATTGAAAGTAAATGGGTTGATGAAAGTTATATAAAAGTTTCGATTTGATATTAAACTTTTTACTAATATTAGTGTTACAGACTGATGGATACAGGAAGATTAATAATAAAAAGTAATCATATCAAAGAGAGAGAGTTCCATCTTTCGTTGACCTTCTAAAAATTGCATTTAATTGTCTTCCTGAATCACATAGAAACTGAAAGGTTATGAGGGTGTGAGGATATATGGAGGAGGATAGCTCTAGAGGAAGGTAGATTGGGTAGGAGTATAGATTTAGAGGAAGGTAGATTGGGTAGGAGTATAGATCTAGAGGAAGGTAGATTGGGTAGGAAATAATCTTAGAAAAGAGTTTAGCGCCAGGGAAATACAGAATTTGAAGCACTTTCTGTATTTCCCTCCCAGCCTTGTTATCCACTTTCGCTGTCTCACTCGCGATAGGTTGTCAGGATCCCAAGAAAAGGGAGAGCTTATAGATGTCGAGAAGAGTAAACTGGATAGGAGAAGAGCTAACAAAGAGATTGACATGAGAGAGAGAGAGAGAGAGAGAGAGAATTTTAAGGTCTTTCCTGTATTTCTCCTTACTTATATCTGCCACACTGTTGCAATAGGAGTTACCAGTGTGCAACCAAAATAGGCCCAATATAGATGTAGAGGCAGCACCGGGAGGCCAAGAGTCGTAAATCATCAATAGCAATAAAGCCGCCTCCTGAAGATGGGTCTAGGGGAAGGGGGAGGGTCTGGGATGAGGAGCCAGGCTTGTAAATCTGTCGGAGCCACTGCCACACAACAGGGATTGGCTTTGATGTCTCATTGGGATTAGACTGCCGTCTTTGGTGTGTGTGTGTGTGTGTGTGTGTGTGTGTGTGTGTGTGTGTTTCCAGTCTATCAAAATTTCGTAGTTTTACTGAAAAAGTATTGTGGTTATCACACACACACACACACACACACACACACACACACACACACACACACACACAGAACCATTACGAATTATAATTTCCTAAGCACGTAAACTTTTTGTTATTGACACATTACACATCATTTATTTTCCTCCTATGCCTCCATTTGCTTTCAGAGGGATGTTCTTCAGCAGGAAATGTTTTTGTTATATTCGCTATTCTGATTAATTTTCCTCCATGTCTTCAACAAATTTTTGGAACAGGTCCTTCTAGTTGGCTGACCTCGAGCCTTTGACGGGAATTCACGCGTTTGTTAAAGTCGCGTGTCTGGTGTGTGTGTGTGTGTGTGTGTGTGTGTGTGTGTGTGTGTGTGTGTGTTTGTACTAAACTGTTTTGCATCTCATTACACACCTGCTCATGTTTCACCCAGCTTTTTCGTTTTGGCAGCCTTGTTCATATACCTCTCTCTCTCTCTCTCTCTCTCTCTCTCTCTCTCTCTCTCTCTCTCTCTCTCGCCATTTATTTTTTCCGTCTACTACGTGCCTTTGTCACTCTTCCCTCTCCCGTTACTCCCCTGCAACTCTGAAGGCCCGTATTTTCGTCATTTGAAGAAACTCCCTAACACCTTTTCCTAGGCGACTTAATTTGTTCATTGCATCTCATTCCCCTCTTCTGTGTTACATAAATCCTTCCAGAATCTCCATACTCTGCAAAAATGACGTCCAAAATTATATTAGCCAGCCATATCCAGAAATAAGTCGCTAAGGAAGAGGTGTTATGGAGATTACTTAACCGACGATGATATGAACCTAAGTCACTCTTGTTTAAACTAGACACCGCGGATAAGTCTAAGCAAATTCACTCCTCCTCCTCCTACTCCCTGACTTTACACTTCTTTATTCCCTCGTGTTCTTCTTCATTATTTCTGAAACAGCTACAACTAACACTCATCAGGACACTCTCAGCTAAATAAAATCGTCTGGCTTTAAGTGGAACAAGACTGGAGTTATCCCGACCATGAAAGGATTAATGGTACCGATATCATTTTCATGCCTCTTTGCTCACCCTCAGAAAGAATATATATCGCATGGAGTTAGCTTGAATGTAATACTAGAGTTGTTCCAAACACGACACGGCTGCACATTGTCACAAATTATTAACCCCTTTCACCCCCAAACAACGTCCATTTTAATATAATCTTGCAACAACCTTTCATCTCTTTTCTATCCCGCTCTCAATTGCAAGAGTTAACCGTTACTCCCAGTCCTTCATTTATGCAACAGGTTAACTCTGGAACTGTCTCCCTCTGTCTGTATTTCGTACGTCCTATGATCTCCAGTCTTTCAAACGCAGTGTGTCCAGGCATCTCGAAATGAACGGATCTTGAATTTGGCTCTCTTTTGTATTGTTTTTGTTTTTTTCCTGGAACAGTTTGCGGGCTCCCGGCCTTTGGTTCCTTCTTCCTTGCATAAAAAAAAGAAGAAAAGATTCAGTTTAGACCAGGAGAGCACAGAAGGAGTGAAGTGGTTCGGGAAGACTAAAAACAACTTCTTCAGCTTCTCTCCTGGGCTTCATAATAACGTCTGGAGTGATTAAGAGTAAAAGAAGACGTCATCAAAAGGTTTAAGAAATATATACCATTAGAGCAAGAGATTCGCCAAACGATCTTGAGATTAATGGAGGCTTCTCTCAAGGACTGGGTTTATTTTAGATCTCTTTGACTTCATTTATCTTGGCCATCATTAACTTTGCACGGTGTAGTAAGGGGTTTAATATGCGATTTTAAGAGTTTTTTTTTCCTTTCTTTCTTCCTAAAGTTCCACAATTGCAATAGACATTACAAAATATTCGACTGCCTGCATTCTCTCATTCATTTCAAAAGCTGTGAGTGTCCTGAGGCGATACAAGTGAACTAATGTGAAGAAAAACAAGATTATGGTTCATCATTTTAGTTTGAGGACATACTGGTTTATTAACGCTACGTGGGACTTTTTTATTCAACATAGGCAGATCATCCATAGGGCAAGAGCCAGTGAAAGTTATATCACAGCCTCTTGTTTCAAAGTATCTCTCAAGCTGAATTAAATTGTATGGAAGTAGCAGTATTGGAATAAGAACACCCAACTGGTTTGAAGCGAGAGATTTGGTAAAGTTATGAGATGAAGATTTTAATAGGGATAGGGAAGGAGGCAGTCTGAGCAAAGAGAACGTGGTGTGATGGATGTGAAGGGAAGCTGGCGATGATGGATGTCCGACGTTATGTCCTACGAGAGAGAGAGAGAGAGAGAGAGAGTAGGTTTTTGTGTGTGTTTGTGAATGTGTGTAAGCTTGTTTTTGTGTTAGTGTTTTTTAATTGCTTGTGTGCTTAGTGTTTGTGTGCTTGTGGTATGTGTGCGTTTGTGCTTTGTATTCAAGGATTGTGTGTGGTTTTCTGCATTTATATTTGTGTTTAATGGATAGAGATGAACACGAGGGGAATCTAAACCTAAGGAGAGGGAGTGAAGAGGCGACTAATGGAGCAAATAGGAGACAAGGAGGAGCATCCGAGTGTGAAGGAGTAGAGGGAAGGGCCAGAGAGAGATGGTGTGGCAGGATTTATAGGCATAGAGATGTATGTGGGAGGAGGAGGAGGGAAAGACTAATGGAGCATGGCAGGTGAGACAGAAGAAAAAATGGGTGGAAGGGATATATAATGAAAAATGTTAACGTAGGAGACATAAGTAACATTAACCCTTCAGATTTTTTATTTATGCTATTATTGTTGTTGTTAGACGAATTTGTTGAGTTTAGGAAAGCCCATTGAAAGTAAATGGGTTGATGAAAGTTATATAAAAGTTTCGATTTGATATTAAACTTTTTACTAATATTAATGTTACAGACTGATGGATACAGGAAGATTAATAATAAAAAGTGATCATATCAGAGAGAGAGAGAGTTCCATCTTTTGTTGACCTTCTAAAAATTGCATTTAATTGTCTTCGTGAATCACATAGAAACTGAAAGGTTATGAGGGTGTGAGGATAGATGGAGGAGGGTAGCTCTAGAGGAAGGTAGATTGGGTAGGAGTATAGATCTAGAGGAAGGTAGATTGGGTAGGAAATAATCTTAGAAAAGAGTTTAGCGCCAGGGAAATACAGAATTTGAAGCACTTTCTTGTATTTCCCTCCCAGCCGTGTTATCCACTTTCGCTGTCTCACTCGCGATAGGTTGTCAGGATCCCAAGAAAAGAGAGAGCTTATAGATGTCGAGGAGAGTAAACTGGATAGGAGAAGAGCTAAAAAAGAGATTGACATGGGAGAGAGAGAGAGAATTTTAAGGTCTTTCCTGTATTTCTCCTTACTCATATCTGCCACACTGTTGCAATAGGAAAGTTACCAGCGTGCAACCAAAATAGGCCCAATATAGATGTAGAGGAAGCACCGGGAGGCCAAGAGTCGTAAATCAACAATAGCAATAAAGCCGCCTCCTGAAGATGGGTCTAGGGGAAGGGGGAGGGTCTGGGATGAGGAGCCAGGCTTGTAAATCTGTCGGAGCCACTGCCACACAACAGGGATTGGCTTTGATGTCTCATTGGGATTAGACTGCCGTCTTTGGTGTGTGTGTGTGTGTGTGTGTGTGTGTGTGTGTGTGTTTCCAGTCTATCAAAATTTCGTAGTTTTACTGAAAAAGTATTGTGGTTATCACACACACACACACACACACACACACACACACACACACACACACAGAACCATTACGAATTATAATTTCCTAAGCACGTAAACTTTTTGTTATTGACACATTACACATCATTTATTTTCCTCCTATGCCTCCATTTGCTTTCAGAGGGATGTTCTTCAGCAGGAAATGTTTTTGTTATATTCGCTATTCTGATTAATTTTCCTCCATGTCTTCAACAAATTTTTGGAACAGGTCCTTCTGGTTGGCTGACCTCGAGCCTTTGACGGGAATTCACGCGTTTGTTAAAGTCGCGTGTCTGGTGTGTGTGTGTGTGTGTGTGTGTGTGTGTGTGTGTGTGTGTGTGTGTGTGTGTGTGTGTGTGTGTGTGTTTGTACTAAACTGTTTTGCATCTCATTACACACCTGCTCATGTTTCACCCAGCTTTTTCGTTTTGGCAGCCTTGTTCATATACCTCTCTCTCTCTCTCTCTCTCTCTCTCTCTCTCTCTCTCTCTCTCTCTCTCTCTCTCTCTCTCTCGCCATTTATTTTTTCCGTCTACTACGTGCCTTTGTCACTCTTCCCTCTCCCGTTACTCCCCTGCAACTCTGAAGGCCCGTATTTTCGTCATTTGAAGAAACTCCCTAACACCTTTTCCTAGGCGACTTAATTTGTTCATTGCATCTCATTCCCCTCTTCTGTGTTACATAAATCCTTCCAGAATCTCCATACTCTGCAAAAATGACGTCCAAAATTATATTAGCCAGCCATATCCAGAAATAAGTCGCTAAGGAAGAGGTGTTAGGGAGATTACTTAACCGACGATGATATGAACCTAAGTCACTCTTGTTTAAACTAGACACCGCGGATAAGTCTAAGCAAATTCACTCCTCCTCCTCCTACTCCCTGACTTTACACTTCTTTATTCCCTCGTGTTCTTCTTCATTATTTCTGAAACCGCAACAACTAACACTCATTAGGACACTCTCGGCTAAATAAAATCGTCTGGCTTTAAGTGGAACAAGACTGGAGTTATCCCGACCATGAAAGGATTAATGGTACCGATATCATTTTCATGCCTTTTTGCTCACCCTCAGAAAGAATATAATTGCGTGGAGTTAGCTTGAATGTAATACTAGAGTTGTTCCAAACACGACACGGCTGCACATTGTCACAAATTATTAACCCCTTTCACCCCCAAACAACGTCCATTTTAATATAATCTTGCAACAACCTTTCATCTCTTTTCTGTCCAGCTCTCAATTGCAAGAGTTAACCGTTACTCCCAGTCCTTCATTTATGCAACAGGTTAACTCTGGAACTATCTTCCTCTGTCTGTTTTTCGTACGTCCTATGATCTCCAGTCTTTCAAACGCAGTGTGTCCAGGCATCTCGAAATGAACGGA
The DNA here is from genome assembly GCF_032717465.1 of Coenobita brevimanus. Classification (NCBI taxonomy): domain Eukaryota; kingdom Metazoa; phylum Arthropoda; class Malacostraca; order Decapoda; family Coenobitidae; genus Coenobita; species Coenobita brevimanus. The sequence goes on from NC_137050.1 coordinate 49,445,780, forward strand.
TCTTGAATCTGGCTCTCTTTTGTATTGTTTTTGTTTTTTTCCTGGAACAGTTTGCGGGCTCCCGGCCTTTGGTTCCTTCTTCCTTCCATAAAAAAAAAAAGATTCAATTTAGACCAGGAGAGCACAGAAGGAGTGAAGTGGTTCGGGAAGACTAAAAACAACTTCTTCGGCTTCTCTCCTGGGCTTCACAATAACGTCTGGAGTGATTAAGAGTAAAAGAAGACGTCATCAAAAGGTTTAAGAAATATATACCATTAGAGCAAGAGATTCGCCAAACGATCTTGAGATTAATGGAGGCTTCTCTCAAGGACTGGGTTTATTTTAGATCTCTTTGACTTCATTTATCTTGGCCATCATTAACTTTGCACGGTGTAGTAAGGGGTTTAATATGCGATTTTAAGAGTTTTTTTTTCCTTTCTTTCTTCCTAAAGTTCCACAATTGCAATAGACATTACAAAATATTCGACTGCCTGCATTCTCTCATTCATCTCAAAAGCTGTGAGTGTCTTGAGCTGATACAAGTGAACTAATGTGAAGAAAAACAAGATTATGGTTCATCATTTTAGTTTGAGGACATACTGGTTTATTAACCCGACGTGGGACTTTTTTATTCAACATAGGCAGACCATCCATAGGGCAAGAGCCAGTGAAAGTTATATCACAGCCTCTTGTTTCAAAGTATCTCTCAAGCTGAATTAAATTGTATGGAAGTAGCAGTATTGGAATAAGAACACCCAACTGGTCTGAAGAGAGAGATCTGGTAAAGTTATGAGATGAAGATTTTAATAGGGATAGGGAAGGAGGCAGTCTGAGCAAAGAGAACGTGGTGTGATGGATGTGAAGGGAAGCTGGCGATGATGGATGTCCGACGCTATGTCCTACGAGAGAGAGAGAGAGAGAGAGAGAGAGAGAGAGTGTAGGTTTTTGTGTGTGTTTGTGAATGTGTGTAAGCTTGTTTGTGTGCTAGTGTTTTTTAATTGTTTGTGTGCTTAGTGTTTGTGTGCTTGTGGTATGTGTGCGTTTGTGCTTTGTATTCAAGGATTGTGTGTGGTTTTGTGCATTTATATTTGTGTTTAATGGATAGAGATGAACACGAGGGGAATCTAAACCTAAGGAGAGGGAGTAAAGAGGCGACTAATGGAGCATATAGGAGACAAGGAGGAGCATCCGAGTGTGAAGGAGTAGAGGGAAGGGCCAGAGAGAGATGGTGTGGCAGGATTTATAGGCATAGAGATGTATGTGAGAGAAGGAGGAGGGAAAGACTAATGGAGCATGGCAGGTGAGACAGAAGAAAAAATGGGTGGAAGGGATATATAATGAAAAATGTTAACGTAGGAGACATAAGTAACATTAACCCTTCAGATTTTTTATTTATGCTATTACTGTTGTTGTTAGACGAATTTGTTGAGTTTAGGAAAGCCCATTGAAAGTAAATGGGTTGATGAAAGTTATATAAAAGTTTCGATTTGATATTAAACTTTTTACTAATATTAGTGTTACAGACTGATGGATACAGGAAGAATAATAATAAAAAGTAATCATATCAAAGAGAGAGAGTTCCATCTTTTGTTGACCTTCTAAAAATTGCATTTAATTGTCTTCGTGAATCACATAGAAACTGAAAGGTTATGAGGGTGTGAGGATAGATGGAGGAGGGTAGCTCTAGGGGAAGGTAGATTGGGTAGGAATATAGATCTAGAGGAAGGTAGATTGGGTAGGAAATAATCTTAGAAAAGAGTTTAGCGCCAGGGAAATACAGAATTTGAAGCACTTTCTTGTATTTCCCTCCCAGCCTTGTTATCCACTTTCGCTGTCTCACTCGCGATAGGTTGTCAGGATCCCAAGAAAAGAGAGAGCTTATAGATGTCGAGAAGAGTAAACTGGATAGGAGAAGAGCTAAAAAAGAGATTGACGTGGGAGAGAGAGAGAGAGAGAGAGAATTTTAAGGTCTTCCCTGTATTTCTCCTAACTCATATCTGCCACACTGTTGCAATAGTAAAGTTACCAGCGTGCAACCAAAATAGGCCCAATATAGATGTAGAGGAAGCACCGGGAGGCCAAGAGTCGTAAATCAACAATAGCAATAAAGCCGCCTCCTGAAGATGGGTCTAGGGGAAGGGGGAGAGTCTGGGATGAGGACCCAGGCTTGTAAATCTGTCGGAGCCACTGCCACACAACAGGGATTGGCTTTGATGTCTCATTGGGATTAGACTGCCCTCTTTGGTGTGTGTGTGTGTGTGTGTGTGTGTGTGTGTGTGTGTGTGTGTGTGTGTGTGTGTGTGTGTGTGTGTTTCCAGTCTATCAAAATTTCGTAGTTTTACTGAAAAAGTATTGTGGTTATCACACACACACACACACACACACACACACACACACACACAGAACCATTACGAATCATAATTTCTTAAGCACGTAAACTTTTTGTTATTGACACATTACACATCATTTATTTTCCTCCTATGCCTCCATTTGCTTCCATAGGGATATTCTTCAGCAGGACATGTTTTTGTTATATTCGCTATTCTGATTAATTTTCCTCCATGTCTTCAACAAATTTTTGGAACAGGTCCTTCTGGTTGGCTGACCTCGAGCCTTTGACGGGAGTTCACGCGTTTGTTAAAGTCGCGTGTCTGGGGTGTGTGTGTGTGTGTGTGTGTGTGTGTGTGTGTGTGTGTGTGTGTGTGTGTGTGTGTGTGTGTGTTTGTACTAAACTGCTTTGCATCTCATTACACACCTGCTCATGTTTCACCCAGCTTTTTCGTTTTGGCAGCCTTGTTCATATACTTCTCTCTCTCTCTCTCTCTCTCTCTCTCTCTCTCTCTCTCTCTCTCTCTCTCTCTCTGAGCAAATATATATATATATATATATATATATATATATATATATATATATATATATATAATGTACTGTGGGATGATTGTTATCGAAAGACTCTTCTCCTTAGTGTTGAGGCTGAGCTTTTCGAGAACCGCCTCCAATGATTATAGTAAATTCGTAGTTAAGGGTGGGGATATTAGTTTTTGTGTACAACTCATACGTACCTTAAAATGTGTGATTTTTTCAATATTCCTTATCTTGTATTACGCTGAAAATGCGGCGGGCCATTTCCGTGGAGTTTCATGTCTGCACACACACACACACACACACACACACACACACACACACACACACACACACACACACACACACACACACACACACACACACACACACACACACACAGAGAGAGAGAGAGACAAGGGGGAGGATTGCACATCTAGTTCGATGCCTCTCACTTCACCGATGCATCGAACAGACGAATTTATTCAGCAGAGAATGGTTAGTAATTTTGGTGGTGGTGGTTATGGTAGTTGTGATGATGATGATAGTTGTTTTGGTGGTGGTGGTGATGGTGGTGGTGGTGATGGTGATGGTGGTGGTGGTGATGGTGATTATTAATGGTGGTGGTGGTGTAGTGGTTGCTTGTTTTGTATTAACCATAACTACCTTACGGTCGTACATTTAAGAGTAAATACACAAAGGGACTTACCCAGAGAAAATACTTGCATTTTACTCGTCTCGCTTTCTTCATCTGCATAGTCACACCCTATCTCACTTTCCATTTCCACCGGCCTTCATTTTTCTTTTCTTTTCCAGTTCTGGGTATAGATGATGTTGATTCCCTTTGGCCCAAGCGTCCTCCCACGCGTCACACACCTTTGCATATCTCCACTTTGGTGCCAATATCCACCGTCCCTACTGAATACATGCAAGGGCTGTCTCGTCAAGGACTGGTGTGATGGAAGGAGTTAGGTTGTTTGTCTGACTCAACGGTAGGTCTTTTGGTGGATGAAGAAATTCTGTCTGTCTGTCTATTGCCAGACGCCTTAATCCCGTAGGGGTGACCACAAACAAATCGCTTCTATTTCGCCGTCCCCCGCCATTTCATTGCCCTGCTCCAAGCTCACACCCCCCTCTCTCATATACCTCTCCACTCCATCGTGAAATTCTGCATTCACGAAATTCCTATCATCAGATTATTGCCTGATTTTGCCTGGGATCGATGTTAATCCATCCAAACAGCAGATTCATCGTCTGACCATTGGAGTAGCATTTCATTTCCACATACTTATCCTTTTTTAGGCACCGAATGCCATACTCATCTCCAGTAATATTCTCTGCCATTGATTTTCACATCCCCTTTCCGACAGGCTTGCAGTCACCTCCTTCTGGCCTACCCTCTCATCTTGCACGAAAGAGGTTGTTATTATTGTGCATCGTTATTTATCTTGGGAATTAGCCTGTTCCTAGAATTAAAAAGCCCTAGTAACAGTTACATATATTCCTAAATCGTATAGCTTTTCGTACTTTTTTTATTCTGATGTTCACTCTAGATTGGTTGTTTATTAGAAGTAAAAATTAGCAATCTTAAATGCAGCGTTACTTCGAGAGTGTCTGTAAATATTGAACTGTTTCTTGCCTCTCCACTGGTGCATCAATGCGCCATCCTCCATGTTACCCTGGGTTTAATTGGGTGTTTGTGTTCAGTGCTTTCGTGATTCAGTTTGCCTCTTGCATTTTGTTCCTCAAGGTAATTGCATTGATTGAACTAGAGTGTTTTAATGTGAATTCTTGGGCCAAACTGCGCGCATGGTTTGTCATATAATCTTTCGTATCAGTGCTGCATGTGGATAACTGATAGACCATTTGGATCTGTGAAGCATCCTCCTGCTTGATGACTCTGTACATTTTACAGTAATCATGATTGTCCAGCTATATTTGGAACACAGATCTTGCCACATACCCAATCCCCGTTCTGGAAACGATTAACTTTCGTATGTCATGGGGTGTTTTTATTTGTGTCGTAATTATCATGATGTGGCAGCTGCACGTGCATTAAAACCATCCAACCCACTCCTCTCCATCTACCATAGCCATTTTTTCCCTTCCCTCTTCCATGACTTGCACCTTACTCGTTGATCTATAAAACCCATCTTCACAGGATATGCTGTATTTACTCCGTCTTGCACCAAAATGCACCACTATCCCTGCCCTTCCCACTTATTACTCTCCCCCACCCACAGATTTGTACTCCGAAATAATGACGAATAAAAATTACTTTCACAGCAACAAGCTGACCCAATATTCGTCTTCACTGGATGTATTTCCTTCGTCGTGCTGCACCGTCTACAAGAATATTAAACAGACATGCTCGCTGGACTTACTTGCTTTTAATTAGATTGCGCAAGAAAACAGTAGGCCATTTTTACTTTGTCCCTATATTTACACTGTTTGACGCCTCTGCGAGCTTATGGTTGTGTTGACTAATTGCCATGCTAGCTGAGTGTCATGCAAGCCGATTTTCAAGTACTGTAAGATGACTGCTATGCCAGCTAACGGTTATGCCAGCTAAAGCTTACTAAACCTAACTATTTTAGAAATGTAAGTTACTGGTTCTCAGCTCATAATTTTGCTAACTAATGTTTATACCAGCTAATGGTTATGTCAGCTAATGGTTTTGTTAGCTAATAGTTATGTCAGCTAATGGTTTTGTCAACTAATGGTTATGTCAGCTAATGGTTTTGTCAGCTAATGGTTTTGTCAGCAAATGGTTATGTCAGCTAATGGTTTTGTCAGCTAATGGTTATGCCAGCTAATGATTGTCAATGGCCGGTTGTGTCAGCTGACGGGATAGACAGCTGACAGTTGTGCAGGTTGATAGCTAGGCTATGTTGGCAAGTACAAGTTCTCTCCAATATCGCATTTTCCACCATGCGTTGCCGAACCCCGTATGCATAAGACTGAAAGCACTCGGTACTAGAAGGGAGGGAAACGGGGGGAGGAGTTAAACCAAAGGTGGAAGAAGCATAACAGGATAGAAGGAAATTTGTAGTCGGGAGTTTAGAGAAGTTATAGTATAATCAGTAACTCCAATCTGCTTTACCCCAAATATCACATCCAACCTGACTGCTGTGAAGAAATGAGCGAGTTAAGAAAGTAACTAATATTCAGTATTTTAGTTTACATACAACAGCTAAACGGAACTTATTGTTCATTGAAAATAACAGTAGTATAAACACGACGCCGAATATTGTTTAAGTCTCATTTGTACAATTATTCAGATCATCACCAACCTGAGAGGACGACTTGGTGTTTCTGTATCGGACAATAACATGTCATCGAGGAAGGAGGTGGCTAGGCGCTGTTTTGAAAGTAACAACATTTGCTGAGAAGTGTAAAATATTTGTTAATAATTGAAAACATAACCATTTGCCTAATATTAAAACAATCTTTGAAGTTAAGCTGTAATTATCAGATGTGTAAATGAGACACACGTTTGACATGCTTGACATAATGCTAAACATTAAACATATTATGAAAGTAGAGAAAAGACAGTGTTTCGATAATAATGTTCATGTATTTTATTCTTAGCGGTGAAATGCCGATGAGGATGTATTGATCTTGCCTAACAAATCAAGTTAACAAGTATCACTTTGTTTTCACAGGTTTGCTATACTTGCTGGATAACTACAAAAATCCGTAATTAACTTCGATTCTTATGGTTGGTTCATTAACGCTGACGGAAGATTGTCTCACCCTATCAACAGCAACGTTTGGCTTCATAACATCATTAAGTAGACCGCGGCATTTCGTGGAAGGCTTTTGTTAACGAGATAATGCTTGTATTAATGTTCCAGTCCTCCCAGCAAAATTGCATTGAGGACAACCTGTGTTACATGGAAAAATTATTTGCATTAAGTCGACTTCCGGCAACACTGGGTAAGAGTCTGGTGGCGGTGGTGAGCAGACTGTTGAAGGGGGAGGGTGGAGCGTGAAAGGGGGGAAGGAGGACGGAAGAGGAGAAATAAAAGGTAAGTGGGCAGTTAATGGTTTCCTCCACCACCGAGTATTGTTCTCGGGTAACCAGTAAAACAGTCTCATGAATTACCAAGAGCCTTGACCCCTACCAGCTGACACGGTTCGTCGTCACAATGTTTTTATCACAGGATATGTTGGAGTTTTATTTGTTTCCTCTGTTAACTCTGTCATCGTCACGTCTTCTAGGATTCAATTTCAGCTAACACCAGACAATTTTATTCAGTTAAGAGGGGCTACAGGAGGCTGGGCGCGTTGACACTCAGTATTAACCTTCTCCTGGTCGTAACAGATACAGTATTTTATTCTAGTCGACGCCAGACAGTTTTATTCAGCCGTGAATGAGTCGTAGGAAACCGAGTGTTATTATTCACCACTTAAATTCGTCCACCATTAATATGGATATGAATATTACTGTGGCCTCATCAATATCATACTCTTCGACATCCTTTCCTTAAATCTTTACACAGACAACAACTGATGCCAGTCTCAGTGAAGGAGAACACAGGAAACACAGTAGCAGTCTGACCAATGTGTTTGTACAGCTGAGAGTGATGAGTGAACATTTGGCGACCATATTAGGTTGATTTATATTATTTTAGACAAAGAGTGTTTGCCATTCTTATATGCCATTCTTGTCTAGGAACACAGCCCTCTTTTGTGGCTCTTGTTATACTTGCTGTAACCCCAAGATCATTTGAATGTGAACCCAGCGAACTGAAAGACGAAACAGCCTTCTCCTGCAGTCAACCAACTTCCTTGTAGAGGGTAGGGATGGAGCCGATGAACGTTTATATATCCGGTTCTATCGATGCCATCATGGGAAGGCGTCACTAGCCAGCACCCTTCTTTGTGATAAAAGGTCAGTAGTAATATAATATGATGATGCTAACAGTGAAAACATGACTTTGTTGTTGGTTAAGCATTGAGGCAAACGACCATAGATTTTATTTTTTGTTCTTCTCTTTTCCTCCCTTTCCTAGTTACGATTAACAGAGCATGGAAAAACATAAATAACTTAGCGTCCTTCGTGTTATTCTGGCTTCCAAAGTTCCTCATGCTTCACTTAGTTACGCTTAAGTGAGGTCTCGGTATCAAGGCTGGTAAATGCTGTATACAAACTAAAGTAGTAAATTATTTTCTCTAGCTGTTAATACTTCCACTTGGTTTATGACACTTGATCGAACATTTGGCAAAAATCGTAATAGTTATAAAGTGAATTTTGACATATCGTAGCCAGTCGTTCTCATATTCCTTCGATCCCTCCCCCGACCTCGCAACCCTTTCCCTCCCTTTCAGCAGTGAGGCTTTCATTTATCACGTGCGATTCGGGATTTAACCATGTGGCGAGGCGACATTGTAACTGCTACATGTGAGGGCACGAATAAAAGCGGCTTATGTTCTCGGAAGGAACTTAATGCGGTACTATTTTCAATCACAGAGAACGCTGTACTCGCTTTTTAAGGAGGGGTCGGAGTCAGGAAGTAGTAGAGGCTTGAATGAGAGGTGAGTGAGTTGGTGTAGCGCTGGCAGTCCTTTTTACAACATTGGGAATGTGTGTGCCATCCAAGTGAAAAACAGTATTAAGAAGGAATAAACTAGATAGTAAATTTAAACACAAGATAAATATTAAAACCCTCAGTCAACGTCCATTTTATGTCGAGTTTTCTGATTAAAAAGAGATTTCATTCTTCCTTTAAACTGATTAATTAAGAATCTGCAGTATGCGTCCAAACGTTTGATGAGAACCCTGCACAATTAATACTGCTCTCTCTCTCTCTCTCTCTCTCTCTCTCTCTCTCTCTCTCTCTCACACACACACACACACACACACACACACACACACACACACACACACACACACATACAGTAATTGGAATAGGAAATTGTGCACAACCACCTTCACTATGATCAACAGCGCAAAAACAGTACCACCACCACAGATACAACCACCACCACCACCAGAGATACAACCACCACCACCACCAGAGATACAGCCACCACCACCACCAGAGATACAGCCACCACCACCACCACAACCACATAGACACAACCACAACCACCACCACCACCGAGATACAACCACCACCACCACCACCTAGTCCACCAACACTACCACCCAGTACACACCACCACCACCACCCAGTACACACCACCACCACCACCCAGTACACACCACCACCACCACCATCACCACCACACAGTCCACCACCACCACCATGCAGATGCAACCCCCACCCCCACCACAACCTTCACCCCCCACCACCACCACAACCTTCACCCCCTACCACCATTCACACACAACCACCACCATCATCCCTGCCCAGATACAGGCACCACCATCACCACCACCGAGATACAACCACCACCATCACCACCACGACCCAGATACAACCACCATCACCACCACCACCGAGATACAACCACCACCATCACCACCACGACCCAGATACAACCACCATCACCACCACCACCGAGATACAACCACCACCATCACCACCACGACCCAGATACAACCACCATCATCACTATTAATTAAATACAACCACTACCACAAGGACAACCACCACCACCACCACCACCACAAAGACACAACCGCTACCACCACAAGGACAACTACCACCACCACCACCACCACCACAAAGATACAACCACTACCACCACAAGGACAACCACCACCACCAAAAGACAACCAATACCACCACAAGGACAACCACAACCACCACAACAACAAAGACACAACCACTATCACCACAAGGACAAGCCCACCACCACCACAAGGACAACCACCACCACCACCACCACCACTCAAACACAGTCATCACCATTACCCAGACAAAACCACAACCACAACAGACGCAACCACCACCACCATCAACCAGATACAACCATCACCACCGAGACAATCACCACTACCATCACCATTCAGTCACAACCATCACCACCACCACCATTCAGTCACAACCATCACCACCACCACCATTCAGTCACAACCATCACCACCACCACCATTCAGTCACAACCATCACCACCACCACTCAGGCACCATCACCACCACCACTTAGGCACCATCACCACCACCACCATCCAGACATCTTTTATATACGATTTTTATTTTGCAATTACCCGGCTCCTTCCCAAAAGTTGGTAACTTTAACTCCTTAGTTTTGAATATATTTGTTTTATCCCCGCCGTCTCAGCACTAGGCACAAAAGCTTAAGCTCCACAGGGAATCGTAAGTTTAGTTTTTTTTTTTTTTGTTATGGAATCTAGAAATTATAAAACCATTCAGAAAAATATACAGTAGTTGTGAGCATTCAATAAAGGGAAATTCATGAGAAGTTTGTGGCTTCTTCTGAGATGGTACTAAAGCCTGAGAAATGTTTATGTGCAGACAATGGAGAACATATTGAAACTAAAACAGATATTAAAATTCTTGTCACACTGGTTCCCCGTGAGCACTGTTTCTGTCACACTGTTCATTCACCAGGCAGACTGTGGCTGCTATTTTCAGTCCGGCAATTTGTGAACGAGAGAGGTATAATTCGATGATTTACATTTTCTGTCCGGGGCGGAGGATGATATGGTGAGGGAAGAGACACAAGGCTAAATTGCACCCAGAACAGTTTGATCGCCCAGAATAACACGGTGTGGGATGAGGCAGAATGTGTATTTCACCAGTCTGTGAGAGGCTGTCTGTCTGTAGGACGGTTCAGAAAGCAAGTGTTGATACATGTTTTACTACCGTATTTAAAGTGAACAAGGAAAGTGCGATTTTTCCAGTTACCATGTACAGTGATTGACCAAAGTCGTGCCTGATTCTGTTCGATAATCACGCACTTATATTTAGCAAAACAAATTTCAAGCCTTATTGTACCCGTTTTACTCTACCTCCGCCAAAGAAATCAAGGAACGTTATGTATTCACCTATGTTTGTCTGTCTTTGTGTTTGTCCAGACGATGTCTCGAAGAGTTCTCAATGAATTTCAATGAAATTTGGTGGATGGGTGGACCATGGGCAAGAAAGAATTGATTTAAGTTTTGGTTGGATCTGGATTTGGGGGCGGATGCGGATCCTATGTATTCCACACAATATCTTGACGGATCCGGATCTGGATCCTTTTTAATGGCATTGACGGAGGTATGCGCTGTTTGAGTGCATTCTAGTTTGGCATGAAATTGCAGTCTCTTTTTCGTGAATACTGAGCTGTAACAATAGATCAACACTAGAATATGCTGTTAATCATGAAGAAATGGTATGGAAAAAAATGTAATACCGTTGTAATGTCTTTTTCTGTCAATGGGCTATGTGAAATGAGCTACAAAGGGACGGAAAACTGGACCAAGCTAACCTAAAAGAAATATACAAATACGCACAGGCAGTTACAAAGCTGGAAATCCTTATAGCCTCATGTGTTGTTGTTGCTTCGATAAAGGTACGAATATTCTCTGTTACTTTTATAGGGCTTTATTACAGATCCCCCATGGTCACTGTATCAAAGTTTTGTGTATGAAGAGGAATCTGACACACGTTCGGTCACGCTACGATTATCAGATTATTTCGTCTTGCACATCCTTCACTCAAGGCCATTTAACACCCAGCTGGCTTAGGGTATCACCGTCTAGAGCAACTGGCAGGTCATTTCAGTGTTACCATCTGTCCTTTGATAATAAGAAAGGAACCACCAAGGTGTTTCCCTTTGATGGTACTTTTCATTTCTCATTTAGGGCATTGTGTGTACCGCGAAAAATTACTTTGGTATATCAGTGAGAATTGTGTACTACAAACTATCAACAAACTGAAGATAAACATAATGACTGGTACAAAAATAAGGAAAATATTAATGTCAAATGTAGAAGTGTGCATAGAAAAGTTTGGAAGGAATGAGAGAGTGTTTTAGATCGGTGATATGAATGGTAAAGTTGGGAAATGTGAAGGTGGATGGAATAGTTGGTGAGTGGGGTGTGCCTACTGAGATAGATGAGAATGGGAGTGCGTTAGTCGACATTTGTGCTGGGAGGGGGTTGGTGATAGCCAATACCTTCTTCAGGCATAAAATGATCCACAGGTATACATGGCGAGTGATGAGAAGGGTGGGTGGTGAACTGAATGAAAGGAAGGCAATGATTGATTATGTGTGTGTGGATGAAAGGATGCGAAGATGTGTAATGGATGCAAGAGCTTATAGAGGTTGGGGGAGTGGACTTTCTGACCACTACTTGGTGGTGGCCAGAATTAGGATTCAAGTAAGATGGAGAAATAGAAGAAGGGAAAGACGAGAGGAAGGAGTAGTTGCAAGGAAAGTGGAAAGGTTACAAGAGGATGAGAAAGAGGCAGAGTATACGAGAGAAGTGGAGGAACGATTGGGCAAATATGAATTGGAGCAGATGGGAGACGTGGAAGGTGTCTGTAGGATATTTACAGAGGACATATGTGCAGCATGTGATGTGGTGTGTGGAAGGAAGAGAAGACGGAGGGGGGTGCAAGGAACAGCGTGGTGGACTGAAGAGGTGAGAGGCTGTGGCATAAAAGAAGAAAGCATACAATGAATGGATGAGAAATAGGGGCGTGGAAGAAGTTGAGAGGCGGAAGAGAGAGTTATATGTAGAAAGAAAGAGAGAGGTGAAAAGATTAGTAAGAGAGAGTAAGAAGAGAGTGGATGAGGAATTTGGAAGGAATTTGAGTGTAAAGTGGAGGGACTGTAAGAAAATGTTCTGGAAAGAGGTGAAAAGAGTAAGACAGGGTGGAAGTGAAGTAAGCAGGGGAGTGAAAGATAAAAATGGTAGATTACTAGTGGAGAAGGGAGAAAAAGTGAGCAGATGGAGAGAACACTTTATGGCATTGCTGAACATAGAGGATGGAAGTAATGCGAGTATCAGTGTCTGGGGAATGGCTGGGAGAAGGAGGGAGGTGAGAAGACAGGAAGAAATCAGTAGGATAGAAGTTGTGGAAGCAATGAAGAAAGTTAAATCGGGGAAAGCCCCAGGAATTGATGGAGTGTGTGGTGAAATGCTGAAGCATGGGGGAGAGATAGTAGTAGAATGGATGTGGAAGATGTGCAGATTGGCCTGGGAGGAAGGTAGAGTCCCGGAGGATTAAACGTCAGGTGTAATTATTCTCTTGTACAAAGGAAAAGGGGAAAAAGAAGTGTGTGGTAATCATAGGGGCATTTGTCTTCTTAGTACAATAGGAAAAGTGTATGGTAGGATACTTATTGACAGAGTTAGAGAAAGAACAGAGAAATTAGTTGGAGAAGAACAGGGAGGCTTCAGGAAGGGAAGAGGTTGTGTAGATCAGGTATTCATTCTTAGATCTTTAGTGGAAAAGTTTCTAGAGAAGGGAAAGAAGTTGTATGCGGCTTTCATGGATTTGGGAAAAGCATATGACAGGGTGGATAGACAAGGATTGTGGAAAGTGTTAAGAATATATGGAGTAGATGGGATGTTGTTGAATGCTGTGAAGAGTATGTATGATGGTGCGAAGGCTGCAGTGCGTGTGGATGGTGAACTAAGTGAATTTTTCTCTTTGAAAGTTGGGTTAAAACAGGGATGTGTCATGTCTCCATGGTTGTTCAATCTGTACATGGATGGGGTAATAAAAGAGGTACAAGGTTGGGTAGTGGATGTTGGAGTGGCCCTGGTGAGAGAGAATAGTGTCTGGAAACTCCCTGTACTGTTGTTTGCAGATGATACTGTGTTGTTGAGTGAAGACGAAGGGGAGCTGCTAGGCTTGGTGGATGAGTTTGGGAGAGTGTGTAAGAAACGGAATCTAAAGGTGAATGTAGGGAAGAGTAAAGTGATGGTCTTTGAGAGAGGTGAAGTCAGTGAATGTAGAGCGAGGTTGGATGGTGAGGAATTGGAAAATGTGAGTACATTTAAGTACTTGGGTAGTGTGATGAGTAAGGATGGAGGTTTGGAGGGTGAAGTGCTTGAAAGGGTACAGCAGGGAAGAAAGGTTGCTGGTTCTCTGAAAGCTGTGATAAGAAACAGGGAAGTGAGCATGGAAGTGAAAAAGTTACTACATGACAGTATTGTGATACCAACTCTAACGTATGTAAGTGAAGCTTGGACGTTGTTGGAAGGACACAAGTCAAGAGTGAGAGCAGTGGAAATGAGTTATTTAAGAGGAGCCTGTGGAGTCACATGGAGAGACAGGCTGACGAATGAGGATATAAAGGAGCGTTGTGGTGTTGATGTGGATGTGATAGGAAGCGTTATGAGGAACACACTGAGGTGGTTTGGCCATGTGGAGAGGATGGAGGGTGAAAGACTGACGAAGAGAGTGTATGTGAGTGAGGTGGCGGGGGGAAGAGGGAGGGGGAGGCCGAGGATGAAATGGAGGGATGGGGTGGAGAGGTATATAAGAGAGGGGGGTGTGAGTTGGGAGCAGGGCAATGAAATGGCGGGGGACAGGGCGACTTGGAGGCGATTTGTTTGTGGCCACCCCAAACGGGATTGAGGCGTCTGGCAATAGATGGATAGATTAATGTCTGTAACAGTATTCCAGTATATTAATAAGGAAATGGTAGGATGATTGATGAAAGGAAGCTAACTGTTAAAACTCCCGTATTCAAAACAAATAGTAATTCATACCAAAGAAAACACCATGTAACACCCGAAAGTCTACAGTTTCTCTCTCTCTCTCTCTCTCTTTCACACACACACACACACACACACACACACACACACACACACACACACACACACACACACACACACACACACACACACACACACACACACACACACACACACACACACACACACACACACACACACACACACACACACACACAACACCACCAATTCTTTTTATTTTTCTCCCTTTCTCCTCCACATCCCAGACCTCATCTCATCCATCTCTACAAGCAAGCCACTGCCACACTCCCTCTCGTTGTCCCTCTCCATCTCATAGCCATTCTCGTGCCTGTTCTTCACAGCCCCCCTCCCCCCTCTCTCTCTCTCTCTCTCTCTCTCTCTCTCTCTCTCTCTCTCTCTCTCTCAGCAGTATAGCATAATAAATAGCCGAAAACGAGGAATTACTTTACTGAATTAAATAGACAAGAATGCTACTGTATATCCATTTCAGCTCCTTTGCTTCACACTTTCCCCCTGTGTTTCCTGGCGTCCTATTGTTATTTCCATACTGTTCTTTACTTCCCCTTTGGATTCCCTTCCTATACCATAGTCTTAGATTCCACTTCCTGACTAGCTTGTTGATCCTCTTATAGTTTTTGTATCTGACATTATATTTCTTCATTAGTGCATACAGGATAGACCAAAAAGTTTAGTTTCCAAATCTTTTCCCATCCAAAGAAAAATATGAATAATGAGCCACAGTCGAGATCCTTTCATTTCCAGATGCCTAGATACTTGATTTTAAAAGGCTGGAGTTAAAAGGCATTGGTTAAAGCAGACTTAGAAGGACAGACCAGAGTAGTTGCATCTCTGGCCAGCTGCGTGCTTGAGAGAGAGAGAGAGATTGGAGGGTCCTTTATCAGAGTTGGAGAGGAAATAGGAAAGACTGTGCCACTATAGGACTGATGGGTGCCTGTACGTATGTTTGTAAGTGCTTATCTGATGCCTGCCTGTGTCTAACCCCCCCCCTCTCTCTCTCTCTCTTTCACACACACACACACACACACACACACACACACACACACACACACACACACACACACACACACACACACACACACACACACACACACACACACACACACACACACACACACACACACACACACACACACACACACACACACACACACACACACACACACACACACACACACACACACACACACTTTACACTACCCTCCTCCTCTTGTTTTCCTGCTGGCCTCTTTCACGCAAATCTTTCCCCAAATCTCGTCTCGTAACTCGAAGTCTGCCTCTCCTGCTCGGATCTTCAAAAATCTTGCTGCAGTTATTTTACATTTTCCATATTCCTTTCCTCCCTGATGCCTATCCAATTTTTACATCGTCTTGTGTCATGCTCTGCGTCTTTCTTGGTAGTCTCATGGGTGGAACAACTCTACTACTGTGTTTAACCTAAGACCAGTCAGTTAAATATAGCACGGATTCTTTGGGGCCTGATTATGTTAGATTGTTGCCTTTACGCCTCTCATGGTCGGTATAACTCAAGTAGGTGTCAGACAGTTACATTCAGATCGGAGTAAGTCATAGCTGCGTGATTGTTAATAGGATGGTGCCCTTTTGATTATATATATTTTTGTCACATTTGGACGATTTTATGCATATTAGGAGACACTTTTCGAACGGCCGGACATTGCCATAGCCATCACTATCCCTTTAGCTGCCAGACGTGACGCTCAACTTGAAGAAAATCATATGAGGGAAGCAATAATATATAAATACGTAATCTCAACCCTTTACCATATGTGCGTCATCTGTATTTTGCTACCACGTGATTTTAAGTTTAGTAGGGACGTTTCGCATTGCAGTGGATTAATACAGACTTCATGAACCCCTCCAACACACTGAAATCTTTCCCACGCCGATAAAATCGCCTGGAGGCAGAAGGAATGGAATATTAGCAGTACGTTATTGTAGTAAAGACAGCACTTCCTAAATGCTCAAAGTTCCTTTCATCCTTTGTACAGTATATATTCCCGTGTCTCACCCTATTTTTATCAGATTCCCCTTCACGTAAATCTTACCTTATCTCACCCTCAAATTGTCTTTTCGTATCTATGCGCCTCATCTGCATCCATCTAAACCGAAGTTTGACGTGGCTCCATATTTCTCGATTCTTTTAGTCCCTTCAGGAATCTTTATGCTTGCTTCCAGCCATAACTCTCCCTCGCAAACTTTGAGCGGCTAACCCATTTATTCTCCTCGACTTTCCCTATCAAGCTTCCCAGACCAATTCAGTCTTCTCCATTTCCCTCTCGTTTCCTGGACCGATCAGACCCCTAGATAGAGGTCGTTTCCTTCTTGTCCCTGTTCACCCACAAGCATAACTGAGAACCCGAATGTAAGCCGGTTATTTGGGTCGTATTCTAAGGGAGTGTTGAGACTTAGAAGACATATCCTTAGTGGCCTTCATGTTGTCTATCTATCTATTGTCAGACGCCTTAATCCCGTAAGGGGTGGCCACAAACAAATCGCCTCCATGTCGCCCTGTCCCCCTCCATTTCACTGCCCTGCTTCCAGCTCACACACCCCTCTCTTATATACATCTCCACTCCATCCCTCCATCTCATCCTTGGCTTCCCCCTCAGTAGGTATTAATCAAGGCCGTCTGTTTCCTTCTTTCCTTCTCATACCTGTTTCCTGCTTCTTTATTTTCCTCTCAGCCCTCCTTATTTCCTCGTTCATTTTCTCGACCTTTTCCTTTGCTTTTTCCCCTTCACAGACTTCTATTTCCCTTCACAGCATTTTTCTCAGTTTCCCTTCACAGTCTTTTCCTTCCCCGCTCTTTCCCTTTCGTACCTTTTCCTTCTTCCTCATCCATTCATAGCCTTTTCTTCTCTCGTTTTTTCCCCATCTTACAGCCTTTTCCCTCCTCGTTTTTTCCTTTTCACCAACTTTACTTGCCTCTTCCTTTCCCACTCAGTCTTTTCCGTCCGCTCTCTCTCTCTCTCTCTCTCTCTCTCTCTCTCTCTCTCTCTCTCTCTCTCTCACACACACACACACACACACACACACACACACACACACACACACACACACACACACACACACACACACACACACACACACACACACACACACACACACAGTCACCTCTGGCAGTGATTTTGACAAGCATTTGAGCAATTAGTTTCAGTATCATTGGAACAGGTACAATTGGTATCAAAAGTACTGTCGCCTCTCCTGCTTTTCTTTCCATGTAGTGTGAAGAACAGCGTTGTGAATTTCAAGATGACTTCATTTGCCCACAGATCAGTGTCAATAAGCGACGTTTAAACCTGGTCCACCACACTGATATTCAAAGCCCGTGGAGAGAGAGGCACGAGAAGCGATAGAATGTCTGGTCTGTCTGTCCCATGGAATCTTTAGCGAGGTTCAGACATCCCCAGTGAAGTATAACAAACATGATATTTTTTTTTAATGCAGAAAAGTCACAATGAAGCTTACCACATTTTTATTTTTAATTAATTTTTTTTTTGAAAGGTAAAGAAGTCATATTAAAGCTTCCCACAGTGAGATAATTTTAAACAGAAAACACAGTGAAGCTTACAGCATTGGGAGTTTTCTTTTTGGAGATGCACAGAAGTCACAACGAAGCTTACCACATTAGGATTTTTTTTTTTTTTGAGGTGCAGAGAACAGTGAAGCTTAGCACACTGGGATTATCTTTTTATTTATTTATTTATGTATTTATTTATTTGAGATGCAGAAGTCACAGTGAACCTTACCATATTGGGATTTTTTTTCTGAGATGCAGAGAAGTGGCAGTGATGCTTACCTCGTTTGTGTGTGTGTGTGTGTGTGTGTGTGTGTGTGTGTGTGTGTGTGTGTGTGTGTGTGTACCTCAGACCTTACCCCTTCAGTCTGATGTCGTATACAGTATTTCCTTTTATTTTTGCTCTCGCTACAGTTTTATATAATAAAGAAGAGACTTTTGATGCTTGGGGGGTTACATATAGCCTCCATTAACCCATTATCTCCCAGGATCATTTCCAAAGCCGAGGAAAATCGCCAAATAGAGACGGAAATAGGAAATGCATCATCGGATTTCTCTCTCTCTCTCTCTCTCTCTCTCTCTCTCTCTCTCTCTCTCTCTCTCTCTCTCTCTCTTTCTCAGTAGGATACACAATTCATCGTGACGGCCTTGCATAGCGCACAGATTCGAGTCCCCTGTAGGTGACTATATGGTGTTTGATCACGTAATGTTACCAAGGACGCAAGAAAGTCCCAAATCTTTATGTACTCCGGATGCTTCTCCTATTATCGAATTCCCACACATCGCAGTGGGTTATGTGAGACTGCAAACGTATCTTTTAACTCTCCTTTCCATAACCTATCGAGCATTTCATTCATACTGCCTCCGTACGATTATATAGTTTCTTGGAAGCCTTTTTTGCTCAGGGAGTTAATGAAGGATATATTTAACCTCTCCAGTACGAAAAAATTCTCTAAATACATTCGTGTGCTGGTACGAAGAATATAACGAAAAGATACCTTCGCGGGCAAACTGGGTTAAAAACATTCACAAACCTTCCTTGATGATGAAACGTGATATTATGCACTGTTTGTTCTCACCAGTTTCTAAAAGTTACAAGTAGAATCCTTTAACATCACATTACAGATTAAAACCATCTTAGTCTTTGCTTTTCTTTTTCATTGATGCCTGGCCCACACCCACTTGTCATAATGAAGATTTTTATAGTTTACTACCAAAGGCAAGAGTGATAGTTCTTTCCTTTGCACGAACTAAGATTGATTTCGTTGCAAAGAAAATTCCGTTTCACCTACGCAAACTTTCTTGCAAATCAGAGAAATATGTGAATAATTGGCGGACTCTGGCATTTGCAGCTGCTTGTTCATTTTGCTTTGAAGTCATTCCTTCCACCAGCGCTTCTGTTCATGGTCCAGTTTGTTCTCTCTCTCTGTCTCTCTCTCTCTCACACACACACACACACACACACACACACACACACACACACACACACACACACACACACACACACACACACACACACACACACACACACACACACTACCCAGCGTTAGGTAGGGATGTTCAAGTGTGTGTGTGCTGGCATTAAATTGGATCACTATTCGTTTGACTCATAAAGCCTTCCATTGACTGACTATACGTAAGTGTCTAGCATTAGCAACAAAAAATGAAGCAAAGCAAAGAAAAAAAAAGAAAAAAAAAAGGAAAAGAAAGAAAAAACTGTGGGACAAGAGCAGTGCTGGTGTTACTGGTATGGACGGGTCCTTCAATGTGTCCAAACCATTTCACCCTGTTCACATCCCCAAGCATTCCCTACCTGCAGTGACGATTGAACTTAACCCCTTACTACGAGACCTTTTTTCTTTTTAGTGTTGCTCTAGGTACTAACAGACCTTCTAATTCATCTTAACTTCCTCTTTGTGAAAGGTTAATAAAGGCTGTATCTAAAAGTGCGAGTCCTGAGAGTAGTTTCTAATATTGATAAGACCACGGGGACAGCAAAAATAAAATAAACTAAGCAACGTAACATCAGACCATCCATTTCTAATTCAACGTAGGAGAAACCCGTGTTGGGAAGGGTTAATGGAAGCAATATCAAACCATGCTAGTCTCAGTCTCCCCTGAATTTAATATAGTAGCATGGGGATAGCGAGAGTTAAGAAATAAAAAATAAAGATGGGATTGTAGTGAAGGAATTAAAGGCTGCGATGACCACCTCAGGGCTTTACCACTATAATTGACAGTCTGGCCAAAAAATGTAAGGGGTGCTGTAATTCGGAATTCTCTGGGTTATAACTGGTATTGTTTGGGGAAAATAAAGTTTCTTTTAGTCGCTTGCGTCTGTACAGTGCACTTCACTATCTTCCTTTTTTCTGTTTTCGTTTCATTTTCTTTTTCTTTTTTTTATGTCTTAGTCTTTTCACAGCCTTGACGATATGTTCCCTGAAGCCATATAGTACTTCTGCATACCACATACCTTCACATGCCATTACTTAGGTACTAGTAGTTATCGTCTATATTGAATACATGCTTGAGCTGTCTCATTCACGACTGATGTAATGCGATTTGCGAAGGTGTTTCTATGGCATGTCAGTGGGTCCTCAAAAAATTACTAAAGTCTGTCGTAATGAAATTCACATTATCAAACTATTCCATTTCACAGCCTAGGATCGAACACACAGCTTTTCAAGACAGCAAACTAGTCCTCTGAACGCTTGACATCCAACTCCGTCCACCGCTAAAAAGTAATGCATCTCAATTTCTCTCATACATATACTCATATTCTGAATATTGTTGTTTGGCATTTCTGGTCGAGCAGTACAGTATTTTGATTGTTGCAACTAAAGGTGGAGGTAAATAGATGGAGGGATGAAGACCAATGGAGGGCTCAGTGTGTGTGTGTGTGTGTGTGTGTGTGTGTGTGTGTGTGTGTGTGTGTGTGTGTGTGTGTGTGTGTGTGTGTGTGTGTGTGTTTTAAATATCTGGCTAATATTGCAGAATTGACCTTGCTGTCTCGTGTCATACAAATAGCAGGTCTCTGTCACCACCAGTACCCCTATTTTCCACGCGATTGCAAGTGACCCGCTGGCTATAAGGACGCTCGATTTCAGGCTGAGGCAGGAAACAGTAGGATTTTCTAAGTTTAGGAGAGTGAGAGACTGACGATGAGAATGGATGTGAGTGAGGTGGAGGGGAGGGAGAGGGAGGGGGAGGCCAAGGATGAGGTAGAGGGATGGAGTGGAGAGGTATATGAGAGAGGGGAGTGTGAGCCGGGAACAGGGCAGTGAAATGGCGGAGGACAGGGCGACGTGGAGGCGATTTGTTTGTGGCCACCCCTTACGGGATTAAGGCGTCTGGCAATAAATAGATAGATAGGAGAAACAGCCTCTACTGACCTACAAGATCCATCGACATGTCATGAAAACACTCCCATTCATACCATCACACCAGTCCATAATAAGCCTTAGCATGTTCTTAATATGGACAGCAAACATTAGTGCGACTGTCTTGACATGGGGAAAATGTTTGACACTTGGGAAGACAGCTGGACCTCAGGGAACGGAGTATCTGGGACATAACAGGAGTCGAACAGTTGTAAAAATATAGCATGAACTCTCAGGCCCAGGTAAATCACTCCCAGGTAATTAAAATCCTGCGGCCTTAGCTCATATAGATTACTATATTTGTTCCTATCATGAGAGCGTATGTGGTGGTAATATATGCTTTATCAGGTTCCGATGATTTACTGTCAAATGAACATATCATCTGGTGTTAACCGAATAAGAAAGCTAGAGTTGTTGCGAGCATGAAAGGAGTAGAAAAAATCCAGCCCTGCCTTGTACCAAGCGAACAAGTCTCATGTCCACTAAAATAATTCAGTAGGTACTGAAGGGACTTTGACTACCGCTTCCGCACCCTCGCCCACTTCACCCTTCAGTCTTGTAACTTGGGGTGAGGGACTGAGCGGCTCCATTGTGTCCTGCTCCTGTTGTAAATCTTTGCAACAATAACACACTCAAACACGTTCTCATTCATCTCCTCCCAGCTCTTCCTTTTCCTTCTCCTCTCGTGCGATTCATAGGTTTGGAAAAGGGTTAGCCAAGTGATTTTTATCCTCGTTTTTGTAGTTTACTTCCTTAGCAACAGCAACACAAGCTCATTCGCATTCACCTCCTCCTTGCTTGTCCTTCTTACTCCCTGGTGTGATTCTCAGGTCTCTGCAAGGGTTAGCTACCTGGTTTTTCTTTTTTTTTTTCTTTTTTTCTCTTTTTTTTTTCCTTCTAGCATGTTGTCCCGATAAGTTACACTCTTCACTGCAGCAACACATACACATTTACATTCGTCTCCTCTTTGCTCCTTCTCCTCCTTCCCTTCCGCGATTCAAAAGTTTCGCAGGAGTTGGATACATGGTAACATTCTTGTTTTATGTTCTTGTTTCCATTCTACTTTATAATCCCGGAGTTGCCCTCTTTACAGCAAGCAGTAACACAGTTGCATTCACATTCATCGCCTTCCTGCTCCTTTTTTCTGCGATTTACAAGTTTCGTAAGGGTAATGTACTGTATCTGATTTTTCCTTTTATTCCCCAGTCTAACTTATAATCATCAAAACAGTCACACATCTCACAACAACACTGATACATTCACTTCATCTACTCACTGCTCCTTATCTTCTTTCCCTCTTACGACTGGCAAGATTCACAAGGGTTAGGCATCTGATTTGATCCTCGTCTTATGTTCATGTTCCCACTCTATGGCGCGACCCTGAAAACGCTCATTGCAATAATAACATACACGCATGCACACTCATCTCCTCGCTCCTTCTCCTTCCCTCGTGCGATTTACATGCATCGGAAAGGTTTGGTACGAGATCCTTTCTTCCGCTCTGACATGTAATTCCGAAAGCAGGTATACTTCTCACTGCAACAACACTAATATGTTCATCTTCTCCTAGCTGTTCCTTCTTTTTCCTTCGTGCAACTCGCAGGTTTTGCAGAGATTAGCTGCCTGATTTTATCATCTCATGTTGTTTTTGTTCTTGTTCTTCCCGCTCTAGCTTTTAATCCAGAAAACAGTTACACTCAGACATATACATAATCATCCCATCGCTTCTCCATCTTCCCTCGTGCAATTCACATCATTCGCAGGGATTAAGTACCTGATGGCATCCTCGTTTTGCGTCATGTTCCCACTCTAGTTTGTGACCTAGAAAACAGTTACGCTTCTGTTATTGCGTCCCGTCAGCAGCGAATGTCCCTGTTAATATTTCAGGACACAGAATGGTACGAGTTTCCCCTTTCCATTCACGAGCCCCCATTAACCATCCCTCCACGGTTACATTCCATACCTTCCTCTCCATCCCCCTGACCCCTCGCTTCCCCTCCCCTCCCGTCTTCCCCAACCCCTCCCGTCCTCCCCGACCCCTCCCGTCCTCCCTATACCTTCCTCTCCATCCCCCTGACCCCTCGCTTCCCCTCCCCTCCCGTCTTCCCCAACCCCTCCCGTCCTCCCCGACCCCTCCCTTCCTCCCCGTCCCCTCCCGTCCTCCCCGACCCCTCCAGCCCTCCCCGACCCCTCACGTCCTCCCCGACCCCTCCCCAACCGTTCTGCCCGGTGTCTGTGGTTCATTTCCTCTCATATTCCCCATATGCGATTCCGTAAGGTGAAAGATCGGTGTTTGCCAAAGGTATATAACCCTCATTTTGCTGCGATGTTGGTTCTCTTTAGTATGATAAAACAAGACTATGATCAGACTTTAGAAATCCACTGATGCAATTGTCAAAACTCAATAATCATTTCGTAATATTATAGAAGAGTTTCATAAGTACAGTATTCAGCTAATAAATGGAGCGATATCATTGTCTGCGACTGTACCCCAATTTTCGTGTTACCCTCCCTGGTATGATTACACCATGAGATGTTTTATTCAGGCTACCTCCGACCGATTTATCTCACTACTATGACTGACGGGAAGAAAAAAACAACTCATTCATTCGTTTGCTGCCATGGTGATCTTTGTAATATTCATACTTCCAGCATACGATACTAAGCTCGGGATGATTCTGTCATAAGGAAGGGGTTAGTTGCTTATGCCGACTAAACGGTATATTTCGTTTCTAACATGATTCTCGGGCCGCGATCTACTCTTCTCTAAGTACATGAACAGGGAAGCACAAAGAATATACATAGGTGATTGATGGATACGTGGACTTGCGGCTACAGCTATGGAGAGTGCATAGATTTACAAAATAAATAAATAAATAAATAAAAGTAATAGCGATTAGTTGGAACTGTAGAGAAGGCACAAAGGTGGATATGCAGATGAAATGAAAGTGTGAAAATACAGATACCGTGAGTGCGTGGATTTACACAAGGTTAAACATGCGTTGCTTTAAGAGATGAGTGTTTGAATATACAGATCAATACGTGGATGTACAGACAGAGCGAGCACCTGAAATTTATAGGTGAAGTAAGAGATAAGGCGCATTCACAGATAAGGTGCATTCGTTTATTTACAATTAAGGTGAATGTGTTGATGCGCAGACGAGACTAGTGCATGAATTTACAGCGAAGACATGAACATGCATTTTGAAGAAAATGTAAGTACGTGGATCTGCAGAAAAGTTAGCGCGGGAAGTAAAAAATGAGTGCGTTGATTAACAAATAATGAGAGTGCGTACGGTACATTTACAGAGAAGGTAATTGCGCCGATCTGCAAAAAGGATGAGTGCGAGCATTAGCAATTACCCATAGTGCGTGGATGTTCAGAAAGAGGATAGCAGATGAGTGCGTTTATTTTTATACAATCCGTCGGCGTGGAATTTACGGATAAGCTATGCCTGCCAGCCACACTGTGTCTACCTTTACGATATTCATTTTTTCCAATTTGTTTATCATACAGACTCGCCGGAGCCCATGATAAAATCCTGGAGGCAAACAAGGGGATGAGGGAGCTGGTGAGAGCAATGCACCCAAAGCCCATTATCATGTTTGTTCGCCCAGCCTCTCCACCCCACCCCGAACATTTGCAGACATAAATTAGGCGAGTCCATGAGAGCCGTAGGGATTCCGGAGGGCTGGATATGTGTGTGTGTGTGTGTGTGTGTGTGTGTGTGTGTGTGTGTGTGTGTGTGTGTGTGTGTGTGTGTGTGTGTGTGTGTCCACATAAATGTAAGGGTATGAGATTTTGAGAAGCTTGGACTAAAATTTAAAAAAAAAAGTCGAATATGGACAGTAAAAATCGGACTGTTAAGTAATGTATATATAGGCTTCCGAGGCTGGATAGGAGGAAAAAAGAAATGTTCTTTCGTGAATGATGTAGAGGAAGAAAGCCATTTGATAAAACAATGGAAAAATAGCCATTCCTTCCACTTTATACCTGCCTTTACCACACGATTTCATTGGTGTTAGAAAAGATCTATTACACTGGAAGGATTAGGCCAGCCTCAATTAACACCTTAAGTACAAATGCGCCTTTAACCCCTTTGGTATCATCAGATTAATTTACTTACATCCGAGGAGACACCTGGATTTGGAAAGGCAGTAACTTAAACTGAATGAAAAGACCTCTGGGTGTCAATATAATTCAGAGTTTTGAAGTATGAGGCCACTTTAAAAACCCTAAAATATGCCTTTATAGACCACTGGGTTTAATGACTGTACAACCAGATGAACTTCGTTTCAAGATTTACGAACGCCCTTCCAATGATCATAAATTTCTAAGAGAAGTCCAATTGCCTTTTATGTTTGCGTGGGGAGGCAGTGGGGGAGAGGGGAGGTGGGAAGGGGTGCGTGGGTAGGATGCGTGTCTTGGTTATTAAAACGTGTGTGTGTGTGCGTGTTTATTCTTTTATACAAAAAGAAAATCTCAAAGGTTGTAGGCCTGCAGGTGTGAATGTAGTGTACTTTTCACTGAGTCTCAGAGTGTCTTGTGAGTACCTGCAGTGAACGTGGGAATTCATTGTGTTTGTGTTTCTTAGTGCAAGTGTTCTAGGCAAATATGCTGACAATAACTTGAAGAACATAATCCTGTCAACAGCGTGGAATCCTTATCAGTAGGTTACACTCCTTTACTCTTTGCATGTCTGAAAAGGTAAACGTAGTAGGAATGGAAGTGAGGTCCTCTTACTTCCTTCTACTTCATGTAACAAAAGTGAACCACCATCGATCATGACTTAGTTACAAGCATCCTCATTGTTCCTGTGACACAAGAGAGTGAGATGTAAAACTCGAGCATTCCATCTTCTCGAATTCCCGATCTGAATATGATAAAAAGCCATTTCCTGGATCTCCTCAGTCCTCGTGTACTTGGCCAGCAGTGTTATGATGGTATTGATCAGTGTCTGAGGGATGCTTCCACTGAATATGAATCTCTCTCTCTCTCTCTCTCTCTCTCTCTCTCTCTCTCTCTCTCTCTCTCTCTCTCTCTCTCTCTCTCGTGTGTGTTTGTGTGCTTAGGCATTTAGGCATATGTATGTGTGCGTGTGCGTATGAACGTTTACGTGCTTGCTTATTCTGTCAGCATTTCAAGATCGCTAAGGGTGTTCCGGATGTTTCTTTGGTTGTGTGTGTGTGTGTGTGTGTGTGTGTGTGTGTGTGTGTGTGTGTGTGTGTGCGTGCGTGCGTGCTTGCGTGCGTGCTTGCGTGCGTGCGTGCTTGTGCGCTGCGTCCCTGCGGTAATGTGGGTGTGTGTTGCTCTTCTCCTTCCTCTACTCATATCCAATGCTTTGTAAATACATGCTTAAGGCTTGCGGCGGGGGTATGTGCATGTTTGGGTTGTTAGGCCCGTTTGAAATTAAGCTTTCCTCCGAGCGGGTGTTGTCCGTCATCCGCACCAGTGTTTGCTTTGGTCCTCTTCTTCTTCTTCATGTACGTAATGTTTATAATATGCCTGTGTTTTCCGGCTTTCCTGTGTTAATTGTGCTTGGTTTATTGTATCCGTAAACCATTAATTTTCCTTGTGATCATCTTTTTCTCACCTGTTTGTCTCTGTCTGGTACCAAATGCAAGTAAGTTTTTTATTTCACTTCTTTTCTCACAATGTGGAATCTTAGGTTAGGTCATGCCCGTGCGTCCGTTGTCCGTGCGTCCGTTGTCCGTGCGTCCGTTGTCCGTGCGTCCGTTCGTCCGTTCCTCACTCTATCTCAGAAACGTTTGTTGGAATTTTATCTTTTTTTGTATGAGTATAGTTCATGCCCGCCTTTTCAAGTTTTCGAAAAAATCCAAGATGGCGGACTTATGACTAATTTTCCATTTTTGAAACTTTAAATCCTTTATACATCATTTACATTCACAAACAGGTTTATAGGTTGTAAGGAAGTGGAATATAGAGTCACTGGGGCTTGCATTTTATTCCTTTTTATTTCTAGTGGTTAGGTTGTTATGAGTTCTTTCTTGAGACCAGTATCTTTGTCATCTTTGGCTGTATTTCATCCTTATAAATAGGTATGTTTTTTTTTTTTTTTTTTTTTGTAAGCACTCTTTCTGTGAGGTACCTGTTTGAAAATGTACCTGTAAGTTAATTAGTTTTTGCTTAATCTGTATAGCGAGCGTTTGTTTTTGTCATTTCTGTATGTTCATTATGTTTGGTTTCTTGTACCCGTTTGTAATTATCCCTCCTTTTGGTCTGTACTTGTGTGTGAGTTGGTTTTCTTCAGCTGTTATTCCTTCGGTTAAGGAAGCTCCCTAACACCTCTTCCTAAGTGAATTATTTTGCTTATTACACCTCTTCCTAAGTGAATTATTTTGCTTATGACACCTCTTCCTAAGTGAATTATTTTGCTTATTACACCTCTTCCTAAGTGAATTATTTTGCTTATTACACCTTGCTGTCCTCCTCTGTGTCACTTATATGATCCTAGTATCACAAAACCTACAAAACGATATTATCCTACCACACCCAACAATAAATCGCTATGGAAGTGGTGTTTGGGAGACCTGTTAACCGGCAAGAGTGCTAGCCTTGGTTCCATACGTAATTTTTAGCATGTTAATTTTCGTCATAATAAAAGGCGATGTTATCCAGCAAATTGGAGACATCTCGTGGGAAATGTTTAAGTCCGCCATTACATTTTAACCAGGTTTGGTGGAAGGGTTGAGGGTCAGGAGAGGGATGCCTTGTTGTTTTGGGGGAACATTAGGTCAGCGGTCACGGTCACACACACACACACACACACACACATGTTAACATCAGGAACTGGTACGATTTAGACCAAGCTTGGTGGAGGAGTTGAGGGTAACGCAAGGATGGGATTTATTAGATTTTGAGAACAACTTAGTCAGAAGTCAAGGCAGGTCAAGGTAAACTGTTTTGATTCGATCTGGACCAAACTTGGTGGACGGGCTGAGAGTTAGGTAAGGGTAAAGAGACAGAATTTTGAGAACAGGTAAACGATCAAGATCATAAGGTATGGTCTACTCAATCAATTTTTATCCAAGTTGGTCAAAAAATGGTGGAAGGGTTGAGGGTCAGGCAAGGATGAGGTCATTCGATTTTTAGAACAATCAGTCAGAGGTTTGAGTCACACGTCAAGTCAAATGTTTGGCTTTTGGACCACGTAGAACTCGAGCGTTTCACTCTGTAAATCGATCTGTCTATCTATCTATTGCCAGACGCCTCAATCCCTTAAAGGGTGGCCACAAACAAATCGCCTCCATGTCGCCCTGTCCCCCACCATTTCATTGCCCTGCTCCCAGCTAACACCCCCCTCTCTCATATACCTCTCCACTTCATCCCTCCATCTCATCCTTGGCCTCCCCTTTCCTCTCTACCCCCTCCAACTCACTGACATACACTCTCCTCGTCAGTCTCTCGCTTTCCATCTATAAATGCTCTATCTTTTTGTATATATTCTTGCCTGTAGCACCAGTCGAGCACCAGTCGAGCAGGGCAGTACTCCCGAGGTGGATGGAAAGCTGATGACAGGGAGTGCTGGAGCTCCCGTTTCATCAGCCCTCAGGACTAGTTCCTGACCATCCCCCTTTGCTGAACTTTTTCAGTGTCTCATTTAACCAGAGAGTAGGCCAGCATGCTCTCCAGTACAAATTTCTCTAACTATCTACACCAAACTACATGCACAGTACACACTACACTTCCTTTTCCAAAAATCAAAAATCATGGCGTCACAACACACAGCCTCGAAGTCCCCAGGGGGGGGGGGACCATAAATGCCCCCACCATCCGCCCCTCTCCCGATGACGACTTGAGGTGCCTGGAACCACTGTCTGACTCTCTTCTTCTTCATTTCTGCAACATTCGCGGCCTTTCCTCTAACTTTCGCTCTGTTGAGCACCACCTCTCCTCCTCTAAACCTCACCTTCTTTTTCTAACGGAGACTCAGCTGTCTGAGGCAACTGACAGCAAACCCTTTTCTGTATCCTCCTACTTTCTCTATACTCATTTCAAAGTCAAAGGTGGCTGTTGTGTATATATACGCAACGACTTATCTTGCTCTCGTGTTCTTGAACTCGATTCTTCTGAATTCTCTACACTCTGGCTTTGGCTTTCCTGTCATTCTCTGACTAAATATATCTGTGCTGTTTACTTATCCCCTAATTCTACTGACTATCAAAAATTATTCGACTATCTTACTTCTACGATGGAACACATTCTATCCATTTCTCCTTTCTCTGAAATCTCCATTCTAGGAGATTTCAATGTTCACCACCACCTTTGGCTCTCCCCTCCTTTCACGGATCCACCTGGTGAACAAGCCTACATCTTTTCTATCCTTAATGACCTAGAGCAGCTTGTACAGCACCCTACCAGTATCCCTGATCGCCTTGGAGAGAGTTCCAACATACTTGACCTCTTCCTCACAACTAATCCTTCTGCTTACTCTGTTAATCTTTTCTCTCCGTTGGGCTCCTCCGATCACAACCTTATTACCTTAACCTGTCCTATCACTCCGGTACGGCCTGTGGACCCTCCAGGGAAACGTCGTCTGTGGCATTTTGGAGCCGCGGACTGGGAGGCCCTCAGGCAGTACTTCTTTAATTTTCCCTGGAATGATTATTGCTTCCATGGCCGTGAGCCATCTGAGTGTGCCTTGCGCATTACGGAGGTTATTCTCTCGGGCATGGAAGCATACATTCCTTTCTCATATCCTTTGACCAACACAAGAAATCCTTGGTTTAATCACGCTTGTTCTAATGCTGTCCGCAACAAGGAGAGGGCCTACAAAAGGTACCGCAGCCAACCCACCCCTGAATCACATCATATTTACGTTTCTGCCCGGAATCGTGCTAAGTCTGTTCTTCGCTTTATTAAAAATAATTTCATCCATACTAAATGCTCTCAACTCTCCAACTCGAATTCTTCCCGCTCTTTCTGGCACCTTGCCAAAAATCTTTCTAACAGCTTTACCTCATCATCCTTCCCTCCTCTTTTCTACTCTGATTGTTCTGTAGCTATTTCTTCTACTGATAAAGCAGATCTCTTCGCACAGACTTTCTCCTTCAATTCCACCTTAGATGATTCCGGTGCTGTTCCTCCATCACTTCCCCCCTCTGACTTCCTCATGGCTGATATTAAAATTTCTTCAGTTGATGTATTTTCTGCCATCACTGGCCTCAGTACTAACAAGGCATATGGGCCTGATGGGGTCCCTCCTGTTGTTCTCAAGAACTGTGCTTCTGTGCTTACACCCTGCCTAGGCAAACTCTTTCGCCTTTGTCTGTCAACTTGTACCTTTCCTTCTTTGCTGGAAGTTTGCTCTCATTCAGCCAGTCCCAAAGAAGGGTGACCACTCCCAACCCTCCAACTATCGTCCAATTGCTTTAACGTCGTGTATTTCGAAAGTTTTCGAGTCAGTTCTCAATAGGAAAATTTTAAGGCATCCTTCCTATCACAACCTTCTTTCCGATCGTCAGTATGGGTTTCGTCAGGGACGCTCCACTGGCGATCTTCTCACCTACCTTTCAGACTCCTGGTCATCCTCCTTTCGGGACTTTGGCGAAAGCTTTGCCATTGCACTTGACATCTCAAAGGCTTTCGATCGAGTCTGGCATAAATCTTTAATTTCCAAACTGCCCTCCTACGGTTTCTATCCTTCTATCTGTGCCTTCATCGCTAGCTTCCTTTCTGGTCGTTCTATAGCCGCTGTTGTAGACGGCCATCGTTCTTCTCCTAGATCTATCAACAGTGGTGTTCCTCAGGGCTCTGTCCTATCACCAACTCTCTTCCTTTTATTCATCAAAGATCTTCTAAGCTGTACATCTAACCCTATCCACTCATACGCTGATGACTCCACCCTTCACCTTTCCATTCAGTTCCCGCAACGCCCATCTCAACAGTTACTTGAACAAACAAGGGATGAGGCTATGGCACACCTAATGTCTGACTTGGCTCGTATCTCTGACTGGGGTAAAAATAATATGGTTGTTTTTAATGCATCTAAGACTCAGTTCTTACACCTATCAACCCGACAAAATCTTCAACAGGTATACCCATTAATGTTTATTAATATTCAGCTTAATCCTGCATCATCCTTGAACATGCTTGGGGTTTCATTTACTCGGGACTTATCTTGGAAAGATCATATTACATCTCTTGTAAAATCTGCTTCCAAGAGATTGGGTGTGCTAAGCCGACTCCGCTCTTTCTTTACCCCTGCACAATTGTTGACTCTATACAGGGGTTTTATCCGCCCCTGTGTGGAGTACAACTCTCATGTGTGGGGAGGCTCCCCACATACAGCTCTTCTCAATAGGGTGGAGTCAAAGGCTTTTCGTCTCATTAACTCTCCTCCTCTTACTGGTCCCCTTCAACCTCTGTCTCTTCGCCGCACTGTTGCATCTTTATCTCTTTTCTATCGCTACTTTAATGGTCACTGTTCCTCTGAACTGTCTGCTTGCATTCCTCCACCTCTACGACGGGCGCGTAGCACCCGTCTGGCAGCAAACTCTCATCCCTCTTCTGTCCAACTCTCTAATGCAAGAGTTAACCGTTACTCCCAGTCTTTCATTTATGCAACAGGTCAGCTCTGGAACTGTCTCCCTCTGTCTGTATTTCCTGCTGCCTATGATCTCTAGTCTTTCAAACGCAGTGTGTCCAGGCATCTCAAAATGATCGGATCTTGAATTTGGCTCTCTATTGTATTTTGTTTTTCTCTTGGAGGGAACTGTTACTGCGGCCTCATGGCCTTTGGTTCCTTCTTCCTCACAAAAAAAAAAAAAAAAAAATCCCGGTAATATTTTCCCTTCTTCAGTTATGGAAAAACTTATGTAGTGCAGGAATGAAAAGGTTGTTATATCACCCCTCTCCTTCGAAAATAATCCCAAATGAAATTAATCTCGTTATGGGCATGTGTCAAGAAATGAAAATACCGTCTCCTTGATGAAAAGGTTATTAGATTTCGTCTGTAATCCATTCACTGCCAGATGTCTTCTAAATTAAGTAGGGTCTTACGGTGGAAGATGTTACTGTACTGTGATGATTAAAGCTGAGTCTAGATTCACAATAAAAATAATCAGAGTTTTGAGATTAATATTTCAGTGTGGGTAAGGTCTGTCTGTGTATTTGCCTACCTTCTGACACTGCATCCTGTGAGGGGCGGCCTTGACAAAACTACCCCCAGGCATTTCATCTATTTAGCAACAACCCTTTTTCTCACGACATGCCAGCCTCCCATATATACCATCTCGTCTTACCTCTCTACCTCGTTCTCGGTTCCCTTCTCTTCCTCCTCTTCTATCTTGCCCTATCTCTCCACGTCGTTCTTGGTCTCCCTCTCCTTCTCTTCTCAGCCACGTAAGAAAGTTGCAAATGAGGGAAATTCAGGTCTCTGCGTTCGTGCAGTAGGTAGGGGAAAATCAAGTGGAAAAGGGAAGGAGTGAGGCTGCATGCGGATGAGGTAGTCATAGAAACACACCTGGGCATATAATTTGCCAGGAAAGTAAGCTTCTAGAAACTCAGCCATTTATTTTCCTTCTTACGCCTTGAAATCCACTTACAAAATATCCTCTTCAACATGGACATACACCGCATATATACCATGCTAGTGAATGTTAACGAGAAATATGCACGAAGTAATTGATAAGGAGAGAGTGTTATGGAGCCAGCCACCTTATGCAACGGAAATGTGGATATAGACTGTTAGGACGTACAGTATATATCTGAGTCTGGGAGGGTATGTATGTATTCTTCCTTAGCTGTCTGTTTTGCATATTACACCTTTATATTTCTTTTTATGCTACCGTTGTCTTTTTCGCATCGGTATAGCTTACATAGAAACATTTACAACCTGCTATAGCGTCAACTGCAAGACTAACTACGAATAAGGAACAGTTGCTGGAAATTCTCATACGCTGACAAGATTACAGACCTTGAACTGGTATTCTCGTGGGATGAGGATGCTCCCCAGCACCAGTTCTTTATCAAAATATTTCTGCATGATACGTTAATATTTTCTTGTTTTATTTGAACTTTATGTATTTAATATAATAGAAAATATAAACGCTAAAGTGTATCATGAAAAACAAAGCCCGAAAGCAAGAGGTAATATGAAGTATATGGAAACACCGACAATACTTCCACATGTGTAGCTGAGTTCTAGCACATGGTACACTTGACATCCTTGCCATAATCACATATTTACTGGTGACACTGACATGAATGAATGGAGCCGTCAAAAATTAACCGAAATGACCAAGTAAGTGATGAATGAACGTCCGATTTTCCAGCTTGATCACCACACAGACACTGTTCTAGGTTCATGAGTGCCCAGCTTAACCACAACACTATCCTGTTCCTCCCTCGTGTATACAGTATTTCTAGAGCGATACACCCTCTTTCCCTCATTCACTCCGCCCTCACATATATATAATACTTTCCCCGATCCTCACTTCTCTAACAAAACTCCTCCTTCGCCGCAACTTCTTAAGCTGACGGGAATAC
Source organism: Coenobita brevimanus (assembly GCF_032717465.1). Classification (NCBI taxonomy): domain Eukaryota; kingdom Metazoa; phylum Arthropoda; class Malacostraca; order Decapoda; family Coenobitidae; genus Coenobita; species Coenobita brevimanus. Next base: position 49,479,681 of record NC_137050.1, read on the forward strand.
AGCTCCTGGGACTGAGTCCTATTGCCAAGTGTGTAAATTCGGGTGGAATGGGGAAGGGAGGAGGCAAAAGAGACAGCTTATTATCGTTTACTTCTCTCTCGTTTCGAACTAAAAACCTCATGTATACCTTCAGTCGGGTAAGTCATATTTATCTTTATGTTTCTGCCATACAGATTTATTTCGATTAAGATTATTAATGAAGCCAGAATTTTGATATTGAAAAGCCTATCACAAACTGAATAAACAAGAATAAAGCGAGCATATCACAAACTGAATAAATAAGAAAAAAGCAAGCCTATTACACACTGAATAAACAAGAATAAAGCGAGCCTATTACAAACTGAGTTAACAAGAATAAAGCGAGCCTATTACAACCTGAGTAAACAAGAATAAAGCGAGCCTATTACAAACTGAATAAACAAGAATAAAGCAAGCCTATCACAAACTGAATAAACAACAATAAAGCGAGCCTATCACAAACTGAATAAACAAGAATAAAGCGAGCATATCACAGACTGAATAATCAAGAATAAAGCGAGCATATCACAGACTGAATAACCAAGACTAAAGAAAAAAGAAAAACTTAAGGGAGTTTAAGACAGATTTCCGGAACACAAAACGCTCGTGAATAAAAACACAAGTTTCTTCCCGAGTATTCTTTCCATCTCCATCACCCAATACGGCCTTCGATGGGAGGGAGGGAGAGATTTCCATGCATCCTCTCCCACGCGCCTCTCCTCCACACACTCCCTCCTTGACTTACTGAGGTGTTTGTCGCTTGCACAACTTTATTGTCAGGTCGTGCTCCGCTCAACTCTGGGAAGATAGCGCTGATGTGAGGGGGGGAGTGAAAGAGTGAATGTGTGTGTGTGTGTGTGTGTGTGTGTGTGTGTGTGTGTGTGTGTGTGTGTGTGTGTGTGTGTGTGCGTGTGCATGCTTAAATTCCCACATTTAATCTAAATCATCGGGAATTAACTTGCATGAAGTACGTATGAACGTTCCTTGCAGCGGAAACATTATAGTGATGAATATCTTCTACGCGGGGTAACAAGGTGAAGGACTTCAAAAAGTTAATACAGAAATAAACAGTATAGCATGTTCTTTCATTGCCAGAGCAGACAAAAGTCGCAGAAATATATAATGAGGACTTGTCAAATCCAAACAAATAAAATTACTATAGGGGCACTCATTGGAGCTCATGTCTCCGACAAGGGCAACATAATTTCCAAACTACTCTTCATAATGGGTTAGGTGTTCTCATCATTGATTAGGGTTTCACAAAAAAATGTTTTCCGGATTCAGAATCAGTAACACGATCCGGATCAGTGCCAAAAGTTAATCGATTGTTCCCTGGGACATGGGCTATCTACCCACCAAAGTTGGTCCCAACCCCTCTTTCAGTTTTTGAGTAATCCTGCTAACAGACAAACAAATTAACAAACAAACAGGGATGAATACTTGCTTTTCTGGTCGATGAGTAAAACACCAAAGGAAAGCCGTAGGAAGTCGATGTCTAAAAATTATATTGCAACTAGAGGGGCAGTCATTGGAACGCATGTGTTCGACAAGGGCAACGTAATTTCCAAGCCACTCTTCAGAGTGGGTTATGTTTTCTCATCATTGATTAGGGTTTCACAAAAAAATGTTTTCCGGATCCAGAATCTGTAATACGATCTGGATCGGTCCCAAAAGTTAATCGATTGTTCCCTGGGAAATGGGCTATCTACCCACCAAATTTGGTCAAAATCTATCTTTTTAAGTTTTTGAGTAATCCTGCTAACAGACAAACGAACAGGGGTGAAAACATACTCTCTTTGTCGGAGAGAATAAAATGTAAAGAAGCTTGTTTTTATCTGTACCCTGAATGAAACAGGGCTAGTGTAGAAACAATCGAGAGGATGTGCATAGCTAGTGGCTGTGCTGAATACAAAGCAGCTAGACCGAGTAGAGGTGAAAAGGGCGGCGTGGAGGAGTAACGAAGGTGTAACTAGCAAACCAAGACTGAGTTTACGGTCACTCCGACTGGTTGTTTCATGTAGCGCATTTTGAAGATGAAGATGGGGACCTAGATTAAAGGGAGAATGGCTGAAGGGAAGTGAAATTTGGTAATATTAGCACACGACCATAATTATAATTCAGGTATGCAGGTAACGAGACGAAGACGGGTGTGCAGTGAGGTCTGGGCACCCGGGACCCTAGAGTGGCTGACGTAGGGAGGGTAGAAGAGAGGGAGAGAGGTGTGGAAGGGAACAAAGGGAAGAAAATGGAGAAAAGAGGAGGCCATGAGAGCAACATGGGATTTTGGCAGATGTGTGTAGGATTAATAGATGAGGCACAGGACATACAGCTAGGTTGGAAGCCTTTAACCACCTTAATGGCAACAGTCTATATCAGTCAGTATCTGTCTATATATCTCTCTTTCGATAGGTTGGTAGATAGACAAATACATAGATAAGTAGGTACATTGATATATAAATACATGCAGAGATCTTAGCTGTATCCCCAAGTTCATTTTTAAGGTGAGCCCGGTGGACCATAGGCTGAAGTAGTCCTATAAGCCACATTATCTTTCCGGTGGGTAACGAGGGAGTTAAAGGACGTTAGAATAACCAGACAGTGGAGTTGCATGTTTATATCAGTGCCACCTAATGAAAGTGTCCTTCTTCAGCTTGCCTGCGCATGCGCGCGCAAACACACACACACACACACACACACACACACACACACACACACACACACACACACACACACACACACACACACACACACACACACACACACACACACACACACACACACACACACACACACACACACACACACACACACACACACACACACACACACACAACAGATGGAGCACCTGAAATGAAGCGAAAAGAAACATTCAGAGAAATTTGAGTAGTTAATCTTTAAACGTGACGATTGTGAAGGAGCAAGCTAACAACCAAGAGAGAGTAGTAGAGAAAGTTTGGCGAGGTCTTTGTCGTGCAGTAGACAGACAACAGCTGATGATGATGATAATGATGTTGAAAATGCTGCTACTGACTGTAATGATGATAGCCATAAATATGTGGAGTTCAGTTCGATTCACTGTTATTATACGTAAGAAGCATATCTTCTTCAACATGACGTTCCCGAACTGAGGGGAAAATCCAACTTTCTGAATATCCCTTCATTACGTCAGGCCTGTCTAATTTGTTCCACCGTAATCAGAACTGAAAAATAGACACATGAATTCCGAAAATTTAGCATCGCAAGGCAAGAATTAACCACCAAAAGGCCAAAGTGTAGGAAGATGAGATAAAGTTTTCGCGTGTAGTGGACTGACACAGACTGACTGTAATTTTGTTTCAGCTAATGTAATTCTTGTTCCCTGTCGCTATTGAAAGTCCAAAATGAGTCATGTTTTGAACTTTTTACATTTTTATTCGGTAAGCTAAGTGAGAAGCATCCTACCTCAGCTCGTCTTTGATCATCCAAAACGCCCCAGATTTTTCAGGCTCTAGTCATTTCGAACTAAGCAGAAGCTAAAAATTAATCCCCATGACTTTTTCCTCGATAATGTCCAGCATCTTTAGTGTAGTTTGTTTTCGTTACATTTTTTATCTTCTTAATATATTGGGCCAGAAATGATCGTTCTATTGACAAGACTAGCTGAGTTTTTCCACTTATACCTGGATGGGTTTCACTCGTATTCCATTTCCTGTCCACTACATAAAAATGAATCCCTTTGAATATGACTCCCATTTGTATGTGAGAATGCAGTAAAAACGTAAAGGTACCTCCAGGCTGGATCTGGCGAGGGTTATGACGATGCAATATACAAAGAAAATGTTAGTCATTTCAGTCATGTATTTTTGAGATTAAATTCCTAAGAGAATTGCCCAGATACCTCCTTTTCTCACTGGCATGATGCAGCCGAAACTGTGAGCTTTGGCGTTGGGCGAGTCTCTTACAGTGTACGTGTGTGTGTGTGTGTGTGTGTGTGTGTGTGTGTAAAAAGAGTCTGTATATCTGTCTACCTACCTATCTACTTACCTTCCTGTGTCTACCTACTTGTCTTCCCGTCTTTAAACACCTACCTGACTGTGACTTAAAACAGCTGTCCATGTATCTATCTATCCTATGTCTGTATCTGTCTGTCTAACTCTACCTACAATACCTAAAAAAAAAAAAAAACTCTCTACCGACCTACCTACCTTTCTTTCCATCTGTCTGTCTGTGCCTACCTACCTACCTACCTACTTATCAAAACATGTCTGTCAATCTATCTATCTATCTGTCTGTCGGTTCTTTGGCGTAGGATATTACGAGATATGATCATGACAACAGTACTTCAGACAATTCAATCGCACTCAAAACATTCCATTCGCTTCCCTCGGTGGAAATCGTATGGAAGAATTTTTCATTAAAATTAACTGCAACTTTAATATCTCTTAATTCCCAGGCAAGACAACCAAGTGCTATAAATAAAATGAAAAACAGGAGTCATTCATTGGCTTTTCTGATCCAGGCTATGTTTTCATTCGAGTTTAGTGGTGAACAACAACATCGGTCGTCATATTGAGGGGAAAATAGAAAACAATGATTGAGCTGGGGGTATAGCGAGAAGGGTGAATGGGCCTCGCGGAATGGTATGTGCAGCTGACTTCATTCCAAAAATAAAAGTTGGCCCAGTACGCGAACACAAATATTCAGGAGTATTCAGCTATTGCAGAGGGTATGGGGATGTTCGTCACGTTCTATGTAACAGTCATCCCAGTGTTGTGATATTTTTGTTCACCCTGTCGTCACGCACCGGTGAAAGCTGAGAGACTGTGTGTGTGTGTGGGAGAGGGCTTTGTGTGTGTGTATGTGCGTTGGAGGGGGTTGTGTGTGTGTGTGTGTGTGTGTAATTTATTCATTTATATTTATTTTCTCATTATCACAGGTCGATTTTTCAATTTTCATATTACGAAAGCTACATATCTACAGTACTTCGTTATTTAAATAGATCTATGACTGCTCTGGCCAGTGTTCTCTAACGGATAAATAAATAAATATATATATGGGGAGAGGAGGAAGTGGCACCTTGTCAACCTGTTTTTTTATCCTTTGAGTTTTACGTCGACAGTGACACCTACCAAACCCATTGTTCATACTTTTCCAGTTGCTTCAGTTTTCTCTCTGAATCAAATGAAATTTCGAAGTTAATATCACGCAGATTGGTTATAGGAGTTTCAGTGCATATTCGGGCATTGGCGAATATGATTTGTTGGTGAAATAGCAGATGTGAAACTCCTCCTGTTCCTTTGGATGATTTGAATTTAGTGTTGAATTATATGGTCTCCACATGTAAATAAAAATATGTGGACAAAATCAGATTACCACTATTGTTTTTATAATTTTCTTTTTTTCATGATTTTGGTGCATTGTGGAAATATATCATTGTGTGTGTGTGGGTAAGGGGACTTCGATTATCGTGTAAGCCTTTGTGTGTGTGTGTGTGTGTGTGTGTGTGTGTTAGACAGGGGGGCAGTGGTACATACCCTCGCTTAGGGCTGTGTCTGGTCCTGTCAATACCCGCCACTCCCACGGCCTCCGGTTTTATTGGGCAGCATCGACCCCTACGTCCCACCCCCGCTCGCACCCAACGCACCCGCGAACAAGAGAACAGAATATCCTTTAGACTATTGAAACCCAGTGAAAACCAACAGAAAACGGCAGTACACTAATTAACACTGTTGAAACCTGCTGTATACTACTTAACACAGATGAAAAATATCAGTATACCCTTTAGACTACTGAGAACAACAGAAAAGCTACTGAAACGTTACTGAGAACAACTGAAACTGCTGCTGATAACTACTGACCACTACTGAACTTTGCTGAGAACTACCAGAATATCCTGTACACTTCTGAGACCCACTGAAAGCCTGCTGAACACTGCTGAATAATACCATGCTCTTTTAATCACTAGAATATCGTATAGACTGTTGAAAAATAATAAGCACTGTCTAAGATTACCACATACTACTGATCACTGCTATAAACTACTGAACACTATCGGAAACTATTTAACACTACTGAAGAATACGAGATGCTACCCTCCCTCTGCCGACCGCAACTTAAAGTCACTGAAAAGTAGCCACAACTATTCACAGGTACGGAGAGCTGATTAAAACTACTCAACAATACTTTGAACTACTTCTAACTACTAAAATATTCTCTGTGAAAAGCAAAGAACCATACTGTTTGTTACCCCACGTTGTTGGATCTCATTTTAAGTAAGGATATTCTTCAGTTGAATGATGATTACATTAGCCGGAAGCAGCTAAGATTTTCGTATCTCAGGAGTCATGGGGAGTGCGATGTGTCGAAATGATGGAATTATAGTGACTAAATAAGTGAACGCGAGAGATGCAAAAGTTCAGGAAGTAAGATGGAACAGAATATATGAAGCTTACAGGAAAATTCGCCTTGATTATAGATGCTTCTCCGTGTACATTATACGCTTATATCGGTATCACTATTTTTGGGGGGCATTTTTACTGGACTCTCCTCAGCAGAAGCCGACCTAGAAATGGCTTTATCAAGAGTTGCAGAGTAAGTTACCGCAGAGGGATTACATTAAAATTACCCTTTTACGTCTCACCCCCCTCCCTACGACCTTCAGGTTAGTTACACGGGTTTTCCTAGGACTCCCTTAGATGATCCCTAAAAGCAGCCTTATTTAGGTCCCTGAGTTATATAAATTTTTCCTGTGATTACCCTTACTTAGGTAATGTTGAGCAAGGACAAAAGTATAGAGAGTGAAATGCATGCAAGAATATTCTGAGGAGGAAAAAGTTGTAGGTTCACTGATAAATTATAAGAAATGGGGAAGTCAGCATGGAAGTGAAAAAATAGCTGCCTGAAAATTGCTGTGATCTCCACACTAACGTATAGAAGTGAAGCTTGGACAATGTTGTAAAAATGCAAGAGTGAGAGATGTGCATTGAGTTGTTTGAGTGGAGCATGTGAAGTTTCCTGGAGACAGAAAGAAAAGTGAGGAAGTGAAGTGGCCTTGTGGTGTTGATGTTGATGTGCAGGAATGCATTACGAGAAGCATACTGAAGTAATTGGCCTTGTGGAGAAAACAGAGAATTGGAGGTAGTAGCGAGATAATTCACCATGTGGAAGAAATAGAGATTGAGAAATAGAGATAATAGTCTGATTTGCCCTCTTTTTCATCTTAAGGCTTTGTTATTGTGATGTAAAGCTTGGCATCCCTTTTTGTTAGTTTGATCATTCGTGTTGTTTGTTACTTATTTCTTCGCAAGGGCCCCGCATAACAAAGATTTATGCTTCTCCCTGTACCAAATCTAAATTTAGTTGCTCTCGGGCCAGCTGCATTCCTTAAGTTTCTTCATTTCTGCTTATGTTAAACGTGAGTATATATTAATTTTCTGATCTGTTGATGGTGTTCTTTAGCTCGGATGCTTCCGTGTGATCTCCCCATTCTCCGACATTTTTTTTTTTTTTCATGTAAAAGTTGCTTCGTATCTCTCGGATGGGTTATTAGTTTTATTGTTGTTCTACTGACTAAAATATGTGCATGTTTATGTAATTTCTGTTCATCAGTAGCTTAGTTTTTTATCATAATCAGCATAGTGAAGTGAATTACTTGTTTAACTTGGGCCATAGATTTTTTCAAGATGTTATGGGGTAGAGTATAATGAATGTAAGATAACATGAACATGAACTACTAAGCTTAGTAGTAATATTCACATAATTATATCACCCTCAGCTATGAAATGGGTGGGGCCTCCTCACCAGGGAACGAAAGACACTGTAGGAAAGCCGCATTCATTAAGTTACTGTATTTTAGCTGATAATTGAATAGTTGAGCGACAGAAAAATGTAGAGAAGAAGGAAATTTTGGTGAATGTAATGGAGACAGTTTGAGTGATCGTGTTATGGGTGAGGGAGGGGGAGGGGGAGGGTCTGGAAATCAGCATGGGAGAAATTGCCAGCATCGGATGGAGGAAGATAAAATGATACATCTTTACATTTTCACTTCTAATAAAGAAAAGTCACCTTCCTGCTGCGGTTAAGAGAAGCTTCAAGTTCTTACTGTTTAATGTACACCCTCCCAAAAAAGTATCGGCCCCTTTGGGTACGATGGTTGTGAAAATGAGCAGCTTACGTAGACACACATGAGTCTATAAATGTGGTGCCTCAAAACATATACCACCCAGTAAGTGAATCTTTCTGCAATTCTGAGTTCTAATAATTACCAAAGATAATATTTGCACTTATAATTACGGGATGCCCCATATATTACAATGTTTCATCCATGTTTCAGAATGATACGGGCTGTAAGAACGCCGATACTTTTTTGGGAGGGTGTACAAGGCAAGTGTTATTAATGGAAGAGAGAACCCATTTAACCAGAAAATACAAACGTCTACATACCAAATATAAGAACCTTGTCTTTACTCTGATATATCGCTAATCTAAGCATAATTTGCGTTCTTTAAAAAAATGTTCATCTATCCATCCATCCAATCCAAAAAATTGTTACGTACCAATATACACTGCATTCGAACGGTGAACAAAAATCATAGCTTTGTTTTAGCAGGAAAAAACAGCACTGTGATAAATTGCATCCAGTAATGATCAAGACTAATTACCATCAATGGGAAATATCAGGACTTGAAAAGGTTCATTAAAGTTGCACAGAATATGATAAAAATTATATCCTGGCAAATCATTCACCCCTCTGTATACATATTTACCTGTATGGTATTGATTTTTCTGATGTGGATAAGTTATACACGTAACATACCTACTGTATATAATCACACATTATTTCGTACATTAAATATTCATATGTAATTGCAAGATTCCTAGATCCTTGCTTTTTTTAATGGGAGACATAACTTCAGTGAATCAATGTATTTTTCCTCATTAAAAACAATTAGCTTACGATGACAGTGCGTAGGATGACTAGACTCCATTTCACCAAGACTGGCACCATATCAGTGATGTCGTCAACGCCTTTAGCATTGATAAAGGTCCTCAGTACTGGATATACCTTTTTGTATTGCCATTATATTGGTTCTCAGGGTAATAAATAGAGGTTCACCTACAGCAGAGGATTGACATCAACACTACAGGCGTTGAAGACATTACTGATTGTGCCAGCTTGGTGAAATGGAGTATAGACACCGGGTTGAAGATGAGCGTTAGCATGCATGTCAAGATGAGAATGAATAATCCCATTCTCAGCAGAGCGGTGCAAAACCACAAAATAAGCAGATAGTTAACAAATTGCATGTTATTATTATTATTATTATCATCATCATCATCATCATCATCATCATCATCATCATCATCATCATCATCATCACTACTACTCCTACTACTACTACTAATACCACTACCGTACTACTACTGTTGTTGTTATTATTATAATTATTATTATTATCATCATCATCATCATCATCATTATCATTATTATCATTATCAACATTAGTTATGGTGAGGCAAGTTGCCATTAGATATGCCAGTCTAAACTTTGAAGGCTGGAGTGGTGGACCGTATCTGGCATATTATTGTTCTGGCCTTTGGTTCCTTCTTCCTGGCATTAAACACACACACACACACACACACACACACACACACACACACACACACACACACACACACACACACACACACACACACACACACACACAAAGGAACCAGGAAAACAGATAAAAGAATCAACACACTACATGCATAAATAATTAAGCCTAAAAGGATAAACAAATCACTTAAATAAATACATATGCCATTAACAAGAATTAATAACCCATCTGAGAATAACTAAGCCACCTGCAAGAATAACTAAGCCACCTGCAAAAATAACTAAGCCACCTGCAAAAATAACTAAGCCACCTGCAAAAATAATTAAGCCACCAGCAAGAATAACTAAGCCACCAGCAAGAATTGCTATGCCACCAGCAAGAACAACTAAGCCACTTGCAAGATTAATTAAGAAACTAAGCCATCTGTAAGAATAACTAAGCCACCTACAAGAATAAACTAATCCATTGACAAGAATAGCTAAGCCACCAGCAAGAATAACTAATCAGCAGGAATAACTAAGCCACCAGCAAGAATACCAAAGCCACCGACAAGAATAACTAAGCCACCAGCAGGAATAACTAAGCCACTTGCAAGAATAAAACCACCGGTAAGAATAACTAAGCCACCGGCAAGAATAACTAAGCCATCAACAAGAATAACAAAGCCACCAGCAAGAATAACTAAGCCACCAGCAGGAATAATTAAGCCACTTGCAAGGATAAAGCCACCGGTAAGAATAACTAAGCCACCAGCAAGAATAACTAAGCCACCACCAGGAATAACTAAGCCACTGGCAAGAATAAAGCCACCGGTAAGAATAACTAAGCCAACAGCAAGAATAACTAAGCCATCAACAAGAATAACAAAACCATCAGCAAGAATAACTAAGCCACCAACAAGAATAAAGCCACCAGTAAGAATAACTAAGCTATTTGCAAGAATAAAGCCACCGGTAAGAATAACTAAGCCACCAGCATGAATAACTAAGCCATCAACAAGAATGACTAAGCCACCAGCAAGAATAACTAAGCCATCAACAAGAATAACTAAGCCACCAGCAAGAAAACTAAGCCACCAGCAAGAATAACTAAGCCACAAGCAGAAATAACTAAGCCACTTGCAAGAATAAAGTCACCGGTAAGAATAATTAAGCCACCTGCAAAAATAACTAAGCCACCAGCAAGAATAACTAACCAGCTGAAAGAATAAGCCACCAACAAGAATAACTGAGCCACCAGCAAGAATAACTAAGTCACCAGCAGGAATAACTAAGCCACCTGCAAGAATAACTAAGCCATCAACAAGAATAACTAAGCCATCAACAAGAATAACTAAGCCATCAACAAGAATAACTAAGCCATCAGCAAGAATAACTAAGCCACCAACAAGAATAAAGCCACCGGAAAGAATAACTAAGCCATTTGCAAGAATAATGACACCGATAAAAATAACTAGGCCACCAACAAGAATAACTAAGCCATCAACAAGAATAACTAAGCCACCAACAAGAATAACTAAGCCACCAACAAGAATAAAGCCACCAGCAAGGATAATAAAGCCACCTGCAAAAATAACTAAGCCACCAGCAAGATTAACTAACCCAGCTGAAAGAATAAATAAGCCACCAACAAGAATAACTGAGCCACCAGGAAGAATAACTAACCCACCAGCAGGAGTAACTAAGCCACCTGCAAGAATAACTAAGCCATCAACAAGAATAACTAAGCCACCAGCAGGAATAACTAAGCCACCAGCAGGAATAACTAAGCCACTTACAAGAATAAAGCCACCGGTAAGAATAACTAAGCCACCATCAATAATAACTAAGCCACCAGAAAGAATAACTAAGCCATCAACAAGAATAACTAAGCCACCAACAGGAATAACTAAGCCACTTGCAAGAATAAAGCCACCGGTAAGAATAACTAAGCCACCAGCAAGAATAACTAAGCCACCAGCAGGAATAACTAAGCCACTTGCAAGAATAAAGCCACCGGTAAGAATAACTAAGCCACCAGCAAGAATAATTAAACCATCAACAAGAATAACTAAGCCACTTGCAAGAATAAAGCCACCGGTAAGAATAATTAAGCCACCAGCAAGAATAATTAAGCCATCAACAAGAATAACTAAGCCACTTGCAAGAATAAAGCCACCAGCAGGAATAATTAAGCCATCAGCAAGAATAACTAAGCCACTTGCAAGAATAAAGCCACCGGTAAGAATAACTAAGCCACCATCAATAATAACTAAGCCATCAACAAGAATAACTAAGCCACCTGCAAGAATATCTAAGCCACCTGCAAGAATAAGCCACCAACAAGAATACCAAAGCCACCGACAAGAATAACTAAGCCACCAACAAGAATAACTAAGCCACCAACAAGAATAACTAAGCCACCAACAAGAATAAAGCCACCGGTAAGAATAACTAAACCACCAGCAAGAATAACTAAGCCATCAACAAGAATAACTAAGCCACCAGCAAGAATAACTAAGCCATCAACAAGAATAACTAAGCCACCAGCAAGAATAACTAAGCCATCAACAAGAATAACTTAGCCACCAGCAAGAATAACTAAGCCCCCGGCAGGAATATACATTAATACACATAAGCCATCAAAATAATCGACAAGCCACCTCCGTGAATCAGAAAACCACCTTCATGAATCACAAAGCCACCAGGAAGAATCAGTAAGCCACAAGACTCACCCCTGCACCTCCACCCCGCCCCACCACCCCCGTCACACCCCTCCCCACCCCGCCCCAGTTTTAGACCTCTGGAAAACGTTAATATGAGGATGTCAGTTTCTCCTCCGTTGGCATTAATCTCTCTCTCTCTCTCTCTCTCTCTCTCTCTCTCTCTCTCTCTCTCGGGCGCCCACGCGTTTGGGTGTGGGGGGGGGGGAAGAAAGAGAGAAAGGGAGAGTTACGTGCCAGATCCTAGTAATTTCCTGCTGCTCGTTCATCAGTTCCTCGAGTTAATACGCACTTTGGGCCAGTCAGCATCTTGGTACTGTGGAAATGAACCCAGGTTATGATGGTCGTCTTAAAGGTTTTGCCAGCCGGGGGTTCGTGGTTACTGATGGGAGAACGAGGGAAGGAATGCTGAGAACGGATAGCAAGATTGAATTAGAGGAGTATATGAGGAAGATTAGGAATTTTGGTTGACAAGTTTTGTGTATATATATATATATATAACCAAATTGGCTACAGGCAAAATGTAAATAGAGACAGTAAGTACAGTACTTTCAGATATTACATCTTAATACGAGGACGTAATACACGAAAGTACTTACTGTCCATTTTTTCTCGTATGGTTAGTTTGCATATATATACAGTATATATATATATATATATATATATATATATATATATATATATATACACACACACACACACACACACACACACACATAGATACTGTAGATAGATAGATACATGTCGATAGATAGATAGATAGATAGATAGATGATCACCCTGTAAAATTATCGTCATTCAGAGTTTGGATTTCGATGAAGATAAGCTACAACATTGTTTCATTTTATTTAACTACTCTAGCCCATGAACGCCTTTTCTTATATATTCTGGCCGACGCCAGACGATTTTATTCATTTTGTATCTACCCATAGGATCGAGAAGTCAATCGTCGAACATTTTTGTATTTACTGGTTTATTTATTGACAATTATTAATTTATTTTTCATTTATTATATGCATTTGCCAAGAGGTGCGAGAAGTGAGTAAGGATAATGTTGTGCGGTTTCCTTGATCATATACAGTAATATAGCTTCATGTGGCAGATAAAGAGTAGAATAATATATTATCTACCTTATTTGTCTTAATAGCCTTTGGTTTGCATAGTCACAATAATACTTAGGTCCAAAATGAAAACCTGGACAAACTCATGCATAGCACTATTATTGAGGGATCAGTCATTTTTCCTTTTGCAACAGCGAGCGGGAAGGCCATTGTCCCTAATACTCCCTCAGTGCAGCTGGTATTAACTGTGGATGCAGCTGGATATTTAGTGGGTAAAATAATTAATGGGCTGTAGTTTTGGGAGGCAGTGGCCCATTCCTGCTAGCAACGCGGTGAATGGCAGTGAGTGACGGGGTGGTTGCAGGAGCACTGATTCAACCTGCCTGGCCCCAATCCAAACGAATATTCAGCTTTGTGTGTGTGTGTGTGTGTGTGTGTGTGTGTGTGTGTGTGTGTGTGTGTGTTGCGAGAACTAACAATACATTGGACTGTTTCCCTAGATTTTTGCAAATTATGCCTGGTAAAAAGCTGATTTGTCTGACATTAAGCCGTATTAAAGTAGACATGCTTTCGTTTTACATTTTAATTTCTTTGCCTGCGTGGAGATGCTTGAATAAGAACTGTGTCAGCCACATTGCATAATGCAGCGGGAAATCATGTACTGCTTTCGAAATTTCAGGAACTCATGTGGTATATTATAACTGAACACTCCATGGGTATCTGCCAGTAATTAAGTATGTAACTGTTTGTAATGCAACTGGAAACGACTCAAAATTAGTCCCGTTGTATGCATTTGGTACTTTTGTTCACAGTAATCATCCCCACCCAAGGATGAGATTAGATAAGATCCAGAAACAAGGAAAGCGAATGTTACAGAAATGAGAGAACTGAAGTATAAGAAAATTTTTTTGTTCCATAGACCAGAAACTACGAGGCTTCAATTCATCGGCCCATTTGAAGCAAAACTAGGCAGTGAAACGCGGGGATTCGAAGCGTTCCGAAATAGCCCGGCTGTATATCACCGCGCCAAACGTCTCTCATGATACAACAGTGAACCTGGGTAATGGAGTTCAGGCCCAGACTACGAACGGGAGGGCTGGGTAACTGGCACACGAATCAGAATCCCGGAATTAATTTTAAAATGTCATTAAAACTCGCATTGTTATTTGGCTCTGACTGCAGCGGCTGTATTAACAACGTAGACTTACACGGGTCAGGCTTTGTTCAGTAAATATGCATGATGTTGATAAAATTGTGTGCAAAACATGTTATTTGTAACAGGGGAGATATATATTTACACCGTGTATGTTTATTTATTGTCTTTTTAGTAGAATATATAATTGTAATTTGTTGATACTTGCCTAACTAAATTCAGCAAACGAGAGCTTAATGAAAAAAGTCATAATCAGTTGATTTACCATAACGTAGAGGTAAGAGAGAGAGAGAGAGAGAGAGAGAGAGAGAGAGAGAGAGAGAGAGTTTTGCTTTGTTTGTAAGTCCAAAAAGTTAACACAGACAAGAAACCAAACCAACGAAAGGCAAAAATGGAGCCAGGTATCCCATCGCAGGGTGGGGGAGAGGGTCGTAATGGGCAGGCAGAGTGGGAAATTTTCGCTTTTCGTTATTATCATGCAAATTGCCGCAGCACTCGTCAGATGGCGTGATTGTGAGGGGAATGGCGAATGTTGAAAGTGACGGGGGAAGGGGAGGGGAGAGGCAGGCAGGCATGGAGGTAGGCGGAAAAGGAGGGAACGGTAGGAAGAGGCGAAATGAAGTGGTCAGAGAGAGAGAGAGAGAGAGAGTAGAATACTGAGAGAGAGAGAGAGAGAGAGAGAGAGAGAGAGAGAGAGAGAGAGAGAGTATAATACTGGGTGATCCGTAAATAGCGTTGGAATAGAAATTCACCTGGGAAATGCTCAGTCTGCTGGTGTGGGAATCAGTTTGGCAGAGGGAGTAGGAAATGGGTAGTATGATGTAAGGCAAACATTATTTTCGCTGACGGAGCCGTCCATCCAACACACAAGAAATAATTCGATGGAGAGCAAGAGGAGCTTTTTTTTTATTTTATTTATTTTTTTTTTTTATGCGAGGAAGTAGGAACCAAAGGCCATGAGCCCGCAATAACAGTTCCCTCCAAGAGAAAAACAAAATACAAGAGAGAGCCAAATTCAAGATCCGTTCATTTCGAGATGCCTGGACACACTGCGTACATGGACCATCCTGCACACACACACACACACACACACACACACACACACACACACACACACACACACACACACACACACACACACACACACACACACACACACACACACTACCCTCCATTCCCATCATCCTTTAGCTGCTCTCACTTTCACTTCATATTTATCACACACACACACACACACACACACACACACACACACACACACACACACACACACACTACCCTCCATTCCCATCATCCTTTAGCTGCTCTCACTTTCACTTCATATTTATCACACACACACACACACACACACACACACACACACACACACACACACACACACACACACACACACACACACGGCACCATAGATAGCCTCTGAATTGGCCAGAAATGTTGTGTTTAATTGTTCCCTGATATTGTGATACCCCGGGGCTTCGTGTCGCATTGTACTTTATGTGGAGGTAAAGTTACGTGTTTCATTTTGGATAAGATGTGGTGTCAGAAATGGAGTTGCATGAGGATTTAGAGGCTGCAAGTGATTTTGGGTACGGCTGTTAGAGAGAGAGAGAGGAGAGAGATTCCTTCCACCACGATTATATATCTTTATCTAGATTATGGAATAAGGAGTGGTTTGTGTGCACAGTATTATTGTTATCACTACTACAAACATTTTTTTTTCCAAATCCATGAACTGTTACGGAAAAAAAACATGTACACATAAATTAACATCTACTGTAGCCTACTGTAAGCACTTCAACCTGCCTTTCCTGTGTGTTATATTTCATTCTTGCTATCTCCAGACGACTTGCTCCAGCTCACGAGAGGCTTTTCGAATTGGAGAGGTTAGATCAAGGGACTGTTGTCTCCTTGAGTACCTGAAGTCTTTCCAAAGCTGAACGAAATTGCCTTGAGCGAACAAGTGTGAATTAAAAGAAGTGTTGATTGTGTTGAAGAGGTGAAACAAGAATTTTAGTACTTAATGGGTGAGACAAGGTCATCACGGGCCACTTCAGTAATGGAAGGCTTTCAAGGTTGAATTATATACCCTGGAGATAGTAAGAGTTGTTATTGTTTGTGGTGGTTATCAACTCCAGTCTAGTCAAGCACACTCTTCAACCACAGGTCCCTACTGGGCCGTCCCGTGTAGTTAACCGATGCTACCTTCCTATTATAGCGCGGATAAAATTGTGGAGGTTTGGCTCCTGGATGGATGCCGCAATTGCGTCTTCACCCAGCTAACGGGCACCACAGTAGGCTCCTCTTCACCTTGTAATCTAGTTTTATGGCTACCATCTAGCGTTGTAAATGGTTTCCTGGGTGACAGGAAACCATTACACTTGCCACTCGATGTAGAGCCAACTGAAATGGGAAGATGAGTAATAAGAAGTGACGGGGAGGAAAGGCTGAAGCAGAGAGAGAGAGGGCAGACAAAGAAAGAATGATAAAGGCGAGGAACAAAGTACAGAAGTAGTTTCATTAGTGTAAAAGAAACTAGTTTTATAGTCCCAAATTTCTCGTAGAGGACAATCCAGAACAATGGAACTTACATCCAGGTCCCAGGCTTCAAAAGTGGGTGATGATAAAAATGAGAGTGAAACAGGAAAAAATGAAACTGAGAAAATGTGAAAGTGAGAGAAAAGAATGGAAAAGAGAGAAGTGAAAACAGAAGAAAGCTAAAAGGAGAGGAAAGGGGAGTGAAAGGTAAGTGAAAATAGATGAAAAAGTGCAAACTGGGGACACAAGACTCAGAAGGAGAGAGAAAAGAGTGGAAATTAGAAATACGAGACTGGAATGGGGAGAGAAATAGTAAAAACTTTTGACACAAAAATTTCATTTTGTTTCAGATGTCTTGAAACAGACGGATACTACTTCCTTAAAAAATGAAAATATATATAATGTCAACAAGACTAAAGGAAAATACTGGTTTGACAAGAATGAAAGTAAGTTTAGAGTGAATGAGAGAAACGAGATATGCGATAAAAAATGGAAATGAAAGTGAACGTAAGAAAAAGAGCGTAAATATAAGTAGAGAGAAGTGGAAGTAAAAATGAAAAAAATTGCGTGAGGAAATGATAATATAAAAGTGGATAAAAATATATACGAAACGAGTAAAAAAGAAAAAAATACTTTTGAAAGTGATTTAAAATGAGTGAAATATGAAAAAGGAAAAAAAGAAAAAATGGCACTTGGAAGACCTTTGTGTAAGAGATGAAGGTCTGCCAATATGGTGTTTTTGCCTTAAACGCTCTAACATGTGTTCGAGTATCGTTTTCTGTTCGACTGAGGTCTCGGGACAGATTCGCCCTCCTGATAGGGGCGAAATTCCTCCCTCTGTATAGTTCGTTTTTCTTCTCTCAGAGCGATGCTTGTGGTCGGCGTGTGGCGTTTTGGAGGGGGAGAAAGTGCGTGAGAGAGTGTTGAACCAATGAGCGATGTTTCTAGCGGTGACGTCATCCAAAGCCAATCAGAAATAATTCTTTGGATAGTGCATACCCTGTAACCCCGCCAGCCACCTCAGTCCTCACCTACCCGGTGACCGCGTGAGCTGTTCCTAGGAATTTTACCTGGATTTGCCTCGATATATGTACTTTAAGTAAAATATACTATACGGTACCTTTCGTCCTGAGTGGCAACAACAGTGTTAATGACCCTGAAGTTGGTGTTCAGTCCTGTAAACGTAGAACCGACTGATCATTGTGGAATGTGATTGTTGCGTGGTTGAAGTGTAACCAGGATGAAGTGCCTAATTGTGAGTTAAAGCACCAAGATAACGATGCCCAAACATGATCTAGGTGATGCCTGTAAGAGTTCATTTTCGTCTGCTCTGAGTGTAGGTAGTCATATTTTTTTTTAGTGATTCTGGAAGATGAGGAAGGAGGGAGATGCCAGTGACTGCATCCTGGACTACTGTCAGGTCTCCCCTCCGTCCCCCGCATCACACATACCAGATTACCACACTTGGGATGGTGAGTGCTTCTGTCTTCTGGTTGGTTAGATGTATAATTTCATCACGTCTCAGGTACAGGTAGTCGGTGTGGGTTAGCGAAATAGAACGGGGATTAAGCATGGTTTATTTATTTTAACAACGAATCTGAAAGAATACGTACAACCCTGTTTTTGACGCCTCGATAAATGAAATGGGAGATGTTGCGACGTTACAGAGAATAACATTTATATCTGTCCCCCCTTACGCCAAAAGCTGATTTTCATTTGTCTTGGAGGCTGGTAGTCACATTGCTCAGGTTACTTAGAAAAAAAAAATGAGAGAAATAGGTGAAAAAAAAATTATGAAGGTAAGAAGTGAGAGAGATGTAAGAGAAGTGAAGGAAAATGAGTGAGCACGAGAAAACGTAAAAATGAATGAAAGGGAGTGAAGAAGAGAAAATGGGCAAACAGAATAACCAAAAATTGAAAAAGTGAAAGTGAAAATTGTGGAAAATGAATAAAAGCTAAAGGAAGCTTGTGAAAAATCTGAGGGATTCAACTTCAGTCACTTCGAGGGACCCTGTGTGTGTGTGTGTGTGTGTGTGTGTGTGTGTGTGTGTGTGTGTGTGTGTGTGTGTGTGTGAGAGAGAGAGAGAGAGAGGGAGAGAGAGCCTGCATGCGTGTGTTTCTCTTTTTGTATGTGCATTTGTGTGTGTGTGTGTGTGTGTGTGTGTGTGTGTAGAGATTCGAGACAAATGATAAAATGTCACAGAACTGGATTTGAGACAATTCTGTTGCTTGTCTAACTGAGATTAAAGCGTATATTGCAGTGGACTGGAATGTTTGGCTGAGGAAAGTGGCAGCATGAATGTGAGGTAAATATCAGTGGATTAGCGCTTTTAGGTTTGTTGCGTGAATGGCAGGCTTAATGAATTGTTTAATATGAATATTAAACTATAGGAAAGCTTTTGATATTATTCCACTTACCTCCAGTATATGTATCGATTATGTACTATGATGCACAAATGTTCCTTCCATCAACCAGGAGACAGTGTAATCTGCCACCAGAGGTCAGGTTAATCGCACACGTCCAGCGCTGCACACGAGTACCCCTGAACTCCCCCTCCTTACACCCACCAAGGCACTGACCTGTTAGGCGGATGGATTGGAGATATGAAGCTTCAGAATGTGACCCTAATGTATAGTTTGATTTTCAAATATTTGTCCAGCGTGTTCTGAAAGTTTTGGCCTCGATGTATTCATCTTACATAACATAAAACAGGTACAGAGTACACGTCCATAAGTAAGTGCAGTTTTGTCGAAGATATTAGGTACAGTCATAAAGGTATTACGGAACTCTTTTTAGCAGTAAGTGATGGGCAGACTGTTAAAATCATCTGCCACACTGAGTTTTAGTAATGATTAAAACAATTATGTAAATCATTTTGATGATAACTTCTATAAATTGAAATCGCTACTTAGTTAATGCAGCTGAATACTTTTCATTTTTTATTTTTCGCATTTGGAAATTAATCAACTCGAGATTCAACACTGTTTCTTAATCTTAGCATCATAAGAGATACGCTTTGGTAATCAGCTCATTGTGCCAAGTATTAAAACGATCCCTAAATGTTGAATACGTGTTTTAACTCATTGATTACCTTACGAGGAACACGAAAAGTTAAATCATTTCTTGCCTGACTCTCGCGGAGGACACACACAAACTTGCGAGGGTTTCGACATTTATTGTGCAATCAGTTGTCTAACTTTTCCTCATCTGCCTTTCAAAGCTTTCTTCTCAAAGTAAAATTACATAATTAATTGTTTAAAGTATGTGTGTGTGTGTGTGTGTGTGTGTGTGTGTGTGTGTGTGTGTGTGTGTGTGTGTGTGTGTGTCTTAAATGCCGTTTTACGGCTTCTGACATGATGTATATGAAACATTTTTGCTTTGTGTTAAATCTAGAATACGATAGAATCCTAGTTCTACATCCCTCTACCAAGTGCTCAGATCATAGGTGAAAACGGCACGAGGTATGAAGATCGTGCAGTGTATGGTAAGAGGGGCAGTGAAGCAGAACGAGGCATGAAGTTTGAAGAGAATGGGAAAACACTGACTGCGTGCTCCTCTATGAAGGTACCAAGCCATGCAACGGAAAACAGACTTAGATTTTCCTTGTCGGCTACACAAGGACGTCTAAGGGAGACAATTTTAGTGTCCAATTATCTAGGAACAGAGCCGGAAACCATCGCTGTTATATTCACGTCCCAAACTGAAGCTGCAAGGTGGAGATGGATGATGATGAAGTACTGTATATTAAATCCAGAATAATTACCTGAGCTTGAAGATTTATAAGTACCGCCTAAGGACACACGCATCGTTTGTCTTAGCCTGGGCCATGATGGATAGAGTCGCCTTATCTTCATCACGGTTATTCATCATCAGTTTTCCAAGTTAAGCTATTAATATTAAGGGCATCGAAATTCTCCCTAATGCCCCGTGCTCAGTTTCTGCTAATAGGACTTTGTGTGTGTGTGTGTGTGTGTGTGTGTGTGTGTGTGTGTGTGTGTGTGTGTGTGTGTGTGTGTGTGTGTGGCCTTATTACTCTCCTGCCCCATGAACCATGACTTTTAATAGCTTTGATAATAAATGCACATATTAATTGCTCTTCCCAGACAATTGAATTTTGCTATTTGCTGAATAATTACGCTTGGCCGTATAAATAATATAAAAATTTAAATTGTTCACGTTGCTGAGAGTTAGAGTTTTATGTAATTTTTCTTTATGGTTGACATTGTGGTTGAAAATTGTGCACCCCAGAACTTGACTAAATCCTGCTTAGAATAGTAATGGAGTAATTATAATTAATATGGCATTTTTTTCAACTATATGAAGTGGTTGTAAAGCAGAGAACTCCCTAACCCTTCAACCCCTAGAGAAGTGTCTGAAGTAAATTTATTGTGGAATTTCAGTGTAATAAAAAAAATAGTAGTTACCTTGAAGCCTTACACAAGTATTGGAAATAAATATAGGGGTATTTGCCTTCTTAGTGTGACTGGTAAAATATATGGTAGAATACTCATTGATAGGGTTAGGCATATGACAGAGGAGCTAGTTGGAGAAGAACAAGGGGGATTTAGGAAGGGAAAAGGGTGTGTAGATCAGATATTTGTTCTAAGATGTTTAGTGGAGAAGTATCTAGAGAAGGGAAGGAAAGTGTATGCTGCCTTCATGGACTTGGAGAAAGCTTATGACAGAATAGATAGGCAAGGTATGTGGAAGGTATTAAGAATATATGGAGTGGAGGGGAAATTGTTGAGTGCTGTGAAGAGTATGTACGAGGGAGCTAGGGCTACGGTGCGAGTGGATGGTGAGCTGAGTGAGTTCTTTGATCTCAATGTGGGACTGAAACAGGGGTGTGTGATGTCTCCATGGCTGTTTAATATATATATGGATGGAGTTGTAAAGGAGGTGCAAGGTAGGGCAGTGGATGTGGGGCTGGCCCTAATGAATGAGGGTGAGATTTGGAAGCTTCCGGTGTTGCTGTTTGCTGATGATACAGTATTGTTGAGTGAAGATGAATGGGAGTTGCAAGGTTTGGTGAATGAATTTGGGACAGTGTGTAGGAGGAGGAAGCTGAAAGTTAATGTAAACAAAAGTAAAGTTATGGTGTTTGAGAGGAATGAAGTCACAGAGTGTGCAGTGAGGTTGGATGGTGAGGATATGGAGAATGTGAGTGCATTCAAGTACTTGGGTAGTGTGATGAGTAAGGATGGAACTTTGGGGGATGAAGTACGTGAAAGGGTACAGCAGGGAAGGAAGGTTGTTGGTACACTGAAAGCAGTGATGAGAAATAGGGAGGTGAGTATGGAAGTTAAGAAGTCACTGCATGATGGTATTGTGATCCCTACCCTGACGTATGGAAGCGAGGCGTGGACCTTGCAAGAGGGGAACAAGTCAAGAGTGAGAGCAGTGGAAATGAGTTACTTGAGAGGAGCATGTGGAGTGACGTGGAGGGACAGGTTGACGGATGAAGAAGTGAAGGAACGTTGTGGGGTAGATGTGGATGTGGTTGAGAAGATTAGGAGAAATACACTGAGGTGGTTTTGACATGTGGAGAGAATGGAGAATGAAAGACTGACTAAGAGGGTGTATGTAGGTGAGGTGGAGGGAGGGAGAGGGAGGGGTAGATCGAGGATGAGGTGGAGGGATGGAGTTGAGAGGTATATGAGGGAGGGGGGGGTGAGTTGGGGGGAGGGTAGTCAAATGGTGGGTGACAAAGTGACTTGGAGGCGTTTTGTCTGCGGCCACCCTTTGCGGGATTAGGGCGTCGGGCTATAGATAGATAGATAGTTTCAAAAATATAATTTTTACTTTCTGCAGCTTTGAAACTTCCTCGCTTCTCCCTAATAATGTGTAGCTTCAGTAACCAACACCATCTCCCTATCCACCTGTCTTTACTCATCTACTTTCCTACCTGCCCACTTATCTACCTACCCATCCACCAACCTGCTTCCTGCCTACCTACCTACACACGCACCTACCCACTTGTCTTCCTGCTTTTCTACCAACCTTGCTGCCTGCCTGCCTCCCTACCTACCTACCTACCTACCTACCTACCTACCCACCCACCTACCTACCTACCCACCCACCTACCTACCTACCCACCCACCTACCTACCTACCTACCTACCCACCCACCCACCTACCTACTTACTCACCTACTTACCTACCTACCTACCCACCCACCTACCTACTTACTCACCTACTTACCTACCTACCTACCGACTTACCTGCCTGCCTGTACCCTCTTACATACCTGTACCCACCAACCTACCTCCCTGCCTGCCTGTCTGCTTACATGCCTGCCTGCCTCTCTGCCTAACTACCTTCATAACTACTTACCTAAATACCTGCCTAATTGAACTACCTGACTACCTATGTAACTGTCAGTTTGCCTACTTACCCATCCATCTTTCTGTTCACGTGAATGTTTCCTTCCTCATTAACTTACCTACCATCTGCTACCTGCCATATGCTACCTACCTTCCGGTCGACGTACCTACGTACCTACTTGAGAAACCTACTTGCCTTTCTACGCACCGTTCTGCATACCTACCTACCTACCTACCTACCTACCTACCTACCTACCTACCTACCTTCCTTCCTTCCTTCCTTCCATCTTTTCTTCCTTCCATCTTTTCTTCCTTCCATCCATCTTTTCTTCCTTCCTTCTTTTCTTCTTTCCTTCCTTCCTTCCTACCTACCTACCTAACTACGTACCTACCTGCCTACCTATTTGCCTACCTGTCTACCTACCGTCCAACCAACCTGCCTACCTATTTGCCTGCCTATCTACCTACCGTCCTACCAACCTGCCTACCTACTGTTCTGCCTACATACCTGTCTCACTCACTAGCCTACCTACCTACATACCTACTTACCTCATGCCTTACTACTTACACACCTACCTACCTGATATCATACTTAACATACATACCTAAGTCAGAAATCTGCCTACCTACCAACCAAACTGCCATCAATCCTTTATGCCTACTACCTACCTACTTACCCCACACACCTGCCTACTTGCCTGCCTACTTACTACTCGTAAATTTCTCCCTACCCACCTACATACCCACCCTTTCCACTACCTGCCCCATACCTTCATAATTATCTACCTACCATGTTTCTACCTGCCCCTCTACCTACCTACATACCCATAGCAGTACACACCCACTTCATCATACCTACTTACCTAACAATCCTCCTATCTACCAGTCTACCACCTTACATACATTCCAACCTACCTACATATATAAATAATCGGATGTCTAATCACCTTATGTAACTAACTTACTGTTTACCTACTTGCCTGCCTACCGACCAACTTCCCTACCTACTGACCAACTTCCCTACCTACTGACCAACTTCCCTACCTACTGACCAACTTCCCTACCTGCCGACCATCTTGCCTACCTAGGCTACCTACTTGTCTCACATACCTACCTACCCACCTGCTTGTCTAAGTACCAGCCTACCTACATACTGGCCTGTGTACCTACCTACCTACCTACCTACCTCCTACTTATCTCCGTCCCCCCATCCCTCCACCTTCTTACCCACGTGCATGCCTGTCTAGCCAGCTGCTCACCTACCGTCACACTTACCTACATACCTACCTAGCTACTTACCTATTTTGTCTACCCATCCACCTGCTTAACCGCTAATTTGCCTACCTACCTACCTACCTACCTGCCTATCTACGGACAGACGTGAGTACTACCTAACCTTCCTTATTTCCTTCCGTCCTTTTTCTTTTTTTTTCTTTCCTGCCAACCTTCCTACCTAGCAACCTTCCTACCTACCTACCGTCCTACCTGCCTACCGTCCTACCTGCCTGCCGCCCTACCTGCCTACCGTCCTACCTGCCTGCCGCCCTACCTGCCTACCGTCCTACCTGCCTACCGCCCTACCTGCCTACCGCCCTACCTGCCTACCGTCCTACCTGCCTACCGTCCTACCTACCTACCGTCCTACCTACCTACCTACCTTCCTACCTTCCTTCCTACCTACCTACCTACCTACCTACCTACTTACCTACCTTCCTACCTACTTACCTACCTTCCTACCTATCTTCATCCCTACCTACCGGCCCTCCTACCTACCGGCCCTCCTACCTACCAGCCCTCCTACCTACCAGCCCTCCTACCTACCAGCCCTCCTACCTACCTAACCACCTACCTTGCTAATTACCTGCCTGCCAACCTACCTACCTGCCTGCCAGCCTACCTGCCTGCCAACCTACCTACCTACCTACCTACCTACCTACCTACCTACCTACCTGCCTACCTACCTACCTGCCTGCCTACCTACCTACCTACCTACCTACCTGCCTGCCTACCTACCTACCTATCTTCTTACCAACCTGCCCGCTTCCTACCTACTTATCTACTTACCTACCTACCTACCTGCCTATCTAAGTACCTGCCAATCTGCTGCCAACCTGCTTAACTAAATATTCAACCTACCTACCAACCAAATATTCATGCATCCATCCATCCATCTATACATCCATCCATCCATCCATACATCCATCCATCCATACGTCCATCCATCTATACATCCATCCATCCATCCATACATACATACATACCTGGTACATACATCACATATTACCTACCAACCTACCTTCTGACATACGTACCTGCCTACCTACCTGTCTCCGGGCGTCCTCCCCTCCCCCTCGACTCACCTCCGTACCTACCTACTTACCTGCATTCCATCCTACCTACCTACCTACCAACATACCAACCATTCTACCTACAGTAAATCCATTCCACATTCCCTCCCTCCCTCCTTCCCAACCTCCTTCCCTGCTTTCCAACCTACCTACCTACATACCTCCCTCCCTACCTACCTACCAGTGTATTAATATAAGCTTTTTCTTTTTTTTTCTTCAGTGTCTGTCCTAATAAGTTCCTACCAAGCTGACAACTGATCCTGTCCACAGCTTTATGTGACAATGTAGGTGTTGATCCTGACTTGTGCAGTGATGAGGTATTTATTATTATTATTATTATTATTATTATTATTATTACATCCCGCTATCGAAGTTGGGAGGAGGTTATGTATTCATTCCTGTTTCCCTGTTTGTGTTTTTGTCCATAAGATATCTATAAATGTTATTGGTGGATTCCAATGAAATTTTGTAAATCCGTGGGTCATGGGCAGAGGAAGAGCTGAACAAATTATGGTGGTGATCTGAGTCCCCAGTTCAAGACCATTTTTGTTTGTTTGTTCACAAGATATCTCGAAAAGTTATCGATGGATTTCACTGATACTCTATGGATATGTGGGTGAGGGGTTGAGGAAGAGTTGATTAAAATTTGATTATGATCTGAGTTGTCAGGTATAGGCGTTAGCGGAGGTATGCGCCCTCTGCATGGGGTCACCTTGATCTCCATGAAGTTTGTTTGTTGTCCTGTATATCACGGGTCTTTTCATTAACCCCTCCATAGACTTGAGTAACCCATCCTTGTCCTTCACCAACCCCACCATGTCCATCGCCAACCCCACCATGTCCTTCACCAACCCCACCATGTCCTTCACCAACCCCACCATGTCCACCGCAAACCCCACCATGCCCTCCACCAACCCCACCATGTCCTTCACCAACCCCACCATGTCCATCGCCAATCCCACCATGTCCTTCACCAACCCCACCATGTCCTTCACCAACCCCACCATGTCCTTCATTAACTCCTTTATATAAATCATACTCCACCCACTCAGCCGCACCATCACCCCACTCAAAACCACCCATTCTCACCATATTCTACTCTTGCTCTGCTGTCAGTTTTAGCCCACTCCCTCCCACTCAACCTCACCATTACCCCATTCCACCTTATTTAACCCCACCGTACTGAACCTTATCTCACCTTGCAAGTTTACTCACTACTCCCCTTTCACCCTCATTCCACCTCACCCAACCCAACCATACTCTACCCAACCGCACCTCTCAGTTTTATCCCACCCCTTCCCACTCAACCCCAGTATACACCATTACACCCCACGCAACCCCACCATATTCTGCCCTATCAAACAGTGTCGGTTTTGCTTTACTCCTCCCCACTCAACCCCACTGTTGCTACATTCCACCTCACTCCACCATGATCTATGATGCCTCCTCTGTCAGTTTTATCCCACTCCTTCCCACTCAACCCCCACCATTTCCCCATTCTAGTCCAGTCAGCCACACTACACAACCCTACTTCACTTGTCAATATTATTCCACTCATCTCCACTCAACTCCACTGTTTCCCCATTCCTCTTACCTCATCCCGCAGTACCCTGCCCAGCCTCTTTCAGTTTTACTTCACTTCTACCCAGCTAACCCCATCACTGCCACATTCCCCAACCCCACCTTAGTCCACCAGTTCACGAGTATGCCATTCCTTGCCACTCAACCTCACCATCATCCAGTTCCTTCCTACCCATCCCCACCATTCTGTACTCTGCCTTACTGCTCCCCATTCAACCCCATCAATACCGCGTGCGATGCTGCCCAACCTCATTATTCTCCCCCATGCCTGCTCTTTCAAATTTCCCAGTCTTTCCCAGTACCCCACATTACCCTAGTCCATCACATCCAACCACACCATACCTTACGTACGCATCCTGTCAGTTTTACCCCACTTCTTACCATTGAACCCCACCATTACCCCACTCCAGCCCACTCACCCTCACCATACTCTGCCGTACCTCATGTGTCAGCTTACCCCACTCACTCCACTAAACAACTCAGTAACCCCATTCTATTCCACCAGCCCACCTTATTCCACCCCACTTATCAGATTCACCCTACTACTTCCCACACACCCCCAACATTACTACACCATTCTCCCGCTCTTACCCCATTGAACCCTACCCAACTCAGCCGTTACCCGACAAGACCTCAACCAACCCGGCAATTACCCCAAACCATCTTAGCGTTACTCCGGCGCATCCCACCTAACCCCTCAGTTACCCCAACGCACCTCGAACAATCATGCTGTTACGCCAGTGCACCCCACCTAGTCCTGCCATTACCCCACTACATCCCTACCAACCCAGTAGTTACCCCAAAGCACCCCACCCAACCCCGTCATTAACCCCACCTCATCCCACGTAACCCTTCCATTGCCCCATTACGCCGTACAACTCGGTATTACTCACCAAATCACACCCAACCCCACCGTTATTAGACTGTGCGACACTCAATCTCCCCCATACCACGCTGCACCATCAGTTCGCTTCATCCCTTCCAACCCGGTCATACTGCACCCAACCTCACCTTTCAGTTACACCCCATTAGATCTTAACCATCCCCGCCATTACCCATCTCCGCCCCATCCAAACGCTTAATGCTCATGTACAAAATGTATATGCTGCGTAATTTTGGCACATACTATTGGGATAAGTATCATATTTGATCCCCCGCGCGCGCGCGCGCGCACACACACACACACACACACACACACACACACACACACACACACACACACACACACACACACACACACACACACACACACACACACACACACACACACACACACACACACACACACACACACACACACACACACACACAGAAGAGCCACATTTCTAGATTAATATAATATACCAACACAACCACCTACCCACCTCAATTTTTTTCTTATAATTCTAGCCACTTTGCTCGTGTGATGTTGCTGGTTAGAACACACTAACACCTATAAAGGCGAATAAATGATGGTGCACTAAATAATATGGAGATGAGCAGAGAAAGGGGGTCGGTAAATGAAGGGAAACATTGAGTAGGGATGAGCGTCGGTGACAGTAAGAAAAGTGATAATACACAGATAACTCGAACAAAATTGAATTTAGAAATCTGGTAGGCAAAATAGGAAAACGCATGAAGTAAAGGAGAGAGTACGTGAGTGTGGAAATACATAATGATACACTTATAACTTATTTAGCTACAGAAGTTGAGAAAACTGTTGGTGGAATAGGACGGAGCCTGCAGTAAAGACCTTGAGTGGAAAAATTGTGTCCACAGATAGATGCTGGTATATAGATACAAAACTTTTCTCCATGTTGGATCGAAACTATTGCATTTTCTGAATAAGCAGCTTTTCGTTGTGTGAGTGTTGTTACTTCATTTGGACTACTAATTTTATTCATTTAGAGTATTAACTTCACTCTGATATCAAGGCTGCATCGATAAACAGGGGGAGAATATCATGCATCATTGTGGAACTTATATTACCACCTGATAGTACCTAGAATATCCTCCAGGCCATGAGCGTTCATTATTAAAAAATATATTTAAAGATAACATTCGCTGGGGTAGATTGCCCTTACAGTGTTCTAAGCTTTTGTTGGTTGTAGGTGATATTCTGACAATGTTTTAAGCATTTGTAGGTTTTAGCAGGGCAGAGAAATGGCGGGGGACAGGGCGACATGGAGGCGATTTGTTTGTGGCCTCCCCGTTCAAGATTAAAGCACCTGGCAATAGATAGATAGATTGACAGGTTTTAGAAATTATTCATATTATGGTTACATATGGCATAATACATTTCTAGTACGGTGCTGTTCACAGAATGCGTAAAACGATACTGCAGTTCTAAGACAGACAGACAGACAGGCAGGCAGGGAGGCAGACAGACAGAGAGTGAAAAAAAAAAGCACCTACCAGGACGCCAAAGCCCCCGACAAACCTCACCTGCAATAAAACGAGAGAAAAACGCACCTTTCCAAGACTGCGCTTCTCCTCTCGACGACTGGGCGGCTCGGGAGTGGGTTATACGTAAGGTCTTATAGGTATTGGAAAGTCGAAAGTTGGACCATTGTGACGGGATTATTGTGGCGGTGATGGTCGGCTGTGTGTGTGTGTGTGTGTGTGTGTGTGTGTGTGTGTGTGTGTGTGTGTGTGTGTGTGTGTGTACCTTTCCCGTAATGTAAATATTAACTAATGTTCATTGTGTGTGTGTGTGTGTGTGTGTGTGTGTACCTTTCCCGTAATGTAAATATTAACTAATGTTCATTGTGTGTGTGTGTGTGTGTGTGTGTGTGTGTGTGTGTGTGTGTGTGTGTGTGTACCTTTCCCGTAATGTAAATATTAACTAATGTTCATTCTCTCTCTCTCTCTCTCTCTCTCTCTCTCTCTCTCTCTCTCTCTCAACAAAGGGCGTGTTTGTGCAAATTTTCTCTTCGTCCATTATTCACTGTTTGCGCATCTGCCTCCATGTGTGCGATAGGAACTATTTAATCTAATTTTCTATTTATCTTTCATTCTGTTCTTATTTCCAGACGATTTTATTTAGCTTGGGGAAGCACGTAGTAAATGAATGAGTTAATTAATCCATGATCCAACCTCTTCCTATCCAAGAGTGTCGTGAACTCAATACATCTGCATGGAAATAGGAAGAATAGAATGTGTGTGTGTGTGTGTGTGTGTGTGTGTGTGTGTGTGTGTGTGTGTGTGTGTGTGTGTGTGTATTCTCTTCACAGTTACGCCAGACGATTGTGTAATGCTGAGAGGAAGGTGTAGCCTGAGAGTCGTGGGTCTTTTTTTTTTTTTTTTTTTTTTTTTTTTTTAAGGGGTTTCCCTAACACCTTTTCCCCAGCGATTTGTCTTACTTATTACTCGTTGTTGCTTTGTTCTCCTTTATAAATCCTTCACACATCGCCATACTCTACATAGATAACGTACAAAAGGATGTTAACCAGCCATATCCAAAAATAAATCGCTAAAGGAGAGGTGCCAGGGAACCTCCTTACCCGACGAGAATACGGGTGTGGGAGTCCTTGGCCCGTGTTCTTGTCGGTTGAGACTCCTTAGCACCTTATCCTTAGCGATTAATTTTTGTATATATGTAACACGGAGGTTGTAGTGAGATGTAGTCAGCAAAATAAGTTGCATAGGAAAAGGTGTTACGGGGCTTCCATTGCTGATGAAAATACGGGCCTTAATGCCTGTTGACTAACCGAAGGGCATCATGGGAGGTAATCAGTTTTTCTAAGTCCTAATCTTCTCTTAGAAAACGATCAATAGTAGAAGGTTTACATGAGAATCTCCATCTATACTACTGGGATAACAGAGACAAGGTAGATCTATTTATTTATTTATTTATTTATTTACTTTTTAGTCCACTAGTCCGACACATTTGGAAATTAATCATAGGTTCTTCCACCTTCGATTTAGATGTGCTAACCAAAACACCATTGGATTTGTTTCTGCTTGTATATAGGCTAATGAAAGACGCTGGATTGGTTGTGTGCGTTATGCTTCTAGCCTTATCTGTGTATTTGTATCTAATTGCCTTCTTGTGTGGTATGCTTGTCTTTGCCTGTATGTGTACGAATATTATGTATGAGTCTGAGCCGAGTGTCCTTAGTTTTATTTTCATGTATATCAGTGCTGCTTTGCCTTGTATAAAAAATTTATTTATATTATGTACAGTCGTGATC
The DNA here is from genome assembly GCF_032717465.1 of Coenobita brevimanus. Classification (NCBI taxonomy): domain Eukaryota; kingdom Metazoa; phylum Arthropoda; class Malacostraca; order Decapoda; family Coenobitidae; genus Coenobita; species Coenobita brevimanus. The sequence continues at coordinate 49,511,151 of NC_137050.1, forward strand.
CTTAGTTTTTAACCATCCCTGATCAGAAGGCGAAATAATTCCAGGGGAGATTCTGCGCAATAGGTACAGTTGACATCAAACCTCCTGTCGTCATCTCCAGTATTCCCTTTACAGATTTCGAAAATGACGCAGGCGACACTGATAACGTTTTTGGCCGCAGCTCATTGTCACCAGCGTCGTCTGCTGTGAATTCACTAAACTAATTATCAAAGTTCATGGAGAAAAAAAGGTGAGGCAGGTGACAGGACTTTTAATGCCAACTTTATCTCGGCAGCGCACAAGCGAACGCACAAACCCGGCGAATTATGAGGTTCGAATGCACATCATGGGTACAGACACCCTTGGATTCTACTCTGCTTCCTCCCAAGATGAGCTAGAAACTGCAGATCCCTCTCTCACTTCGTATGCGTCTCATTTAGCCCACTTCTTTCTCACTAAGTGTTATCAGTAGTTCTCTTTTGGGAGTCGCTTTTCTGTCGTCATTGAGGATAAAATGCCAATGCTCAACCAGTGAATTGCAAGGGCTGTTGATTATTGCATGCCTGGTTTTTGCCTGTCTTCCGTCAGTCATGCTACTCGTAAGCGCCTCCCTGTGAGTATAATTTTCCAGTGTCTGAGCGTGGATGCTACGTGTTAGTGATGTATGACTATCCGGGAAGTATTTATGCAATTGTAGGATGCACTGATGTTATCTGTAGATCATCTTTGCTTGTTTTGTCTTATCCGCGACTTCCCCAAATGAGAAATTCATATATTCTGTACCAGTGATCAGTAATACGATGAATACCATAAGCTGAAATCAACTGAGATTCAGTACTTAGTGATGTATGAATTATTTCAATATCGTTCAGCCGACGGTCAAATCTGTGTTGCGCCATCAAGAATGAAGAGGCCTTGGAACAGATTACTTAGTCCAGACTTCTAATCGAGGGGACCAACCCTTCTTCCCTGAGATTTATCATGTGTCCAATCAGTTCCAGTAATCCCTATGACGATACTCATATGGACCAAACCCACTTGAAACGTTCCAGCCCATTAGACTACCAGGCGTCCAGTTGAGAAGCAGCTGAAGGTAACGCTACATCAAATGAATGTATGAAGAACGCCCTTCCTATCACGTTAGTTATTACCTGATCCATACTGACTGGCCATTCTGTTAACTTGTAGATTTAAATAGCAAAATATCGTTAGTTGTCCGAATGAATATTTCTTTGATCAGCTATGTGAAGTATAATCTAAAGTCCCAACCAAAAATTGATTTTACATTACTATTATGTTCTGCTTTAGAAGCTGAATTGCAATCCATCTTATTGTTTTTTATTTATCTCTTCTCTAAATGGTTAAGATGAGGAGAGATCTTTCGAAATTGAGTGGTTCGATGTAGTTAACCTATCACTAACCTTTCAGTAAGAATGGTATTCCTAAGCTTAAGTCGGCAGGAGGAAGCAAGAATTCACTAAGAGAAGCATATCATAATGAAAGGGTTAAAAATGCTCAGCTAGATATCTCTGGTTTTAGATGCAGTTTGGAGACTGTGTAAGGACTATTGACTTCGCCTGTACGTAGTTATAACACCACTTAAATATTACCAAACCACCAAAATCGACACCTTCACTACGGGAGCTCTTTCATAGGCAGAATAAAATCATCTGGCGGTAGCAAACGTCAAAGGCATGGCAGTGGCGGCGTCAACTCTGATCATTTTCAACCATCACCACGAGAGAGCTACCTTAACTGCTTAGGCTAACTACAATATCTGCTTTATTCTACCCTGTCTTCCGCTAGATATCATATTTTTGGAGATTGCCCTGGTATTGAAGGGGTTAATGAAGGCTTATTGTGATCCCTTAGTTAAGATAGTCTCTGTGCTAAATATAATTGCCCAGAGATAGCATGGATTAAAAAGACATATCTTACAAAAGCGGTTATCATATTCGGCTGTTGGTAGCAAATATAATGTCCGAAGAAGTCATAGCAATAGAGATGAGGAATATCTGTGTGGGAAGGATAAGTATCGGTGTTGAGAATTATTGTGGTGGAGAAAATGTGTATTGTAAAAGATATTTGATAATGAAGAAGATAAATATCGTAGTGAAGAGTGACAGTGAAATACTGGTTAGGAAATGTATCATAGTGTAGAGGATAAGTATCGCAGTGAAGAGGATATGTATCATAATAGAGAGGATAAGTATCGTAGTAGAGGGGATGTGTATCGCAGTGGAGAGGATATGTATCGTTCTAGAGAGGATATGTATTGGAGTGGTTAGTATATCATATTGAAAAGAAGTATCACAGTGGTTAAGATAAATATTGTTAGTGAGGAGAATAGGTATCGTAGTGGAGAGGATGTATCGTAGTGTAGAGAATAAATGTCGTTGTAAAGACTATTGGCATCAGAGTGGAGAATATATGTACTGCAGCTGATGGGAGGAAAAAAATCGTAAAGAGCATTAGCTTCGAAGTGGAGAATTATAGCTGATGGGATAGGTATCGTAGGCGAGGATGAGTATCTCCGGTAAGAATAAGTATCGTAGTATCGAGGATTAGTTTTGTATTACCGAGGATTAGTATCGTAATACCGAGGATTGGTATCGTAGTAGCGAGGATTAGTATCGTAGTAGCGAGGATAAGTATATACCAGTATCGGAGTATAGGATGATTATTACTTATTCTTTCCACCAGAGAACGTGATTTTTACTTTATTTTCAACAACGCCAGATGATTTTTATACGTTCAAGGGAGACTTGTAACTCGGGAAAACAGACTTAGACATCTACCCCCTTCTGTCTTAAAAGTCTATCCTAATTAGAAAAGAAATGGTCTTATGTTAGCCAGGTTAAAATATAAAATACATCATCATAATGAGAGATTAGCCAGCTCAGTACTCAGGTGCTTACATTGGGCTAGTAATAACAGAGGCGGGCTGGCTCACTCAGGCGACCTCTTGCATAAAGTTATTGGTGTTATGCTCTGATGTTGATTTAATATCGCAATGACGGCTCTTGCTTCTGTAGTACGATATACACACAAGAGTGGCATATGAAGCTGAGCGTCTTATTTAATGTATTTATTTATTTAATCATTATTATTATTATTATTACCGTATTATTATTATTATTATTATTATTATTATTATGATGATGATGATGACTTATAAAACTGCGATATTTTAAAGGCTGTTTGGCCTAGAACGTGCAAACTTGATCATCTTAGTAGTAGATGCATACAAATCACCGTTTTAATTATGTAATGGAGTTTTACTTAGGTAGGATATCCGTGGTTGCTAATATCGCTAAGTCGTATTGCAGTGGGAGTGTAATAGAATCCAGCTGTTGGACTTACACGACACTCAAATAGGGTACTCAGTCACCATTACACTAAATTTGGACTGAAATTACTGCTTATGATTTATTTATTCGACACACGTGGACAGTAATCTGTTCTTGAGGGGTTAGGAAAAAGAATACTATCCAAACATTGCCTTCCAGTTGTAGAGGTAGAGGTAACTTAAAAGGGCCGGAAACGGGGGCCGGAAACACTCTCTTCTTAAAGTTTGTCGAGTGAAATGAGGCTGGAGGGAAAGGGAGAGGTTTGCGGATGTAGAGGGAGAAAATGTGGAGAGAATGGAATTGAGATGTTCAAGAATTTAGACGGGCAAAAGCTAAAATGAGTGGAAGAATAATAGCAGTAGAATATGGTGGAAACAGATGAAAGGAGCAATGTGGGTCTGTGAGCGAATGTAGATAGGACTAGATTGATAAGGGTTTGGCACAACAAGAGATGATTTGAGTGAAGACGGATAGGAAGAATGCTGGAAGGAATCAGGGGAGCGTTTAGGATTATAGGATAGAGAGTTGGACTAATCAGTGATAGAAGTACAGAGGAATAGGAATAATGCTGAAAAGAGCTGAGGGAGCTTGTGGGATTTTTGGTCTTTGGATAGAGAGTTAGTAGAAACAGTATGGGATATATATGTACAAAGGTTGATAACTAGGCATGTGAAAGAGTAATGGGTATGGGGTGCCTGGGTTACGGACAATGAACAACAACTTGCAGAGCTGTTTGGAAAGAGGGATGGTTATTGGTACGCTTAGTTTAGGAAAATATATATCCGTAAACATATAGGTGTGAGTGAACTCGAATACATAGCAAGCAGGGGTGAACTACGTGTTGGTGAATAGACTTGTGAAGGAAAAGGCTGCTTGAAGGTAAGATTTCTTTGAGTGGCAGTAAAAGATATGATATAATTTTTTGGTGGAGACTCACAAAAATGCATAATTATTGTGACAGTGGAAGGATGGGCATGGGAAGATTCAGGGAGTTAAATTCAGTAAGAGGTGTTTGTGCCTGGTAGACATTGTGAGAGAAAGAAATTGAGGGTCTATTCATATGTGAGAATAAGCTAGATGACAAGTGACTGAGCATGCTGCTTTGAAAGTATACTAGAATGAGGAAGACCTATGTAATTGAGTCTTTAGGGATTTAAGGGGCTATCACACGGCACCTCATACGAGGTTTGCCGAGGATACGATGGTAAATCGGAACGGTAACATGGTAAAATTGCCGACGATACCACGGGCATTTGGAACCCATCTGGATGGATTCCTGCCGAGGATACGACGGGCAAAACAATGTGACAAAAACCCAGGCTACTCGACAGAGAATATATCATACTACATTATTAAACATTTAGCCTAACACTGAATACTTATTAATATTTTATAATAAATATCAATCGTTTTGAAGGCCTTATAAAGAGTTAATATTTCCTACACCGGGGAAACTGTGATGTCGATAAAATATCACGTGTTTACAACTGAGGACTCCACCGCAGGTCGAGTAGACGAACCAGTCGCCACCTGAAAACACTACCACAACAACAACGTACTGATGGCTTTATCATCGATTTCCTGGACAAGGGCAGCTGAATTCGCCCTTATAGAGAAATTGAGGCAGTTCCGCGTGTGTACCATTTTGTAAACAAAAGTTGCTTCTCCTTATTCTTTACTGAGTCAGCGACAGCGATCACTGTCCACAGTCGCGAGACGGGGCTCTGGCAACAGTGTGAGAAGCATGTCCTTTGCCGAGGATACGAGGAACATGTGTAATAGGGTCCAAGTTTTGTTCCACTTAAATCTTCCTCGGCCGTTCCTGGTACGAGGGCCTTTAGGGATGGACACAGAAGCAGATGGAACTCAAGGCTTTAATTTAGGGAGCAGGATAAGAGAAAGGCCAACAGTATTTAGAACATTGATGAAAGTGTGGAATGGAAGACTAGTGTCTGTGCAGGAACAGATGGGTATTTACAAAGACATGATGATACCGTTTGTGCATTATGGGTGAGAAGTGTGGATTACAAGGGCAAGGACCAAGAAAAGGAGCTGGAGGTGAAAAAGTGACCATCAATTGGGTGATATGGTTTTATAGAGTTAAAAAATAATGAGGTAGTGAGAGAAACATGGCCGAAGGGATAACCAGGATAATTTATGTTTCCGCGATATGGCCATAAAAAGAATGAGTTAAAGATTTATTAAGACTGTATAACTCAGAAGTAGAGGACAAGAGAGGAAGCAGAAGACTAAGTAGGTGAATGAGAGAAGGTATGAAAGAGATTTTATGTCAGAAATTCGCACATCCAGTAGGGTAAGAGACATATAGAAGAGAGCACACTGAAATGAGATAGTTTGGTAGGAGAGGGGGCGATTCCCTACCAGCGAACTGGGGGAAATTTGAGTGATCAGCAGGGTTGTGGTTCGCGATGCATGAAACGTATTGCTTTGCACATATTTTTATACGACTGCTGAGAGACTGGATATGAGTGATTTTGGTTCTTTTCTCCTATTTTTGGGGCGCCTGGACGCTGCGTCGGCACTGTGACCATGTAGTTAATTAAAAAAAAATGTATATTAGGCGTTGAAAAAGACGAGGGCAAACTATCCAAAGTTAGATGGTGAGAAAGTAAAGTTTGACGTGTGCATTGAAAGCCCACAAGTTAGGTAGCATTTGATTTGCTGTCGATTCTGGGTAAGGTAAAGGAGAACTAACCAAGCCATTAATTTCCAAAAAGTAGAGCATGTCGTAGAAAACAGTAATGGAAAAGACGCATTTTTGCTTGGATGGCAAATTCGCCGTTCCCTTTTTTCAACATTTCACGGGAAGTGGAATGTGTGTGTATTTGTGTCCAGTAGGCTATACAATTTCCAGTTCATCTGTTGCTTTAGAAATAACTTATGTAACTCAGTATTAACCGTAATATGATACTTACCATCTCCAATACACTTGTTCTGTATGAGTGTATAAATTCTGAACGATCTCTCTTATTCAAAGGATAAAAAACTCTTTCCTTTAACCCCTTCAGAGCGTTGTCGGCTTCACAGATTCATTTAGCTACCGCCAGCAACCGGACAATTCCATTTAAAATATGAAGCTCCGGTCGCACTCAATTTAGCAGTAAAAGAGTTAATATTTTGTTCTCCCAGCAGCGTTTTCTATGTCCCTCTGAACCACTACATGTTCCATAGTTTCAAAAATACATCGAGGGCACGATATCATACGGGCTATTAATGGTGTGCAACATCAGTTTTTAGGACTGAAAACTTGCTGGTGGCGTCACACACTCGTATTTATACCTGTGTTATGAACTGCCAGGTACATGGGAGTTGCACTTGCTTGCTGTTTTGTTTCTTGTTTGTTGTTGTTTTTGTTGCTACCCTTCTTAGGTTTGTTTTTATTGTTGCGTACATTCTTGTGCTTGTGGTTTAGCCATAGTTATTGTTGTTTACTTGTGTTTGTTGTTTTTCTTGTTTCCTGTTGCTTTGTTTTTTGATGTTGCTTACCTTGTGTTCGTCGTTGTTGGTTACTTGTGCTTCTTGTTGTTGCTGCTGCTTGTTTTTGTCCTCCTCCTCCCCCAGAGAAGATTTTTAAACACACCATTTCTACGTCCAAAATAGCCAATGTACAAAGTCGGTTTTCACGGGGTGTCTCCACTGCCCATTACCGTCTCTGTTTTACCTGTTCCCTCCTCCCCACTCACTCTACCTTATTTATGCTCACTGTCTCCAGGCAAAGAAATACGAGAAATCTTTTACCCTTACCAACGCCGTGTCTCATACAATTTTCACTGGGTGTAATCCTCCTGTCCTAACTCTCTTCCCACGGTCATTTCAGACACCTATCCCACCCACTTTTCCCCTCACCCATATACTTTTCTCTCTTCACCCTCATCTTACTTATTTCTGATATACTTACAACACCTGCTTCCACAGGATACACTTACTCCAAGGATGTTTCACTATCTACTACCATCCCATCCCACCCAGCTCACTACTTTCCACCCGTTATCCATTTCCGATATAGAGAATATAATAGAAATAACTACCTCTGCTTACGGCGCCCGTTCCCCACCACCATCTTAGTTCAGCCTGTCCACCCCACCTGGTCTTTCAATCCACCTCCACCCATTCCTTGCCGTTTCACCTGTTATTTCCACTTTTCCATCCTACCCACAGACTCTATCTCCTCTTCATGCACTTCCCCTGCCATGGTCAACCTCCCACAAGCATCCTTCTCCATTCCGCCCACATCTTTATATTCTTTCTACCCAGTGCTCCTCTCACCACACAGTTCTGCGAGACCTGAAATACCATATCAGTAAAACCGCTCCAGTGATTGAGCTGACTTTTGACAAACACTTTTACAAACGTAATCCGGATCAGTGTTTCTGATAAGAGATCGCTTGATGGCTTTAAAGTGACATGATTTTACGTAAATTGTCTAAAATAATCCTTAACTGGTGTACTTCGCTCATAACTTGGTTGAAGAAAAAGCAGCATTGTTTAGAAAGAATCTTAAGCCGACTTGAAAGGATGGAATTGGACTGATCTGATTCTGCCAGGATGGATGTGAGAGACGTGAGTGCAATAATAGCTTCATAGAAATTAAGAAAGCCAATGGAGCTTCCGTATGTTCTTTACTTGCCGAGCTTTGTGCATGTGTTTTGTTTTCTCTGTTTTTACGTGAATACCCCTAAACTTGCCTGACTCTGCCCAAATGGTTTAGAAAGACGCGAATGGCCCTGCCTGAGTTAAATTACCTGGATGGACATCGACCTACATGGACTTAAAGTATATTGATTTGACTACGGAACTTATATTTATTTTTGACAATGTCACGCTAGAAAATCGTCAGCAGTTTCCATTTATTTTGAGTATGCCAGATGCAAGTAGTACCGGCACAACGCAGGTACGTGGTCGACGAACATGCTTGTTGCCAAAGTAAGAATGCAGAACAAGTGCCAGTATTTTGAAGTGGTTCCAGTATTAAAAATCAGAGGCCATGCTCACTACTTTAATATGATAAGGTAGGTAACAAAACTATCTCTGTTTCCGCTTCTACAGTCACTTTTTGGGTGAAGTTGGTAAACGCGCGATACTTTTACGTTATTAGAACTGTTACCAAAGAATCTTTAGTGAGCGCCATACCTACCCATTGCAGCTCACCGTGCCGGGGGTTCTTGCTGGTGAGGGTCAAATGCAGGGTTGTCCATAGATAGCGCACCACTAGAAACTCACTTGGCAGTATCGTATGTTGTGGGAACGCCTAAACCAGCTGTTTACTTAGTTTTTTTTTTTTTTTTTTTTTTTTTTTTTTTTTAAATTGAGGCGAAGATGCACTCGACAGGTTGGTGATGATTGGCTGAATGCAACATGTCCGAATAACATTTACTAACCCAAATTTCCCCCTCAGATATATGTTGTCAGTTAATAATGCTGACGAGTAAAGAGATTATGAAGTAGCGTTGCATTCAGCCAGTCATCACCAACCTGACAAGTGCATCTTCGCCTCGTTAAATAAAACTGAGTAGTGTGGGCTTGCTTGTGGCAGTGGGAGTAGAAAATCAATAAATAATGCTGGGTAAATGCTGATAACACTGACTGATCCATTCCCCACATCACAAGAGATATCGCTTTGCAGGGTGGAAGTGAAGCTATAAGAACCACCCAGTATACCAGCTTCAGAGGCGATGTGAGTGAATAACCGCAGAGGCCATTAAGATACGTTGGGTGGTAACCATATAACCAAATGACGCCTCTTGGTCTAGTAGGTTAAGGCGTGCAGCTGGATGGATTAAGAAAGGGTTTACATCCGAGGAATGGTTGAGGTTTATTGGTCAGTGGTCACATAATGTCATTCAGGTGCGAGTGAGGCTAGTTACTGATCTTAAATGTCAGGGATGAGTAACCTTCTCTTGGCCCTCTTTGCTCCAGATGGGCACAGAAGAATACAGTAGACAGATATATAGATAGGTAGATAGATAGATAGATAGGTAGGTAGGTAGAAAATAGATAAATAGATTAGATAACCTGTCAAATAAATCGGTTGTTACGCGTGTCCAACTAAACCCACTTGATTTAAACGTGATGTTCAGTAGGGCGTCGGGCTATAGATGGATAGATAGATGTTCAATAGCCGTAAATTTTGGATGGTGTACAAGATGAATAGTATCCTCTGTGATTGGTGTACATGACAGGTGTGCATAGGAGTGTACATGGGTGATGAACAAGGTGAACAAGGTGGTACAGTTGGTGGCATAGTCATGGTAGATGGTGTACAGAGTAGTGGACATGGTGGGTGGTGTACACAGTGCTTGGTGTACATGGTGCTTTGCGTACATGGTGGGTGTTGTATGGTATATGGTTGGTGGTGAACATCGTGAATTGTGTACAAGGTGGATGGTGTGCATGGTGGATAGTGTACATGGTGGGATGGTGTACATTTTGAGTGGTGTACAGGATATTTGGTGTACATGATGGGTGGTGTAGATTGTGGGTGGTGTACATGATGGGTGGTGTGCATGATGGGTGGTGTACATGATGGGTGGTGTTCATGGTGGGTGATGTACATGATGGATGGTGTACATGGTGGATGGTGTGCATGGTGGGTGATGTACATGGTGTGGTGTACACGGTGGATGGTGTGCATGTTGGATGGTGTACGTGGTTGATGGTGTGCATTTTGGATGGTGTGCGTGGTGGATGGTGCACATGGTGTGTATTCCAGGGTGGAAAAAGACATAAATGAAGTAAAATATACAGAAAACCCTATGTACACTTCACAGGCTACGTACAGGAATCGTAGCAATTAATTAGCCTGCAGAGAACAGATGCAACTGGAAATAAATGTGCATAGATATAAGTATATATAACAATAAGTATCTTTGAATTATATCTTATTATTCCCAGCTGAAGTCATGTCATCTTTCATGCTTTTCTGTCCACGGTCTTTGATAATTATTCTCGTGATACCGAAGCAAATGACACAGGTGACACTGATGGCCAGATAAAGTAACCAGTCTCAGCCGCTGTAGAATCACGAGACTTAAGCCGCGTTTTTGTCGAAGCCATCTTCGGTGAAACCCAGCTGCGCCGTTTTTGTCGGCCCAAGTGATACGAAGCTGGCCCAAGCTTTTGTCATCGAAACCAAGACCATCTTTGTATCTCACCCAAGCGTGGTTGGGAGCAGTCTTCGTGCAGCTTAGGGGGAGTGAGAATGGCCAGCAAGGACACATAAGCGATATGTATCATGAAATTGGCACGATGTACATAAAATTAGGGTGCAGGTGGCTAATTTTAGCGACACATAGAGGCATTTCAGCATAAATAAGGGCTGTGTGCAAATTGCATATTCGTCAGATAATCTACTTCGGCGAACTCCTCTGCCTACATTGCGATCGGCAAGTGTAATTTTTCGGTTCTACGTATCCTGGACTGTTTTTGCGAACAGAAACCAAGCGCCCCAAGACGCGCTTCGAATCCCAAGTTCCATCTTGGACGATAAAAACTCGGCTTTATTTTCAAAGCCCACGAAGAGAGAAGTAGGAGAGGTGACAGGACTTTTGTTGCCGCGTGTACATGGAGTTGAGGAACTCCCAGTTCTCCATAACCCAACTGTATTATTCACTTTTATTTCGAAATGTTTCCAATGAATCCTTAACACGAAGGTTTTAAAGCATTTTTCTTTCATAACCTTCTTTCTGACCGTCAGTGAAATTTCCATCAGGGACGCTCCACAGGTAACCTTATATTTCTCTCACATTCTTGTTCATCATCCTCTAGGGTTTCGGCGAAGCATTTGCTGTTGCGCTAGACATCTCTAAAGGCTTCACACAGCATATGACACAATGTTAAAATTTCCAAACTGCCAGCGTACGGTTTCTGTATCTCTTTTTGTGTCTTCAGCTCAGGTTCTCTCTCCGATCTTTCTATTTTACGGTTGGAGACGGCCACTCTTTCTGTTCTAAAGCTGCCAATTCTGTTTCCTCAGAGTTCTGTTATTTGTTCTTCCACTTTCATCAATAACTTTTTGAGCTGTAGATCTTGCCGTTTTTGTTCATACGCTGATGACTCCACCCTTCATATTTCCGCAGCTTCCATCACAACAGTTACGGGATGAGGCTTTTGGTACACCTTCCTTCTGATTTGTTTTTTATTGCTAATTAGGGAAAAAAGAATACTCGTTGCTTTATTGCCTCAGAAATTTCGTTCTTTCATCTCCCAAGGTGACTGTGCACTTAAACTCATTAATGCACAGCTCAGTTCTTCGTCGTCTCATTCAATCCTTGGTTACCTCTTCTTTCATAATAGGACTTGGAAAGATAGCATTACCTCTCTTGCAAAAACAGCTTCACAGAGGTTAGGTGTGCCAGACGACGTAACGCATTCTTCATCCCCTTTCAATGGCTGGCTCTGTACAGGGGTCCTTATGCGTGCCAGAGCCTCCGTGTGCTGTGGATTATATACCTCATATAGCACTTCTAACCCTACGGACTCGAGGCTTTTCATCTCGGTAGCTGTCAACTTTCCTGCTTCCTATCTATGACGCAGTCTCTCTCTCTCTCTCTCTCTCTCTCTCTCTGCCATTCTGGTCACTGGTCTTTCGAATTCTCCGCTTGCATTCCTCCCAAATTACGGCGGGCACGCAGCATCCAACAAGCCACATTCTCACAGTATATATGTTTGGAACTGTCTTGCTCATTTTGTCTTTCCTGAAGCGAATGACCAAAAGCACTTTAAACGCTTGTCTATTATTGAAGCTCCCTAACACCCCCTCCTAAGAGATTTATTTTGCTTATTACACTTTGTATCGTGTTCTCTTTTATTCACGTACCTTGCATTATTTACGCACAAAAAGATATCAGTCGTGTCTAAAAATAAATCGCTAATTAATCGGTGCTAAGGTACGAAACGACGAGAATACAGGCCAAGGAACCTCGAAGTAAACGGATCTTGAATTTGTCCTCTTTTTTTTTTTTTTTTTTTTTTCCCCTTATAAAAAGAGAAGGTGTGGGATCTTAGTTTTGCGTTTTTATTTTGCGTAAAACTAAGAATATAGGAAAATGGATATGAGTACATGGAAATAAGTGTACGTGGGAGTAAGTGTACATGGAAGTGTACATGAAAGTAAGCGTATATGAAAAGTGTACGTGAAAATAAGTGTACATGAAAGTAAGCGTACATGAAAGTAAGTGGACATGATAATAAGTGTACATGCAAGTGTGCATGAAAATAAGTGTACATGAAAATTACTGTACATAGAAATGATTGCATGTGAAGAAATTGCTCATAGAAGTGTACATATGAATTAGTACACATGGAAAAAATGCACATGAAAATAAGTGTTACATAGGACATAGTGCACATGGAAAAATATACATGATAAAAAGTGTACATGAAAATAAGTGTTACATAAAAATCAGTGCACACGGAAAATTATACGCGATAAAAAGTGTTCATGGACGTAGAGGTAGACGAAAGGAGGCGAACGTCCACAACGAGGCAGGAAGGCAGGAGTGGAGGAGAGAAAGAGTAAGGGTATTGATGCTCAGGGACGCACAGAGGGAATGTTTGGAAAGGCTCAGGGCGGAAGGGAGTAGCTGTGTTGGCGGTGTGGTGTGGTGTGTGGTGTGGTGTGTGGTGTGGTGTGTGGTGTGGTGTGTGGTGTGGGGTATGGTGTGGGGTGAGATAGTGGGGCCAGTGTGGTGGGTGGAGGCAGTGAGAGGGAAAGAGAGCGGCTGTTTTCGTGCGACAGAGAGAAAGAGAGCAGCGATTTGTGAAAGGGAGAGAGAGGAGCGATTTGTGAATGAGGGAAAGAAGAAAACAATATGTGATGGAGGCAGTGCGGGGGGAAAAAGAGCGGATACTTTTGTGTGGCAGAGAGAAAGAGAGCAATATTTTGTGGGTGGAGGCAATGCGAGGAAAAGAGGGGAGCTGTTTTCGTGTGGCAGAAAGAGAGCAACAATTTGTGGGTGGAAACAGCGCGGGCGAAAAAGAGCGGATATTTTAGTGTGGCAGAGAGAAAGAGCAACAAAATGTGGGTGGAGGCAATGCGGGGGAAAAAGGGCGGATATTTTAGTGTGGCAGTGAGAAAGATAACAGCGATTTGTGAGTGAGGGAAAGAGAGGAGCGATTTGTGAATGAGGGAAAGAGAGGAGGAATTTGTGAGTGAGGTAAAGAGAAGTGTTTTGTGAGTAAGGGAGAGAGAGCAGCGATTTTTAAGTGGGGGAGAGAGAGAAGCGACATGTGAATTGGGAAAGAGAGGAAGGATTTGTGAGTTAGGAAGAGAGAGAGAGGCGATATGTGAGACAGTTGGTCGGGATGAAAAAGATGGGATGCATAAGTGAAATAGGGGAAAAAAAGAGCATCGATTTGTAAGTGGTAGAGTGAGAGAAAGTGAGCAGAGAGTTGTGAGTGGTAGAATGAGGGAGAAAGAACAACGATTTGTGAATTGTTGAGAGGGAAAAAAAAAAAAAAGTTGATTTGTGAGACACTGGACCTGGTGAAAGAGACAATGTGAGTGGGGCAGTGAGCGGAAGAGAACAGTGCTTTTGAGAGAGGTAAAGGAAGAAACGAATTGTGACTGTGGAAAGGGTAAAACAACTTGAAACTTTCTGCCAGAAGAAATTGTCCGGTTAAGTGAGCGAAAGTAATGTGAGAGAAGGAGAGCAACAATTTATAAGATGCAGAGAGAGAGAGAGAGAGAGAGAGAGGGCAGCGATTTGTAAGTGGCAGAGTGAGCAAAAGAGAGAAACGGTGTGTGAGAAAATGGGCGTGAAGAAAAGGGAGAGATTGTGTGGGTGAAAGAAATCTGAAGGAAACGAGCATTGATATGTAAGTGGAAGGATGAGGGGAAGAGTGAACGATTAGTGAAAGTATGGAAAAGGCCAAGAAGTGTGAAATATTTCTGTTGGATGACATAGTAAGGCTGTGTAGGTCTGGAAATTTTAGCATTCTGGCGAAAGATAGAGGGAAGCGATTTGTAAGTTATGAAAGAGAAGCGATTTGTGAGTAAGGGAAAGATAGAAGTGAGTGAGGGAGAGAAGCCACCTTGTAGTGACAGTGAAAGTGAAAAGCGATATATGACACAGGACCTTAGATCAGAAAGTGAGGCTGGGTGGGGGACAGTGATAGAAAAAGTGAGCAGTGATTTTTAGAGAGTGGGAAACTGGATAAGGAAAACGCGGTGTAGATGAAGGAGGGGGAGAAGCGTGGTACATTTTAAGAGTAAGGCAGAAGGTACAGGGGCTGTGTTTGTGGAGGGAAATTTTGAAAGAAAGGGCGCACGTGGTAAGAAGTAGCAGTGTTGGAGGTAGCCTGTTATCTCGTGTGGGGATGGGTAAGATAATGAGCTGTGTGTGTGTGTGTGTGTGTGTGTGTGTGTGTGTGTGTGTGTGAGAGAGAGAGAGAGAGAGAGAGAGAGAGAGAATTATTTAGGGGTATGTAGATGAGGGGGGAAATTTTAGCGGTTAAGTCAGCGAAAGAGAAACGATTTGTGTGTGTGTGTGTGTGTGTGTGTGTGTGTATGTTTGAGAGAGAGAGAGAGAGAGAGAGAGAGAGAGAGGAGAGAGATTTTGCGCAGCAACGTGAGGGAAAAGAGAAGAGAAAAGCTGTTTGTGAGTCAGGTCTGGATGAGTGTGACATTGTGGGTGACGGAGGGAATGATAGTGAGAGAATGAGCGAGAGTGACAGTGTGGGTGAAGGAAGGAATAAGAGTGAGAGAATGAGAGAGAGAGAGAACGGAATGATTTGTGAGTGACAGAGTAGGAGCTGATAGTTGGCTAGGGTCTCCTGTGGGACGGAGGGAGACAGAGAAGCTTTGTGGGTGAAAGCATTGTGAGAGAAATGTAGGAACGATTTGTGAGCATGTTCCGCGAGTTGAAGCCTGAGAGAGAGAAAGAGAGAGAGAGAGAGAGAGAGAGAGAGAGAGAGAGTAACAATGTATCAGTGAAAGAAAGTGGGGATTTGTCAGAGAGAGAAAACAGTGATCTGACGGGGAAAGAGGAGCAATCTGTGACTGACGGAAAGAGAAATGATTTGTGAGTGAGGGAAAGAGAACAGCGATTTGTAGGTTTGGGAAGCGGCAATTTGTGAGTTTGGGAAAGAGAGCAGCGATCTGGGAATGGGAGAAAGGGAGTAGAGGTTTATGAGTAGAAAAGTGAAAGGAGAGAAACAGTATTTGACAAGGGGTTCTGGATGAGGAAGGTGAAGGTAAGGTGAGAGAAAGACAATAACGATTTGAGAGAGAGAGAGAGGTACCCTACATTTAGAGAGGAGAGACGATACTGGAGCTGTGTTGGTGAAAGGGGAAATGCTTAGAAAGGCTTCGAGTGGAAAGAAATAGCTGTGTTGGCAGTTGTCTGATGTCTGATTGGGGGCTGAGGGAAAGAGTGGAGTGGAGTAGGGTCTGTGAGTGGCACAGTAAGAGGAACAGAGCGTCGATCAGTGAGTGGAAAAGTAATGGGAAGAGAGGAGAGATTCGTGGGTGGAAAGGTTAGTGAAAGAAGCGATTCGTAGGTGGCTGAGTGACGAACAGAGAGAACAGCTTCATGAGAGGGAAAGTGAAAGAAAAAAGCGATTTGTGATTTGCAGACTGCAAGATAAAACAGTTTCCTGAGTAGTAGGGTGAAAAAAAAAATCATGAGTGGCAGGGTGAGGGAAACAAGCGATTTGTATGTAGCAGAGTGAGAAGAGAAGCGATTTGTGAGTAGTAATGTGAGAGAGAGAAGGGTTTGTGAGTGGTGAAGTGAGGGAAAGAACGAAACGATTTGTTGTTGTGTGAGTGAAAAAGATACTGGGACGGTGTAAGCGAACTGGGTGGTCCAATGATAGATAGATTAGATTTAGGGTGTGGAAAATAGAGAGAGAGAGAGAGAGAGAGAGAGAGAGAGAGAGAGAGAGGAGATCTGCGAGATAGTGTGCCTTCATGAAATAGTGAGGCTGTGTGTAGGGGCAAAGTGAGCTGTACAGGGAAAGAAAGAGAACACCAATTTGTGAGCAGTAAAATGAGAGAGAGGCGAAGTGCACGAAACAGTGAGATTGGCAAAAATATGTTACTGTATGTTTCTGTACAAAGAGCCCTTCCTACCCACTCTTTCTAGGTACATCTATGCTCTTCCATCTTCCACTACGAGATTTTTTTTGTAATTTGAAGAAGGTTGTCTGGAAGCAGCAAAAATAAAATATAATGGACGGCATCGCATTATGGGAGTTAACACAGACTGCTTCCATCCCTTTCATTACGACAGGACTTTCTCAATCTTCCCAAGTTGTCAAGAATCAGCAAGGATATAGGCCTCTTCGTGTTAAAGTGTTTATTTTGGTATGATGTATTACCTACATTTAAGGTACAGACTTCTTAAAGAGGGCAAAGTAACTGATATGCATAAAAATGGTGAAGTATGGAATTGAGTTTGGCCACAGTAAAAGAGAGTTCTTAGATTGTATGGTAATGTGGACAGACTGGCTAAATATAAGCTGCTGCAACACGAATGCGAGACTGAAGTTGGTAGGTTGGTGTGACGGACGAGGAAGTAGGGAGAAGGATATATGATGTGGTGGGTTAGTGTATTGGAAGGGAAAGAAATGGGTATGACTGGTTGCGAATGAATATGATGATGAGGATAAAGTAGCATGATGCGGTGTGTGAATGTGTTGGTAGGGAAAGAAAATATATTGCGAATGAAGAATGATGATAATGGGATTGGTAGAAATTAGTACAAATGAATGATAGCGAACATGTTGTTAATAGAAATTTGTATGACATAGCTGGCGAATGAGTAAATGTGATTGTAGGTAAGTGAGTATGAGTATATGAGCAATAGGTGGTGGCGACCTGATATAATCCACTAACTGGATGTAGTACTGTCTACTTCTTCCTTCACCTTTGCCATTCTCTTTCAGTGTCTGCTCTCCTCTTTTCGTATTTCTCTCATCCTTCCTGTTACTTTTTGTTAACCTTCATTCCACTTCAGGTGACTCTACACTGAGTGACAAGGAAAATGGTTTCCTATAACCTAGGACACCATTTACAGCTGTGGGTGTTACCAAGATAAGCAGATAACTGGATGACGTGAATCCTGCTATGGTGCCCCTGTTAACCGGGTGGAGAGACGCAATTGCAGCGTCCATCCATGAACCAAAACTCCACTCTCTTATCCGCGCCTCGCTGTGGTGATGCGCTGTCTGCCGCAAAGAAACAAAGGTTCACTGCACAAGACGGCCCTGTTGGGGCGGTCGCTTCGTTACAGTTGATGGGTTTTCTCAGTCAGACTGACCGGGATTGCGCAGCAACAAAAAAAATATGGCAGTGAGAGAAGAACATTTAATAATTTAATATGGAATATCAGTATCAAGGAAAATGATGATAGGGAAAGAAAAATGGCATGATACGGTATGTGGACAATGCTGTTCGATAACGTGAATGTCGGAAGGAAAAGAAGAATGATATAGAGAGTGAACGCGAGGAATTGTGATGGCAAAGGGAAGTGAGTTTATTGATGAAAACGGCGGCGTGATAGTCGTGGAAGAAAGTCGTTTGCAGTCCTCTTTAACCCTTAAGTTATACGACGTCTGTTGCATTAAATTTATATCATCAGACAATTATATTTATCTTAAGAGACTCGTCAAATTAGAGAAGTTAGATGTAGCCTTCAGTAGTGTCTTCAGAACTAGACATCTCCCTTAACTTCAACTGACTCTTCGTGCTGTATCAGAAATAGAATATAAAAATCCGTCATTGTGTTTAAGGATGTTAGCTTAAAACCTTGAATGCGTGGATTTCCAACCTGGTTCCTCACGCCAGACATGCACGAGCAGTTTTAAAATACACGTTCAAGGCGTGCACTACAGAGGAACTGATCTTAGTGGCTGAAGAATTCCACCAACTTTATACTGGAGAGCGACGACCCTCCGCTCATTGCCTGACGTGTATAATGTAGGTGTGGAAGATCGCTTTGACATTTTGGGTGGGAAGTGTGTGTGTGTGTGTGTGGATATTGGCTTGATGTATGGAAAGGACAGTGTGCATGGCATATAAGAAGCCTGGATAGAATGCGAAATGAGACTAATCATAAAATAAAATGCTATGGTACCTAGTAAACATCGGTTCCTGGTTGGGATAAAATCCATGTTAGGGGACTGGTAGAAGTGTACAGAACCGTCGCTGTCATCGGAATTACACTCTTCACATAAATTCACATTCATCCAGTTTGGAGAAAGAATATATATATAGATAGATAGATAGGTAGATATAGTTATTCCTGGGCTAATCTTTTGGCCTGTCTCATTGGACGTGCAGATTCACATAAAGGCTGATCTGTACCCCCAAAAAAAGTGTGTGTGTGTGTGTGTGTGTGTGTGTGTGTGTGTGTGTGTGTGTGTGTGTGTGTGTGTGTGTGTGTGTGTGTGAGCATATGTAGAATTTTTTACTCACATCAGACTAGATTGGTCGATAAATCAACAAACTAGCACCGTCAGAGAGAGAGAGAGAGAGAGAGAGAGAGAGAGAGTGGAACAATGAGCTAAATTAAAATTTAAGGAGATTTTCGTGTAGACAAAAATATGCTTTTAACTATTGTACTGCAAAGAGTGACAGTGAGCATTATAACAAAGGAAAACTTGGAATATTCAGAATGGCCTCTCTCTCTCTCTCTCTCTCACACACACACACACACACACACACACACACACACACACACACACACACACACACACACACACACACACACACACACACACACACACACACACGGCCAATATTCCCTTACATTCAACGAGACGGAAAAGTGAATTCGCATAGGGGACCAATAGGTGAGTTTACGAGGGGCACAGGTGAGGCGAGCGAGAAACACCGACATTATCAGGACTGGGGACAAGACTGCGCTTCGGGAGGATTAGATTCTCACTCCCCAGAGGATACAAGCGTGCCAGGAGCGCAGAATTTTGGAGGTGGGGATGGTGGAAATATAGAAATAAAAGTTGCTGTGATTTAGGAATGGGAGGGTGAGGGAGAATGAGGGATGGAGAGGTTAGGGAGAATGAGAGATGGAATGGTTTATAGAGAGTGGGAGATGGATGAGTTTATAGAAAGAGATGGAAGGGTTTATTGTGAGAGATGGAAGGGTTTATAGAGAGAGGTGGAAGGGTTTATATAGAGAGAGGTGGAAGGGCTTATAGAGAGTGAGAGCTGGAAGGGTTTAGGGAGAATGAGAGTTGGTAGGGTTATGGAGAATGAGAGCTGGAGCAGTTGCAGAGAATGAGAAATGATGAAATACAGAGAATGCTTGCCAGGGATAGAATTCTGCAGACGGGACTAAGAGAATGAGTGTTTTTTTATGATAGCTAGGAAAATGTATATAGAAATAGGAGTCATACAAAATAACGAGTTAAGAAACCTTGGGGGTGGCTAAAACTAGGAGAGTTTTCGAAGCAAATGAGTTACGAAAATAACAATTTGACAGTGAGGGGCTGTGGGTTTGTTCGTGCTAACTGAATATATAGATAGATAGATTGATAGCGATAGATAGCTGGATAGGTAGACAGATAGATATGATGCATGTAATAATATGTATATATTTGTCAGTCATAAAGAGAGGGAGCTGGGAGACTTGTAAAATATTGGAGACAAAATAGGGTTTGAGCTTACTGGGTACAGAATTTTAGAAGCGAAACGAAGGTAATGTTTGTTTGTTTCTGCCAGCTGGGAAAAAATATAGAAGAGTTAAAGGAAATGTGAGATAAAATTGATAAAGAATGAGGGTTCCCGCCTAATGGGAACAAAAGTTTTTGAGGTGGAACAATGGAAATGACTGTTTGTTCATGGTATATGGGAGAATGATAGAAAGAGCTGACTGGAAAACAAGCCACGGAGAAAAGACAGGGAGTGATGATTTGCTCATGCTGTTTGGGGAAGTATATAGACAGATGGAAGAGTCTCAGTCCATAAGAGATGTAACAGTTAGAGAGAATTGGGGTTTGCGCTAGTGACGACCAGAGTTTTCGAGTCACGAAGGAGGAAGAGAAGAAGCCAATATTGACACAAGAGTTACAGAGAAAGTCTTGGGGCTTGCTGGAAACAGTCCCTGGCAGTCATGGTGTAGGATACCTCAAAAGACAAAAATTGAGGTACGACAATTATACAACAGTCAGTTTTTGATAGCCAAGAGAATACACGCAGTTTTAAAGGTCCAAAGGAGAACAGTTACCTAGAGAAACAGTGGTCCTTTCGAAGCTGTTTTAGTTAGAGAAGGGGTCACTTACAGAATGTACACTTTTATAGTGAATGCAGGTTCTTACTTTCCATAAGATAGACAATGAAGAGTGACGGTTCTTGCCATGAAAAGTTAATAGGAGCTGGAAATTTATAGAGAATAAGGGTACGCTTCTTCATTATTGGGAGGAGTTATAAATCTAGGGACAATATAAAGACTAGGAGCTCGCAAGGTCTAGGAGAAGAATTATTCAGTCGGGAGGACGAGGAGGAGGAAGATGTCACAATATTTAATTCTGGGGCTGTAAATTTCCTGGCTAGGTGTCTCCTGCGAAAGAATGTCCGAAAATTGGGTATTTTGGCCTGGCTTATGTGTACAGAAACTTAAGAGAATTATACCCTAAGTGGAGGGAAAAAAAGGTTTGTATTTGATGTTAAAAACTTTTCACCACGATTGTACGATTATGAATAGAAATCTGTGTGTGTGTGTGTGTGTGTGTGTGTGTGTGTGTGTGTGTGTGTGTGTGTGTGTGTGTGTGTGTGTGTGTGTTTTCTCCTAGTGAAATTCAAGTTCCAGATCATCCAGTGCACTTCAGCTTTGGGTAAAGGCAGGTACTCTATTTGTTATTTCAGACTACAAATTAACTCCAGACTACAAATTAATTTAGATTATCAGTAAACTTTTTCCCAATGCCTTGAGCCTCCGGTAAGCTCTATAAGTATACCCTCCCAAAAAAGTATCGGCACTCTTACAGCACGTATAATTCTGAAACATGGATGAAGCATTGTGATATATGGGGCATCCTGTAATTATAAGTGCAAATATTATCTTTGGTAATTAATAGAACTCAAAACTGCACAAAAATTCACTTACTGGGTGGTACATGTTTTGAGGCACCACATTTATAGACTGGGGCATCCTGTAATTATAAGTGCAGATATTATCTTTGGTAATTATTAGATCTCAAAATTGCAAAAAGATTCACTTACTGGGTGGTATATGTTTTGAGGCACCACATTTATAGACTCATGTGTGTCTGCGGAGGTTGATCATTTTCACAACCATCGTACCCAAAGGTGCCGGTACTTTTTTGAGAGAGTGTACACAAATTCCTCAGTGTTTTTCACGGCTCTCAGGCACTTTGAATAGCGGCCCCCCCCCCCTTTTTTTTTGGGTGGGGGGGAATGGCTCGCGTTGTTGGAAAACAGGAATTCTTCAGTACTGACCTAAGCCTTTCTCGGTCTCTGTATTTTGTGTTACCTTTTGGATCTCTTGCATTATAATTTGCCTCCCATGGGGCTGTTTGAAAGGGTACTTTCATCTCAAGGTGGATTGTGGTGAGTCTGTTTGATTCGCTGTAAAATATACGAGAATTTACCTTAGTGTGTAGGAATAAGAGCATCTGTCGAGGGGAGGTTACCGTGAAGTTGGTAGGGCCGTAGAATGAGGATTGTTTGGTTGCAGGTTCAATTCCGACTCTTGCATGGAACGGTTGGTAGAATTCAGTATAGTGTAACTATATTCCCTGCTCTTCGAAACAGTTGCACGTAAAATAGATAGATAGATAGAAAGATAGATAACAGTTGACCAGACATTCCCTGTTGTGTAAGGTAAAATTACTGTACCTCGGAGACAAGATTCGTAGTCTATGTCCTGAGCCAGATTTATAGAGAAGGAAATCATAACAGCAGTTTTCTTGTGCAGTGTATCAGCCAAAAGTTCGAAATCATTATAGCATTTCAGTGTTATACTAAAATGAACTTCTGGCTCGATAAGGATTGCTGTGGACATTACTGAGGAGTAAATTATACCCACATGCCTAAATATTCATGTCCTTATATTTAGTGTGTTTCTGAATGTGTCAATATGCATTCTCTGCAGCCATATATCTCACCCTGAGAACGCCTTCTCTTTATATTCATCCTACCCATGGACGATTTTATTAAGCTTAGGGGAGACTATGGCCATGGAGATGTCCGTGATAATTATACAAAATCTGGGCAGTGAAGCAGGAAGATATTCGCCGGCTCAGACGTACAGAAATGACAGTGATTAGGTGGATGTGCAGTGCGTCCCTGCGTCCAAGGCCTGGAGGGGCTGGGTTTACGATGGTACAGTTGAGGTAGGATGGGACTGGAGTGTATTGGTGTTGTGATGAGGAGAGGTAGATTGAGATGGTTTGGACATGTGGAGAGGATGGGGGATGATAATTGGGTGAGGAAGGTGAGAAGTGTTAATACTGAGGTTGGGGTTATGAGGGGTAGACCAAGAAAGACATGGGACGAGGTCATTAAGTGTGACCTCAGGGTTAAGGGACTGAACAGGGAGGCTGCAATGGATCGTGCAGCGTGGAGAGCCGCCATTAGGTGACCAAGGCCGACACATGCAAGCATGTTGGAGCCTTTAAAAACGAAAACGAAAAAGAAAACATTCAGTTCGAAAATTCTCTCCTAATTGAAAAAAATATAGTGCTAGTATGGACAAAATATAAAACTTTATTGCACTGAAGGATTTAGCAGTTCACTACGTTCTCATACATAATATTTCGTTTTTTTTTCGTTTTTGTGTAGTTTAGATCAGATTTTTTCACACAGGAGAGGTTAAATACAGCCTTAAAACCACTCGCTTCGAAATGGCACTCCTTAGGTAAATAAAATCACCCGATATAAGCAAGAATTAAGAACGCAGATTCGTCCTTGGGCTGAAGACATTGTTTTAAGTCCCTAGGTTATACAGCAAGAACTATATTTTAAGAAGCCACCCCTTAAACTGAACAAAGTCGTGGATGGTAGGAAGAATTAGTTGCATTATTATTATTATTATTATTATCATTATTATTATTATTATTATTTTTTTTTTTTTTTATGATGATGATGATGATGATGATGATTATTATTATTAGTATGTAAAGTTTTGTTGTTATTTTGATGCTGACGATGTTGCTGTTGTTGTTGATGATGTTGCAACCCAAGGCTTATCTTAACGTGAACCAGGTGAAATGCAAACTAAAGTTACCCGTCTGCAATCCACCATCCTCCTCTGAGGCAGGGAATGAGTTAAGGGACTTATATAACCGAGCATTGGATCAGCCCGGTTGTGTTGGTGCTACCGCGTGAAGGCAACACTCTCCAGCATCAGGAAGATTTAACAAGAGAAAAATAAATTAATAAGAGATATATGATACCGGGTTCAAGGCTGAATGTGGAGAGCAGTCGCCCTTGTTGCAGCACCACCTACACTTACGCTGCACACTTCAAGACTTCTGAGACGCCGAGACTGAAATAGGATGTGCTCCAATTAGTGTTATTTCTGTCGCACCCATCACTTCAAGGCCTCAGATGTCGCGATGCCCTGGAATACTGACATCCGACGTGACTACCAGTGTTTGGAGATTCATTCCTTCTTTCCTCGTCTAATCACACTTTAACAAAATCAGCGGAGAGTGATAGATTGGCTCGTTTGATACCCTGACATTTTCTGCATCTTATTATTGGATATGGTTAAATTTTTGGACAGGTCTTAAGAAAAATTAGGCATGATCAAGCAGTGCAACTTTAGGTTTTCTTCGATCAGCAGATGAAACTGTGCGACTGACCTTGTTTTGGTGCGAGAGTGAAATTCTCCAACCAGATGTCATTATGATTCAGTGATACAAAGATGGCATGTTGTAGCAAAATATTCCTTTTAATATAATAGCTAAGGGCCAAATTCCGTACGCAAGGATCCTCATGGTGTGCTTTCCTCACTAAATCACTTGCTGGTTTACTAATGAGTCACTGTTGTACATTAAAGAAAGTATTGTACTGCTAGAAGCAAAATCCTGTCACCTCTCCTTCTCATCCCTCCATGGACTTTAGAAATCAGTATGGAGATTCCGACGCAAGCAGCGGCGATTACACTTTTTTTTTTTTTTTACCAGAGAATGTATTCCCTGTCAGTTACTGAGACTTTTTCAAACTGAATTTTATTTTTCATGGCAGAAGTAGAGGAAAGGAGATGGGGAAATTGACGCTGATAGTTCGATTTATTTTCTAAGAATTTTTCCGCAGACATCATTGCAGTTGCTTGCCTCCACTCCTTCACTTCAAAACGATGACAGCTGAAAAATACGATAAAGAAGCTACGACATTACAGCAACCAAAAACTGCTTTTGGTAGGTAGACTAACTCTTCGTACGTGGGTGAAAACAAGTAAGCTATGTACTTTTTACACTAACATAGCTATAATCCCCATCCCTTTATCCTGAATGCGACAATACAGTACTAGTCATGAAGAAGTGCAATGGAAAGGATACGAACCCATAGCTTAGTCTTGTTCCCTCACTCAGCTACGTGAAATAAGCTGCAAAAAGACGAAAGAGCTTTAGTACTACAAATGGGCTTACAGTAAGCAATATACCCCATAACTGAAGCATGTGTGTGTGTGTGTGTGTGTGTGTGTGTGTGAGAGAGAGAGAGAGAGAGAGAGAGAGAGAGAGAGAGAGAGAGAGAGAGACATAAACCTCGTCTCATCGCACATCATCTGTCTCACTTCCTAGTCAGAGCCGCTTTAGCATACGTGTGTGTGTGTGTGTGTGTGTGTGTGTGTGTGTGTGTGTGAGAGAGAGAGAGAGAGAGAGAGAAACATAAACCTCGTCTCATCGCACATCATCTGTCTCACTTCCTAGTCAGAGACGCTTTAGCATGTGTGTGTGTGTGTGTGTGTGTGTGTGTGTGTGTGTGTGTGTGTGTGTGTGTGTGAGAGAGAGAGAGAGAGAAACATAAATCTCGTCTCATCGCACATCATCTGTCTCATTTTCTAGTCAGAGCCGCTTTAGCATACGTATGTGTGTGTGTGTGTGTGTGTGTGTGTGTGTGTGTGTGTGTGTGTGTGTGTGTGACATAAACGTCGTCGTATCACAGTTTATGTCTCACTTCCCAGTCAAAGCCTCTTTAACATACGTGTGTGTGGGTGTGGGTGTATGTGCGTGAGTGCGTGCGTGCGCGCGCGTGTGTGCATGCGTGTGTGTGCATGCTTGCGTGCGTACGCGTGTGCGCATGCGTTTGTGCATTCATGCGTGCGTGTGCTTGCGCGTACGT
>NC_137050.1:49539270-49686770 GCF_032717465.1 Coenobita brevimanus
AAGGACACTGAGAAGGTCCCTTGGTGTACTGAAATGGGAATGAGCCCAGGAATCACATACATTTTTTTCACTTCAGTTGACAGCTCGATACTGCAACTTATCATGAATTTGGTAGACTTTGGGAGACCTAAAACCATAGAAATTTTGGTATCCCCACATATTGGCCCAAAAATCATTATTATTCTTAAATTTACCTTTTTCGGTTCTGCGAGTATTTGTTGCTACCATATCCAGAAGGGTAGTGGTTTTTACATAACCATCGGCTAAGTTTTGTATTATTTTACTCTGAGTCCAGCTAAGTTTTGTATTATTTTCCTCTGAGTCTCTTCTCATATCCTTAATACCAATCTTAACTAGTTTTAAACATGCTTTCCCATTCACCTCCAAATCCATCTATGGCTTTCCATCCCTGCTCCAAGTCCTTGCATGCACGATTCACCCTTGCCTCTCATTTCCCTCCCATTCCGCCCCCCAGTACCAGAATCAAACCCCTCACCGCCAGAATCCCTCGAGGGCACGACCCACGTTTCTCATTTTTCTCCTGATTAAATCCTCCACTTGGGTTCTTCCGGCTTCCATCATCTCCAGTCCCGTTTTTTACCGCTAACGAATCCGCCTTGAAATTCTTCAGGATCAATTTGCAATGCCCTCTCATTCGCACACGTTTGCAGTAATATCCCTGAAAATTCCTAAGAGGTTTATTTGTGATTTCTGACCTCTATTTATCAGCGTGGTTCATGCTGGTGTTGAGAATCTTTTTTTTGCTTTGGTCATCATCGTCATCATCAGCGTCGTCGTGGTCGTCGTCGTCGTCACCACCACCACCCAGACACCACCACCCAGACACCTCCACCACCACCACCACCACCACAACCGCCGTCGCCGCCACCACCACCACCACCCAGACACCACCACCCAGACACCACCACCACAACCGCCGTCGCCGCCACCATCACCACCATCCAGACACCACCACCACTACCACCACCACCCAGACAGCGCGGCGGCGGCAAGTATAAGGGCGTTTTAACACAGTCTTCATGTTAATCTATTAATTCTGAGACGTATTGGTCAAGATTTCAGTACTGTATATTAATTCCTTTCAGCCCCTTAATGACATCTGGAAGCTGCCATGTTTCTTTAGTTGATATTCTTTTATCTTTTTTGCATAAAGCTTGACGTCAGATCACCAATTCTGCTCCTAACTGTGTATAAATCCGTAATCACATATCTTCCCTTCTAATCCTTCTCTGTGAAACCTAAAATTCTAATCTTATCATCTGTGTTGTCCTCAAAATTCATGTTTCAAGGGAATTATCAGATTCTGAGTTTCCGATGCAAATGTTGAAGAAGAGAAACGAGTGTGCGTGACGAGTTATTCATCTGTAACTAGAGGCAGGAAGGTATGGATCTCATTCTATTCTTTTTCCAGTTACAATATTACTATTCTTCTCTCCCCCCATACTGAAGGCACGTCTTATATCATTTCCCAATACTTAAAAAACGGGTGCCTCTAGGAGTAAACAGAGTGATACTTTCACTTGCTGTACCAACTTCAGGAGGTTAATTTGGGCGCTAATTTGGAAAGAAGACTCTATACAGTATATCAACATGGGCCAGTGTTTCAACCGTTGCGGCGCGATGATTACTGTTGATTATGTGGGCGAAAGTAGTCCTCCGCTTAATTCATACATTTTGAAAAATTCTGTTTGTTTTTTCCTTCATCTATTCATATTCTTAATTAAGAAGTGGGGAAGGGGAACCAATAACTGTAGTTCCAGAACGGGTCAAAATTGGACCCTTACTGACAATGCATTTTCTGTTCAAAATTAACCCAGGACTCATTCCTTGAGAGCGGAACCTCAAGTCCTGGGGCACACTTTACTTCTAAAATGCATTCTTAATTGAATCAGTTAGAGAAATTTTGAATCGCCTATATCGACGTTAGTATGGAGAACAAAATGTAGTACTGTAATTCGTATGAAGAGAGAAACCTGTTTTGTACACAGGAAAAATCATCCAGTATATTACCAATATGCTGGGAATCGAACCCGGGACTCTCAGGTGAGAGCCAGACAGCATACCACTACACCACGACCAGGTAAAAGTTATCTTACATTGTCACAATTTTGTAACCAATGTCCCTCCGCCCCCAACTGTGGGCCCACAGTTGGGGGCGGAAGGACATTGTTTACAAGATTGTGACAGTGTAAGATAACTTTTACCTGGTCGTGGTGTAGTGGTATGCTGCCAGTCTTTCACCTGAGAGTTCCGAGTTCGATTCCCGGTATATTGGTAATATATTGGAGGGTAGTAATTCGTAATTCCCTCCGACAAGGAGAGTATGTTTTCACCCCCCCCCCCTTTTTTTTCTTTCCTTTTTTTTTTTAATAACAGATCGGAGGAAGGAAAAACAAATGAATAAAAGAAAATAATCCATACACCAGATTACCGGTGTCCTCTGTTCATAAAATATCTGTAACAGTTAGACTTGAACAGCTGTGGGTTGAAATTTGGAGGAAAACAACTCTGGGGAAGCGAGTTCCAGAGAGATGCAGTTCGGGGAATGAAAGAATTTTGATCGGCAAAAGTTCTGCAATATGGCTGAGTGACATTCCAGTCATGAGCGCTACCAGATGCCCGAGTAGCACGAGGGAAGGCATGGAGAGGTGGCACCATGGACGCAATTTCGTCTGAGCATTTGCCAAAAAAATATTTGTAAAATAATGCAAGGGAGGCAACATTCCTTCTTACTTGCATGGGAGGTAGTTTATTTATAATGGCAGGGTTGTTAATAATTCTAACAGCTTTGTTCTGAATTTTATCCACTTTTTTTAATGCAACCTCTCCACATCCATTCCACAAGGGTGAGCAATATTCAAGCTGAGAGCGCACATGACTCTTATAAATTATAGCTAACTGCTCATCAGCGAAGAAGTTACGGCCTCAGTACAATAATCCTAGTTTCTTAGGGGCGGTTTTAGGAAGTGATCTAACATGAGAGGTCCAGCTGAGGGCGTTGTTAAGTGAGACGCCAAGAATTTCAATACTTTTGGAGATGGGAATATTAGTGGCACTGAAGGTAATGTACGAATCTGGCAATATTTGTCTATTAGTAAATTGTATATATTTAGTTTTACTAGCATTAAAAGAGACAAGGTTGTTTTGTCCCCGTTCACTGATCGTAGATGCAGTAGGTCTTGATTTATAGAGATGGCTGTACTGAGTTGAGAGGTAGAGATATTAGACTTTGTAAATGGGTGTCTGAGTGTGAATGAACTATGTAGTGTTGAGTCATCTGCGTATGAATGGATGGGACTGTGGGTACAGATAAGAGATCATTTATATGAACCAGGAATAAGGTTGGCGCCAGAACTGACCCCTGCGGTAAGCCGGCGTTAATTGAGTGGAAATTGGAATATACATCATCTACTTTTACTCTTATTTTCCTGTCACTAAGGTATGAAGAAAGCGAAGGAACAAAAGACGTTAGTCCATAGCAAGGGAGTTTGGACAGCAGGGAACGGTTCCATACTCTGTCGAAAGCTTTAGAAATATCAAGAGCTACTGCATGAGTTTCTCCATGTAGATCAGTTGATTGAAGGATGGTATGAGTTAGGAGATTGAGTATGTCAATGGTGAATTTTTCGTGGCGAAAACCATACTGTCTATCACTAATTAAGTTGTTGGATTAAAGATGTTTAACAATGTGCTTATTAATTATAGTTTCAAATACCTTACCAAGAGAAGATGTGACAGCTATTGGTCTGTAATCGGAGGGGTCAGACGAACGTCCTTTCTTCGGAACTGGGTGGATAGTGGCTTCTTTCCATGAATTTGGGAATAAAGAAGTACATATGCATAGGCTGAATAATTTAGCTAGGAGAGAGGCAAGTTCAGGGGAACACTTTTTCAAAACAATTGGCGGAATTCCATCTGGGCCTGGAGCTTTGTTGGTAGGTAAATTGTCTAGGATGGATTTTACGTATCTTGTCTGTATTTTAAGGGGCAATTTCGGGAGAGTCAAGTTCCAGTACTGGGACTTTCTGGCTGATATCATCTATGGTAGAGTTTCTGGCAAATGTACTGGCAAAAATATCTGCTTTCCCACGCGGATCATTTGTAATGTTGCCATCTGAAGATTTTAGTGGGGAAATGGAAGATGACTTGTTAAAGTTATTATTGAAAGAATTAAGTGTTGACCAGAATGCTCTATTGTCATTAGGGTTGTTAAGTAGTTTTGATGCTTGCTTTTGAAGGAAGTTTGATTTAGCTAGATTTAATACAGCTTTTGCATGATTTCTAGCAATTTTAAATTGGGAGAGTGATTCAGATGTTTTTGATTTTAAGTAAGAGTTATATGCTTGTTAGCAGGATTACTCAAAAATTAAAAGAGATTTGGACCAAATTTGGTGGGCAGACAGCCCATATCCCAGGAAACAATTGATTAGCTTTTGGGACCGATCCCGATCGTATTACAGATTCTGTTAGCAGGATTGCTCAAAAACTAAGAGAGTTAAACCAAATTTGGTGGGTAGATACCCCGCATCCCAGAGAACAGTCGATTAACTTTTGGAGCCTATCCGGGTCGTATTACATATTCTGGATCCGGAAAATATTTTTTGTGAAACAATAATCAGTGATGAGAAAACATAACCCATTATGAAGAGCGGTTTGGAAATTACGTTGCCCTTGGAGAGATCCGATCCACTGAGTGCCCTTCCAGTTCTCTCCGACAAGAAGAGTATGTTTTTACCCCTGTTTGCTTGTTTGTTTGTGTGTTTGTTTGTCAGCAGGATTACACAAAAACTAAGAGAGATTTGGACCAAATTATGTAGGTAAATAACCCATGTCCCAGAGAACAATCGATTTAACTTCTGCAACCGATCTGGATCGCATGAAATATTCTGGATCCGGAAAATATTTTTTATGAAACCATAATCAGTGATGAGAAAACCCAACCCATTATGAAGAGTGGTTTGAAAATTACATTGCCCTTGTCGGAGAGATGCGCTGCACTGAGTGCCCCTCTACTTAGGTTGTTTTTAATCCACGTGCATTTCTTTAAATATTTTTGTCTTAACATAACAATCTACAGTCGATAACGAAAAGTATTTTGGAGTGGACCAACAATATCCTTAATAAACAGTACAGCCTGTGATGTCCCCAAGATGATTAATACTTTTTCACGTACATTTGTATATATAACTGCATCCTGCAGGTATAAGAGAAAATCGATGTATTGCATCATAAAAAGGTATATTGCGCTGTTCATCGTCTGTGGGGGCAGACTATTTCGTGCGGAATATGCACTGATAATTTTTTGATCGGCTTTATATTGCAGTACCTGAAAGAGTCAACATAGAGCGAAAGTATTCAGATAAAAAAAGAGAATGCAGCTCGGAGCTGGAATTGTCAGCAGCTATTTTTCCAATATTTTATTTAGTTTTTCAATACCATGTTTAGAGATTTTTTTTTTTTTTTATGCAAGAAAGAAGGAACCAAAGGCCAGGGGCCCGCAAACCGTTCCTTCCAAGAAGAAAAAAATACAAAAGAGAGCCAAATTCAAGATCCGTTCATTTCGAGATGCCTGGACACACGGCGGTTGAAAGACTGGAGATCATAGGAAGTAGGAAATACAGAGAGAGGGAGACCGTTCCAGAGTTGACCTGTTGCATAAATGAAGGACTGGGAATAACGGTTAACTCTTGCATTGGAGAGTTGGACAGAAAAGGGATGAGAGTTTGCTGCTAGGCGGGTGCTACGCGCGCCGTCGTAGAGGTGGAGGGATGCATGCAGACAGTTCAGAGGACAGTGACCATTGAAGTAGCAATAGAAAAGAGATAAAGATGCAACAGTGCGGCGAAGAGACAGAGGTTGAATGGAGCCAGTAAGAGAAGGGGAGTTGATGAGACGAAAAGCCTTTGACTCCACCCTATTGAGAAGAGCTGTATGTGGGGAGCCTCCCCACACATGAGAGTTGTACTCTACACAGGGGCGAATAAAACCCGTGTGTGGGTGGTTATTCGAGTGATCCATTTGAAGTTAGGTCAGGAGTGATTCAAGAAGGAGTTCTTTCGCCATTGCTGTTCGTTTTGGTTATGGATTATGTCATGAGAAAGGTTGTAAGGAGAACAGGTGCAGGAATTAACTGAAAAGAAAATAAGAAGCTGATGGATTTGGACTATGCTGATGATATAGTACTGATTTGCGGAAGTATTTACGAGATGCAGAGGGTGCTTGATTGTCTGGTGGAGGAAGGAGAAAAAGTGGGATTGGTAATATATTGTGGAATGACTGAAATTATTAATATGAACGTGGAGAACCAAATCGATTGTGTAATTGAGAATAATATGGTGAAGAATGTAGAAAATTTTAAATATCTGGGAACGATTGTATCATCTAATGGATCATGAAACAGTGAAATTGAGGAGAGGATTAGACAGGCTTGCGAGCTGTTGGAATGTTGAAATCTGTTTGGAATAATAATATGCTTTCGGTACATACTAAAATGAAAATTTACAAGTCCATGGTTAGACCAATTTTAATTTATGGGCATGAGTCATGGTACAGTACAATTGCAACAGATCAGAAAGTATTAGGATTTGAGAATAAAATACTGGGAAGGATTCTTGGGATAAAGTGGCAAGACAGAGTTACAAATGAAAGAGTAAGGGATATTACGAGAGTGGAACCAGTTAATGAATATGTGAGACTGTCTCGCTGGAAGTGGCTGGGGCACATATACAGAAAAGCAGGCAGTTTAATACAGGATGTGCCAGAGTGGACTGCTAGAGGAAGAAGAGGTAGAGGTAGGCCGAGGGAAGCCTGGTTAAGGACAATGAAAACAGAAGCAGGAGAGGAGTGTTGGTGGGACCTGAAGGAGATGGCAAGAGACAAATATTGGTGAAGAGAGTTAATCGAGACCCTATGCATCCCGTGGGGTGCCACAGGAAATGATTGATTGATTGATTGATAAAGTCAGCAGCTGTGCAGGGGTAAAGAAGGTACGGAGTCGGCTTAGCACACCTAATCTCTTGGAAGCAGCTTTTACAAGGATTCCAATATGATCTTTCCAAGATAAGTCCCGAATGAATGAAACCTCAAGCATGTTCAAGGATGATGCAGGGTTGAGCTGGATATTATTAAACATTAGTGGGTACTCCTGTGGAAGATTATGTCGGGTTGATAGGTGTGAAAATTGAGTTTTTGATGCATTAAAAACAACAAGATTATTTTTACCCCAATCAGAGATACGAGCCAAGTCAGACATTAGGTTTGCCATAACCTCATCCCTTGTGTGTTGGTAAATACTTACAACTTTGATAACTGGAAAAGAAAAAAAAAAAAAAAAAAAAACCTTAACTCACACACGTCATTTTTTAAGCTAAAAATATCTTGGAAACTGACGTTGTTATCTTGATTGTGTGATATCTGCGGTCTTGATGGTGAGTGGGACTGTAATAGACTAGAATAATAAATGAGTCATGTTATCGGAATCAGTTATTTAGGTTACAATTTCTTGCTAATTATGTGCAAATACAGTTAGTTACTGTGAACTTCATGAACATGTATGCAGTTTCCCATGTCTCCCATCTTCCTCCAACAGCATTATCACCTCGAAGTTTGTGAATAGAAGGAGAAACGGAAGTAGCTGGTTTCCACTGTTTCGTCTACCGTTTACCCTCCCTCTGTAAGCTCGTTCATCGCCATGTAATTCTTCTTCAGTATTGTTCACCTTTCGTTTGGGTATATTGAAACCACCTAATATATTAATCTATTGACTGATATATGCATCAGTGATAAGATGGCTATGACAAAGCGACCTCCAAGCATTTGTATCCCTGCTTAGTCACTTTTCCTTGCACAACACAACCCCTCTCCTCGTCCCTTACAATAAACAGCTCCTCACCTTGTCACTACATTGTTCTTGGCTTATCTTCTATCAGGGTTTTGGGTATCAGGGGTCCGGACCTCTTCTTACTCACATGTATAAATATGAAAGTAAATCAGTAATGTTTAAAGCGCACACCTATTGCCATCCTTGCCTCCAAAGTTATAATATGGTTCTTTCCATAGCTAGTGCGGTAAAGTTTAAAGAGATTATTCAGTACTTAACTGTGTTGGACTTAGGTAAATATGAATACCCCACTAATACCCTCGTCCTTTCCAGCGCCTTTAAAAGGCACCACAAATACGAGGTGTTTACAGGCATATCTGTCAACCAACATGGCGAGTGTTTCTTGAACTCCATCAGCCTCAACTTTTTAAAACTATATTTAATAAGAGCATTTGCTTTTTCATTTAAAACTCTTTAAGTGTGGGAGGGCTCCCAACAAACAGCTCTTCCTAGCAGGGTGGAGTCAAAGGCTTTTTGTCTTATTAACTCTCTTCCTCTCACTGACTCCCTTCAGGCTCTGTCTGTTCGCCGCACTGTTGCGTCGTTATCATTTTATTAGCGGTACTTCAGTGATCACTGCTCTTCCGAATTATTTGCCTGCATTCTTCCTCCACTACGGGGGCGCGTAGAGGTGACATGTAGAAGTGTATGGTATGTAGGAGGACTGCTGGACCTTGGGAGCAGTCTGTGAAGCCTGTGCCCAGAGTCGGGCGCGCGCGCACACACACACACACACACACACACACACACACACACACACACACACACACACACACACACACACACACACACACACACAGCCCGTCTGGCAGCAACTCTATCCGCTTTTCTTTCCAACGCACTAATGCAAGAGTTGGCCTATACTCCCAGTCATTACCTCCGCGAACGAAGTTGGTGTAGGTTATGTATTCACGTATGTTTTTGCCTCCGCCAAGGAGGTTATGTTTTACCCCATGTTGATTGGCTTGTGTGTTTGTCTGTTTGTCTGTTTGTCTGTATATTGGCAAGATTACTAAAAAGATTATGAACGGATTTTGATGAAATTTTATGGAAGGGTGGGCCGTGGGCCAAGAAAGAAATGATTAACTTTTAGTATAACTCACAATATCTCCAAAAGTCCCCCATGAAGTATTGTGGAAAAGTGAGCCGTGGGCTAACAAAGAATTTATTAAATTTGGGGGCAGATCAGGATCCGGATCCTGTATCCACGGATCCGGATCCTTTTTAATGTTTGTCAGTCCACACGATATCTCCAAAAGTTCTCAACGAATTTCATTGAAATTTTGTGCAAGGGTGGGCCATGGGCCAAGGAAGAATTGACTAAACTTTGTGGCGGATTCGGATCCGGGTCCTATGTATCCCGCACAATATCTCCAAAAGTTCTCAATTCATTTCAATAAAATTTGGTGGATGAGTGGACCGTGGGTCAAGAAACAATTGATTAAATTTGGGGGCGGATCCGGATCCTGTGTATACCACACAGTATCTCCGTGGATCCGGATCCAGATCCTTTTCTAATAGCAATGGCATTGGCGGAGATATGCGCTCTGTGAGTGCTTTCTAGTGTATGTATGCAACAGGTTAACTCTAGAACTGTCTTCATGTGTCGTATTTCCCTCTGCCTATGACCTCCAGTCTTTTAAATGTAGTGTGTCCAGGCATCTCGAAATGAACGGATCTTGAAATTGGCTCATTCTTTTTTTTTTCCCTTGTCCTGGAGGGATCAGTAGTGCGGTCTTCCAGCCTTTGGTTCTTTGTAGCTTGCATTATAAAAAAAAAAAAAAAATGGGAGGGAGAGTGAGTCTGATTACTCTCTTTGTCAGTGTCCCAAGTTTCATTCTCGCTGCATATGTCCCATCTCAAAATATTTCGCCAAGTGTTCCCCCCTCTGTATGGCTCGAATCTGCCATTGAGACAAGAGATATCCACCCGATGGAGTTCGTGTTGTGGCCAGCACGTGTGGAGTCAGCTGCTGCCAACGACGGTGTAGGTGTGTTGTAAACGGGCCGCCGACACAAGCTGCATCCCTCGCCTGACTGCTGCAATCGGATGACGTAATTTCTTTTATTTTATTTATTTATTTTTTTTCATTTCTTTTATACACTCATGGTGGTGTCAGTTTTACCATTTTGTTATTGACTAAAACCAGACACTTTTATTCAGCTGAAAGTGAATCACAGGAATCCGAGAGTGTTAATCTTCGAAAGGATCTCTAGCAGTGAGGGTGTTACTGAATTCTTGTGGTACGTAACTGACCCCCTTCTCAAGAAGAAGAGATGGAGAGAAAAAACTACCTTGCTGAGGAAAACCCTATCATGAACAGAAACAAAATAAGGAAGTATAAAAGTATGAGATGTGGGAACTTTATACCCTTCACTTAATGTCATTGGCGTGGTGTGGCTTCGCTGGTCACTGAAGTCTACGGGAGTGGCGAACCTCGCGCCCGAAAATTGTTTGGGAGAGACGAACGGACAGAGGCACACACACACACACACACACACACACACACACACACACACACACACACACACACACACACACACACACACACACACACACACACACACACACACACACACACACACACACACACACACACACACACACACACACACACACACACACACACACACACACACACACACACACACACACACACACACACACACACACACACACACACACAACACTAAACGGAGTATAATTCTTTGGCCAGGTAGACACTTCGACAGATCTTGTATTTACCCTGTCACTCTTCACCCATCAGTACAATTGGGGACCTGGATGTTGATTCGATTGTTGCGTGTCCTGTTCTTGGGGAAGACTGAGACGCAGCAGAAGTTAGTTGTCTGGCTCAGTGGTGCTCGTGCAGTCGACAGGTGTTGATCTAAACCGGCTTCTGGCTGGTTTAGTTATCAAGAGAGAGCCACATGGGTCGCGAAACTTGCTTGCGGAAGTTGGAAAGTCGCAAATAACTCCAGTCTCTTCGAAGTCTGTGAGATATAAGCTAAAAATTGCTTGAATAATACGAAGTCCTATGAAAGATCTTTTTAACCTGCCACTAAATGGAAATATGTACAGGATGCCCCAGGAAATGAGAAATTTAGGGTTATTCCTGAGCTAATTTTGATTAATCAATATGGTTAAACATTTATCGATAACTTTGAGTGAAATAAGAGGAACAATATTCACATAAGGTCATCAGTAACAATACTTATGTAACGCTTGACATTGGACTTTTAGAGAGAGAGAGAGAGAGAGAGAGAGAGAGAGAGAGAGAGAGAGCATTATTCCTCCCCCCTAAAAAAAAAAAAAAAAAATGCATAAAATTCTCTGAACCTTTTCTCACACATTTCTGGGGACATCTTGTAAATCTAGATCGAAATGTAAACATCGGTAAATCTCCAAACCCCGTGCCTCAGTCTGCCCATGGGAGACGTGCAGTAGTTTTTTTTTTTTTTTTTTTTTTTTTTTTTTTTTTACGTTGACTCCATCCTCGTGTCCACAGAATTTGTCACCTGTGCTAGAGCATTTTTTTTTTTTTTTTTTATTGGAGGCGGGGAGAGGCAAAGTTCAAGTATAAATTTTCGTTGTTTAAAGAATTGTTTGTAGTGTTTAGATGACGATCGTTTATATTCAGTAAATTATGTACTGCTATTTCTCTCTCTCTCTCTCTCTCTCATTTACACTTTCCCCTCTCCTGTACTTACATTCACCCTCCCCTCTTATTGGTCCTCCTTCCATCACTACCCTACAAACTTTTCCTCTTACAGTACCCTCTTTCCGCCCATCAGTAGCAAATATAAGGGCAGATACTGGCAATAAAAAGCACCATTACTCCTTCTCACTGTCAGAGATTCGGAGAGAGGGACACAGATAATGATACAGGGGACCCCGAGAGAGACATAATTAGTGAACAGCAGCTTGACAGGATTAATGATGATTGTGTGTGTGTGTGTGTGTGTGTGTGTGTGTGTGTGTGTGTGTGTGATGAATAGTAGGTAGACAAACAATGATTAATTATTTGTGTGTGTGTGTGTGTGTGTGTGTGTGTGTGTGTGTGTGTGATGAATAGTAGGTAGACAAACAATTATTAATTATTTGTGTGTGTGTGTGTGTGTGTGTGTGTGTGTGTGTGTGTGTGTGTGTGTGTGTGTGTGTGAATGGAGGAGGTAGTTGGCCTGGTCTGAACTGGTCTGTCACTTATAGACCCAACACCACCGTAAGAACTCTCTCTCTCTCTCTCTCTCTCTCTCTCTCTCTCTCTCTCTCTCTCTCTCTCTCTCTCTCTCTCTCTCTCTCTCTCTCTCTCTCTCTCTCTCTCTCAGCTGTATAAGACGTTCAGTATGAAAGTAGCAGCAGTGTGAGAGGCGATTGGAGTACGAAAAATAGTAGCAGTATGAGAAACAGCTGCAGTATGAAATGGAACAGGATTAGGAGAAGGAATAACATTAGTATGAGCGTGTTGGCTAGTATGAGGAGTAACAGTAGGAGTATTTGAAAAGGAAGGATAGTGTGAGGAAATAGAAGTACTAGTATTATGACGCGTGAGTTAGTGTGAGAAAGAGCAGTTCTGTGTGGAGTAGCAGTAGCAGTGTGAAGGCAGCAGTATATGGAGTAGTATAAGTATGAGAAAGAGTAGTAATATAATCAGCAGCAGCAGTATGAGTAGAAACAGTATGAGGAGGACAAGCAGTATGAGACGTAGTAGCTCTAGTAATATGTAGTAATATGAGAAATAGCAGCAGTATGATGATTCAATATGAAAAGAAAGAGCAGTATGACAATGTATAACAGTAGTAATATGAGGAACAATAACAGTAGTGTATCAGTATGAGTAGTAACAGTATGAGAAGAGTATCAGCAGCTGTAAGAGAAAGAGCACAGTTTTAGTATGAATAGGAGTAGAAACACTAGTAAGAGAAGGAGTTGCAGCATGAAGAGGTATAACAGTATGAAGAGAGTTATCAGTAGGAGAAATAGTATCATTATCAGTATGAGAAGTATCATCATGAAAAGGAGAAACAGTATGAGAGAGAGAGAGAGAGAGAGAGAGAGAGAGAGAGAGAGAGAAATATGACGAGGATTGGCAGTATGAGAAGGGACAGGAATGTGATAATGATGTTGCTGTTTAAAAAGTAGTAGTTAGGAAAGGAGTACTAGTATGAGAAGAGGAAACAGCAGAAAAGTGAGAGAGCAGAAGTATGAGAATGTATTACAGTATGAGAAGATAACAGGATGAGAAGGAGCAGCAGTAGCAGTATGAAGAGTAGCAGTAACAGCATGAGGAGAGGCAGTAATGACATGAGTAGCAGTAACAGTATGAGGAGTAGCAGTAATGACATGAGTAGCAGTAACAGTATGAGGAGTAGCAGTAATGACATGAGTAGCAGTAACAGTATGAGGAGTAGCAGTAATGACATGAGTAGCAGTAACAGTATGAGGAGTAGCAGTAATGACATGAGTAGCAGTAACAGGAGGAGGAGTAGCAGTAGTAGTATGAGGAGTAGCAGTAGCAGTATGAGGAGTAGCTGTAGTAGTATGAGGAGGAATAGCAGTAGCAGTATGAGGAGGAATAGCAGAAGCAGTATGAGGAGTAGTAGTATGAGTAGGAGTATCAACAGTAGTATGAGGAGTAGCAGTTGCAGTATGAGGAGTAACAGTAGCAGTATGAGAAATATCAGAAGCTGTGTGAGAAGGAGTAGCAGTATGAAAAGAAGCAAGAGCAATAGGAGAAAGACTTAAAGTATGAGTAGTAGTAGTAATAGTAATAGTAGTAGTGTAAGCAGCAGCACTAACAGTATGAGAAGTAACAGTAGCAGTAGGAGAAGGAGCCGCAATATGAAACTTAGTAGCAGTATGAGCAGTAGCAGGCGCAGTATGAGAAATAGTAGCAGTGTAAATTGAAGTGAGCAGAAGGGACGAATAAGAGGCCTATTGGGCAGGAATAAGGTTACCTACCAGCTTAAAGTGATTACCCTCAAGATCTAAACTCTCAGGGGTAAGCCTACTGGGAATAAGTCGTAGATGTAACAGTAGCAGTAGTCGTAAATATAGAGGTGGTGGTGGTGGTGGTGGTGGTGGTGGTGGTAGTAGTAGTAGTAGTACTAGTAGTCGTAAATATAGTGGTGGTGGTGCGAGTAGTGGTGGTAGTAGTCGTAGTAATGGTAACAGTAGTAGTAGTAGTAGTAGTAGTAATGGTAACAGTAGTAGTAGTAGTAGTAATAGTAGTACAAGTAGTTGTAGTAGTAGCAGTAGCAGCAGTAGGAATAGGAGTATATGAAGTAGAGTAGCATTAAGCGGAGAATAAGGAGTAATTTCCGTTATTAAAGTGAGGAGGAGGAGGAGGAGGAGTAGAGGTAGTAGAAATAACAGGAGTAGGAGTATTAGGAGAGGGAGTAAGAGCAGAATAAGTAGGAGCAGGAGTGTAAAGAGTAACAGAAGATAGGTGTAGTCGATATAGGGTAAGATTTATAGTAGTACAAGTAGGAACAGCAATAGAGTAGCAGTAGGAGACTTAGTAAGTCAATGGTGTGGTCAAATAGAGAGAAGAGGAAGGAAATGTTTGATGAAAAGGTGCATATGAGTGACCTTGAGGTGTGGAAGAGACGTGGAAGGCAAGATGTGTGTGAATATGGCAAGTCAGATGTGAGAGAGCAAGGTATGAATACGGAAGAAGCACACGAATTGACAAAAGAAATGGTTAATGATGAATTCCAATGCACATGACAGTAGTTGTATCCATTTAAACACTGCAACCAATAGAATGGTCTCTACTTCACATGCTGTATAAGGAGAAGGTCTGTATCGATTGTTGCTGTAAGGTGGAGGCGAGAGGGTTAGTGTCTTGAATGATGAGCGTACTACAGGAATTCACAGACAGGTTTACAGGGCAATCAGTTAGTCCTAATGCTTTCCCTTCCTGACTCTCATCCTGTCCACGGCATAGTGAATAAGATTAGAATGAATGATAATGGCTGCAAAGAAAGATTATTTGAGATAACAAAACACAGCAATACAGATTGTCATTTTCGCTTTAATTTTGTTAATGGTGTGCAGTCCTTTTTTTTTTTTTTTTTTTTTTTTTTGTCAGTATTAGTGCCGTCAGAAAGCGAAGATAATAAACAGCATGGTGAAGGGTATCATCATCAATGGCAGTAATCGGTGTATCAATAGCAGTGGGAGTAGAATCGGGAATAGGAAGGGAAAGAGCAGTATTTCATTTTCCCCCCTTTTTTTCTCTCTTTTCTTTTTCCTGTGTTTACGACTGCGTGCCTCGTTGCATCCTCTCTTATCTCTCCCTTTCTGCTTCCCCCTACTCTACGTCCCACACACCTTGTGAAACATTTGACGCTCCGGTTCCGCCTTTTTCCCTCCTCAGGAAATTATACTCTCGTGTTTTTCCTTTTCTCTGAGTGCTGTTTTGGAACCAGCAGAGAATAGATGGGTATGTGGCGCACTGTGTATATGGTCAAGCCCTTCGTACTTGCCTATTTTACCGTTTCTAGATCCTACCCAGTGCTTGGCTACTCCTAACCAATAATTCATTTCCATTTTTAGGGTTCCAGACTAATGAGACAGAATTATGCATGATATTAATGATTGATTTTTAAGATCACTGTGTGTTACAATGTTGCCATAAAACACCACTTTAGTTATCATAGTATGTTTCAGGGGTATTTCTGATCTGTGAATATTACGATATACCCATGATGATTGCCAGAGTGATACTTGTAAACAAAATCCGTAAGTGATTTCCTAGTATATAATTTTGTTCATATATACGACGTCATCCGAAGCCAAATATTTGGTGTATAAGGGAAACATGATACGTTAACTAAGACGGTCAATATTCTTTGTTAGGGTATGTGACTGTCCTAGAGGTGTTTAGAGTCACTCAGGTTAGGACAAATTGCAGTTATTTGTTGGTAGATGTGTGTCCAGTGCCTAAACAAGTGAAATTAATATTGCTAACATCAAATTAGGTGTTAAAGAATATGACCGTTAACTCTTGTGAAATAAGTACGTGAAATGTAGACAAAATATTCCACTGACTCTTCATTGCTTGTTAATGTAGCCTGATAAAGAAAATATTTTTACAGAAGTCGTTTGAAGCATTGTCGTTCCTTGTTTTTCTTGCATCTTTATAGCCTTTTTTCTTTTTTACTCTCATTCGTGATAATTTATGAAGGCGAGTGGTTCTTGAGCATGATAGTGTCATATGATTATTAACTACATGAACAGTAATTTTGCTAAACTATTAATTTTGTAGACTGCGTTGTATATATTCAGTTTTTCACATCCGGTGTATCTCAGTTCGATTGTGTTTAATCTTGAAAATTAAGTACATCTAACTAAAATGCGACTTCCTTTCAATTTTATCTCTTACATGAAGCCTTTTTATTTTTTCATTTTGTACTTTGCATCTACCTGCTTTATACTCATGATGGGATATATATCAATGAACAGAAATACCTCATATAGTTCAATATTTCAAGTCCTACTAAATGCTTAATGTGGAAATCTGCAATATTAGGCTTCGAGGAGACTGATTAGGAACATTAAAGGTACACCGCAAAAAATAATAATAATAATAATCTTTACCGCTGGCTGCGATGAACTCTGAAATGATTTCTAAAAGTGAGACAATGTTCATCTGGTATTGATAGTAGTTCAGAATCCTTGGTCCTTATGTCATATTGCATCACACTACAAGGGTAACGAATATATTTTTAGTGGGTGTACATTTAACTCCTTTGTAATCGCCTCGTATGTTAAATGTATGGTATCTCCAGATGATATAGTTTAGCTGAGGAGACAGATTTCGAGTTGGAGGGACTGAATATAGCTTACAATGTCCCCTTTACTTGTAAGATGTTCTCATAAGCCCAATACGATTTCTGGAAGCTGGAAGAATTATTTGACGTCCTAAGGGTGAAGGGGAAAGCACCTTATCAGGAAAAAAGGTCTCTGACAAAAAATGCCTATATATATAGCTTCCTGACGGTGTACCATATCTTCACGTAGGAGGACACCTGTAAGGTATACTCGTCAGGTAAGGAAGCTCCCTAACACCTCTTCGTAAACGATTTATTTTGTTGATTACACCTTAATGTCGTCTTCTGTGTTACTGAAACCATCCTAATATCAGTATACTCTCCATAAATAACACAAAATTATATTAACCGGCTGTATAAAAAATAAATCGATAAGGAGGAGGTGTTAGGGAGCTTCCTTACCCGACGAGAATATAAGAGTTAGATCCGTATTCTTAAAACTAATTAACAGTGCGAAGGTGTTGGCAGGCTCTGATTAAACACTACCAATTTCAGAGCATCTGTTACGAAAGAAAGAGCTTTGATTGCATTCTCCATTATGCATTTTACACCGAGAGGAAAAATCATGCATATTATCATCTATCTGTCTATCCGTTTATTGCCAGACGCCTTGCATAAACTAATCGCCTCCAAGTCGCCCTGTTCCCCGCAGTGTCACTGCCCTGCTCCCAGCTCACACTCCCGTTTCTCATACCCCTCTCCACTCCTTCCTCCATCTCATGCTTGGCCTCCCCCTCCTTCTTCCCCCCTCCACCTCGCTCACATGCACTCTCCTCGTCAGTCTCTCACTCTCCATCCTCTCCACATATTTTCATCACGTGTTTATATTCCGAGGTAAAAAATGACTGGGCTGGGGTTCCCTTTGCGATCTTCAGTTCAATAGTTCCCTCCTCACCCATTCCTCTTGATATGAC
Organism: Coenobita brevimanus; assembly: GCF_032717465.1. Taxonomy (NCBI): domain Eukaryota; kingdom Metazoa; phylum Arthropoda; class Malacostraca; order Decapoda; family Coenobitidae; genus Coenobita; species Coenobita brevimanus. The sequence continues at coordinate 49,556,922 of NC_137050.1, forward strand.
AGATTACACTTTGTAGATTTGGATATGCTTCTCTGCTAGCTTTTATATATTGATAACAGTGAGGGGTGTAAAGTGGCTAGATTAGGAATATATATACCAAGAAAGAATGTTAAAGTCCATGCGAGTAGAATACATTACCAAATAGCGTAAAATAAGTCAATAAATAAAATCTCAGAGTTTGTAAGGCCACACTTTAACTTCATCAGCCGTATTGTTTCGTTATATTTCACAGACACTTTTCTTCATGGAGGCGATTTGTTTGTGGCCACCCCTTACGGGATTGAGGCGTCTGGCAATAGATAGATAGAGATAGACTATTCTTCAGCTAAGGAGATATTTTTATAAAGGCAGCAATTAGACATAGCCTCACATGAGGACGGCATTTTAGAATACTAGAGGTTAAAAATAGCTTCCTTTAGCCCCTTTACTACAAGAGATCTTCCCTAAATTACATCTTCGTCTGTGGATAGCAAAAGTGAGGCAAGAGAAGAATATCCTTGAGGCGAACAGATGAAAGGATTCGGTGACAGAGGGACAGGGAAAGTAAGTGTTATTCCAAATTAATGAGTCCTCATGGAAGTAATTATGGTACAGTATAATGAAAGAGTTTTTCCTACACCTTAGCCTCGCTCTTGACACATTTGCGTTAATTAGTTTTTTCTTTTTTTCCTTTTTTTTTCTTTTTTAGCGTGTTCACCAGTACGACTATCATTCATTAAACTTGGTGTTATTTCTCTCTCTCTCTCTCTCTCTCTCTCTCTCTCTCTCTCTCTCTCTCTCTCTCTCTCTCTCTCTCTCGTTGGTTAGATAATACTAGAATTACACTTTTTTTTCATACAGATAACCTCGTCATGAGACAAAAGGCTTTCCATGTACCCCTATACACTCTCTCTCTCTCTCTCATCCTATTAGCCTTATTAGGGCTTAATCCCATCCTCGCCCGATCAGCCGCCGCCACTACTATAATGCGGACGTAAATGTAGCAGGGGCGGGTATTGGGGGGTTTGGCCATGTCTCATCATTACTGGGGCCATCTCGCTGAGGCACTTGCACCCATGGCACTCAGCTCTGCCCAACCATTATAGGCTTTTTTTTTACTTTCTTGTGTGTGTGTGTGTGTGTGTGTGTGTGTGTGTGTGTGTGTGTGTGTGTGTGTTTGTGTGTGACTGCTGATTTTTTTTCTTAATATTCGTTCTCCATTACTGTTTTTTTTTTTTTTCTGAGAGTATAGTTTCTTCTCTTCCATTGGTGACCTTTTTCATGTTAAAGTTTTCCAGTTTTTCATCTCTTGCTTGTGGCTAATAATAATAATAATAATAATAATAGTCTGTCTCATCATTAGTTTTACCATCTCATTGAGGCGCCTGTACCCTTGGCTTTCATCACTGTCCAGGTACAATATTTTCTTTTTTCTCCTTACCATTTTTTCCTTACTACCCTCTTATGCTTTTCTGTGGTTAGCTTATTTTTTAAAGCAATTTTGCCATTTTACTCTGCCTCCCTTTTCTTTTTCTTCAGTAATGATCTCGCACACGTGGATTATAAGTTCTGTCTATCTGTCTATCTGTCTATCTCTCTATATTTATGAAACTTATCTGCTGGCTCCTTCTTTTTTCTTTGGTATTTTTCTCTCGTCTCTGGCATCTAATAATGTCCTTGGTATTTTTCTGTGGCTCATGATTAGTGGGATAATTTCGGTAAGCTAGTGGCAATTTCAGGCTCTCATCTCTGTCCAGTTATTATATTCCTTGTTTCGTCCTATGGTTACTTCTTTATCTTTGCCATCCTTGCGTTCCTCCTCCTACTTTCTTTCTTACTGCTTTTTGTATTGGCTCTCATTTCTACTAAGGGATGTGGTTTTCTTTTTGTTCCTCTGGTAACCTGTTTTCTTCGTCCATTGTCTTGGTGTCCTTGTCTTCTCGCAGGCTGCTAATAATCTCTATTTTATTTCTGTCTCAAAACCATCTCGGTAAGGCAGCGACACCCAGTGTTTTTATCTGTTCAGACGTCATGTATTTTTACGTATTGTTTTTCTTCATTTGGTTACTTTGTTTTTCTTGCGCCGTGCTTCGTTATTTTTCCCCTCCATCTTTTGCTGCTCAGCTTTTATGTTTCTTTTTCTTCATGTGGTTCTTTTATCTGCCTGTCTGCTCATGGTTTCCTTTGTGACATCTTTCCTGCTGGGTCTCGCCTCTGCACAAGCATTTTATTTCCTTTTTCTCCCTGTGACCGATTTTTCTTCCTTCATTTTTCTCATTTTTTTAATTTTCTCCGACTTGTGCCTTTCATGTACCTTCAGGCCATTTTTTAAGTCTTCTTTTGTGACCACTTTTTCTGCTGATGATCTTTTTTTTATGAGCTTCTCTTGACTCTAACTTATAATGATCGTCTCTATTTTTTCTGCGTCTAATTGCCAGTGGAGTCGTCTCAGTAAACCACTAGCACCCTTGGTTCTTATATCTGCCTCGGCATTATATTTTTTTCCCCGTATTAATTTTCTTTTTCCTGCTGCTGTTACTATTGGATATCATCTCTCGACCTGAATTGTTTGTCTTTTTAGCTTTTTTTTCTTTTTCAGCTGCCGTGTGTTTTTCTTATTTCCATTTGGCTCTTGTCTCTAATAAAAAATAATACCGTATTCTCCTTTTTTTTCATCTAGTCTTTATTTTATTCTTTTTCCTTGTTGTCTATCCCTGTTTTGCTTTTTCCCCTACTAGCTTTTACCTTGGATCCTAAGTTTATTTTTCTGATGTTAATTTTTTCTTGCTGCTTACATCTTCCTGTACTTTTATGTTTTTTTCTTTTCTCCGGCCAAGGGTTATATTTCTAATTTTTTCCCATTATTTTATATTCTTTTTTCTGGCCGTATTGTTTGCGTTCTCGAGGCTTTCGTCATCTCGAGCCCTGAGATTACATTTTAATTTTTGTGTTGTTACATTGTTTTGGCTTTTGTTGCTCTCCTTCTCTTGACTCTAGTAACTTTCTTCTCTTTCCGTGACCACTTTTTCTTGCTCCTTTTCAGTCTTTTCTTCCTTTTACGTGCTATTGTCTTGAGGATAATATTAGATTTTTTCTTCCTATATCATCCCCCCTTCTTTCTTGCAGCCCTTTTTCTTTTTATTTCTCCAGTATTGACTGACATTTCGTACATTAAGATTATACTCATTTTTAACTTTCTTTGGATAATGATAATCTTGTTCCTCTTATTGTCATTTTTCTTGTTTTTTCTTGCGTTACTTCCATAGCACTTGGAGTCGTAGCTGAGGAAGAACTATATTTTCTGTTCTGTTCTGTGTTGACATTTCGTACCATCTTTCTGCCCTTTACATTTCTAACAGTTTCTTTTTTCTCTTCTACCTTCCTGTTTGTGTTTCTCGTCTAATGCTGTGTTGTTTTCTTCTCTCATTTCTCTGGAACATAAACATCTCTCTTATGTTCTGTGTTTGTGTTTTCTTGCTGCGATTTTTTTTTTTCTCTTCTACCTTCTTCTTTGTGTCTCTCGTCTAATACCGTGTTGTTTCTTCCTCTTATTTCTCTGGAACATAAACATCTCCCATATGTTCTGTGGCTGTCTTTTCTTGTTGTCCTGCCTTGTTTTCCATTTCGTTGTCTGGGTCTCATCTGTGGTAAAGGAATATATTGTATAAACATTTTTTTTTCCCTGTTGCTGCCTTTTTTTTTTGTTTTTTGTTTTTTTTACTCTCTCTCTCTCTCTCTCTCTCTCTCTCTCTCTCTCTCTCTCTCTCATTTTATTATCCTATCTATCTTGTTCTTTTTTTTTCTTCCTTGATTTTTTGTCTATCTGTCTGTGTCTGTCTATCTCTGTCTGTTTCTATCTGTCTATCTTTCTGTTTGTGTCTGTCTATCTTTCTGTCTGTGTCTGTCTGTCTGTCTGAGTGTCTGTCTGTCTACTCTTGCTTGCTTCTCGTCTCCACTGCTTGGTTTCTACTGTAGCAAAAGATTCTGTTTTTTCTCCAGCCTTTTGTTGCCTTCTCTCGCACTCCTTGTCTCGCCTCATAACTATTCTCTTTTGCATTTTTTTTTTCTTTTCGTGTTTTCCGTCTTTTGTCGTGCCTCTGACCCTTAGATTATAATAATTTTGTTCTTCCTGTAGGTGCTTTCTCATAATTTATTTCCCCTTGCTTTCATTTTCTCTCAGTCTCAAATATATACTAAATATCTCTTTCTTTTTCCGTGGCCCGTGTTGCTTGCTTCTCCTCCGTTTTCCTTTACCTCTTCCGGCTGATGTCTTGAACCCTAGATTATACTGCGTTTTCCCTTTATATATATATATATATATATATATAGATAGATAGATAGATATATATATATATATATATATATATATAGATATATATATATATATATATATATATATATATATATATATATATATATATGTGTGTGTGTGTGTGTGTGTGTGTCCAACTCTGGGCATAGGCTTCACAGCCTGCTCTCAAGGCCCAGTAGTCCTCCTACATACCATACACCTCTCTACATGTCACCACTTCGGCGCTAACACCCACCGTCCATATGGAATACATGCTAGGGCTGTCTCATGCAGGACTGGTGTATTGGTATTAGCGGGGGTACTTTTATGACATGTCGGCGGGTCATTTGGAAGATCAGGAAAGTCTGCTTTTATGAAATTCAAATCCTTAAACTGTTCCCTGCCCCAGCCGGGATTCGAACCTAGGTCCATCAGGACTGCAGCAGGCCGCCTCTCTACCGATTCAGCCACCGCCTCCCTATATATATATATATATATATATATATATATATATATATATATATATATATATATATATATATATATATACTGTATATATATATATATATATATATATATATATATATATATATATATATATTGCTTGTCATATACTGTGCTGTTTTCCTTTTCTTTCGTTAATTATCGCCTGCCTTTAGCATGGCGAGGCGATATAGTTCATGTGTGTGTGTGTGTGTGTGTGTGTGTGTGTGTGTGTGTGTGTGTGTGTGTGTGTGTGTGGTCAAAAATATCTATAAAAGTTGTGGCCGAAAATCCACCAAACCTTCAGGAAATAGCAACTCTGTGGATTTGCAAGATTACTGTTTTTGGTGATTTGGTCAGAGCCGATCGAGTGCCAGCCACCATGTATTTTTTAATATGGATTAGCTTTTTTGAAACGCGGTGACTGAATTCAATACATTTTGCGAATATCTGTTGCCCACTTTTAGCAAGGCGAGGTGATGTAGTTATTTTGGCTTGTGTGTGTGTGTGTGTGTGTGTGTGTGTGTGTGTGTGTGTGTGTGTGTGTGTGTGTGTGTGTGTGTGTGTGTGACAAAATATCTCATCTTCAAGTTTGGTTTGTAGGTAGCTTGTACCTTAGCCAGTAATATAGTTTGGCGGGCGATTAGCATTCGGGGTCTGCTTCTGTTTCATTTAATTATCGTCCAATCCCCTTTTTTTGTGACTATGTTTTTCCTGCCTATCTCCCTTCTTTTCATTCAGTGCTTTTCCTAGTTCAGGTTTATCTTTTTTCGTTCGTCGCCTTTTCTTGATCCTCTCCCATTGTTATGTTTTACTGTTTGTGTTTCTCAGTTTTCTTTTCCTCGATGTTTTTCCTGTCGCTTCTAATGTCTTGGTTTTTTTTTTCTCATCTACTCTGTTATTTACGTTTTTCTTCTGTTTTCTTTACTGTCTTTTCTGCTTTTTCCCCCTTTCTCAGATTTTCTTTCTCTTCTCTTATGTTTTCTCTACTGTTTTGTCTGCTTTTTTCCCCCTTTCTCTGATTTTCTTTCCCCTCCCATGTGTTTCCTTTTTTTTCACCATTTTTCTAGGCTTTGCTATTGTCTTTCTTTCCCTCTCATCTGTCATATTTTTCTTAATCCCACTCCTCTCTGTCTTCTTTTCCTTCTCTCAGTTTGACTTTTTTTTCCGTTGAGTCCACTGTCTTGCTGTTCTTCCTGTTTATTGCTTGTTTTTTCATTGTCTCCTACTTTGTTTTCTGCTTCCTCTGTTTGCCACCAATTTCTTATCCCTTCTCATCTAATTTTTCTTACTGCCTTCTTCAGTCAATCAATCAGTCACTTAATCAATCAGTCATTTCCTGTGGTACCCCACGGGATGCACTGGGCCTCGATGAACTCTCTCCACCAATATTTGTCTCTTGCCATCTCCTTCAGGTCCCACCAACACTTCTCTCCTGCTTCTCTTTTTATTGTCCTCAACCAGGTTTCCCTCGGCCTACCTCGGCATCCTCTTCCTCTAGCATTCCACTCTGGCACATCCTGTATTAAACCGCCTTCTTTTCTGTCTGTGCCCCCCAGCCATTTCCAGCGAGACAGTCTCACATATTCATCAACTGGTTCCACTCTCGTAATATCCCTTACTCTTGTATTTGTAACTCTGTCTTGCCACTTTACCCCAAGAATCCTTCTCAGTATTTTATTCTCAAATCCTAATACTTTCTGATCTCTTGCAATTGTACTGTACCATGACTCATGCCCATAAATTAAAATTGTCTTCTTAGTCCATTATATTATGTCTTTTACCTATTTTCTTTCTCTGCCATTGTCTTGTTCTCTTTTCACTTCTACTCTTTCTTTTCTTCCTTATTTACTATCATATCTTTAGTGGTATTTTGCTGGTCTGCTTTCCCCTTTCTACTATCGATTTTGTAGCTGTTCTTTCTTGCACCTGATCCCACTCTTATTCCCTACTGTCTTCTGTCACCTTTTATATACTGATTCTCTCTCTCTCTCTCTCTCTCTCTCTCTCTCTCTCTCTCTCTCTCTCTCTCTCTCTCATATTGGTTAGATTTTAGGAGAATTACACTTTTTCAAACATAACCTCGTCATGGGCCAAAAGGCTTTCGATGTACCCATATACTCTCTCTCTCTCTCTCAGCAACCTCCACAAGATTTTCCCCTACTTCACCTTCTCCTTCCTTATTTTCTTACATCCTCCCCTCTTCCTCTTTCTCTTATCTCTTCTTTCACATCTTTGTCATATCAATTTCCTTTTCTCCTCTCTCCTTCTACGTCCTCTGATAAGAATTTTTATCTTTCCTTTTTTCTTCTATTTCCATCATGTTATGGTAATTTTCCCCCACTCATTTCCATGCTGTGTTATCTTGAGGTCCAGTTCTTTGTGATTATCTTTTACGATTATTCTGTTGACTCTCTCTCTCTCTCTCTCTCTCTCTCTCTCTCTCTCTCTCTCTCTCTCTCTCATGTGTGTGTGTGTGTGTGTGTGTGTGTGTGTGTGTGTGTGTGTGTGTGTGTGTGTGTGACCTCTAAGTCACTTCAGTTGTTTGTAGTCACCTCTGTTTATTTTCCTCGCTCTTCACACTTCTCAGCAGTTCTTAATCTACATTATTCGTGTGTCTTGTCAAGCCATTCTATTCATCCATCCATCCATCATCCAATCTATTACTCTTTCTTTTTCTCCTAATTCAGCCATTCCTACATCACATTCCTTTTTTCTTTCCCTTCCCTTTTTTTGATATCTAACTGCATTTTCTGTGAAGTGTATGGAAGCAAGTGATGAATGACTGAAGCAACAACAGAGGAGTATAAGCTAAAAAATACAGTGGTAGTGAATAAGTGAGATATTGGAGAGAGAGAGAGAGAGAGAGAGAGAGAGAGAGAGAGAGAGAGAGAGAGAATTCAGCTAGCTACCCTTTTCATATTTTGTGGACTCATTTGCTCAGGAAACCAAAAAAGAAAATTTCATTCAGTTTAGGGAAGGTGTAATAGTCATGATTAAAGACTGTCTACATTAATTCTGGAAAGCTCGAATTTCCCCACCAAAATTGAATGTTCTGGATGTACACTGAATAATTTACCCATTTGTGTCCAGGGCAGCGAAAGGATTATGAGAGAAATTCGGTGAAGTCGGCTTGGGAGCGAAGGGGGAGGGCGGGGTGAGATCCATTTGCAAGTGTGTGTGCCGTGTTGCGAGGGAAGACCATAGGAGAGAGAGGCACTAGCGGCTTGTGTGAGTGGAGACATGTTGCTATGAGAATGGCAGGCGGCGGTAAACTGGGGCTGAAAGTTGTGTACCTCTGACACGCACACAAGGGAGGATCAGAGAAGACTGGAAGAAAATGTGATAAAAAGGGGAAATGGGCTATATTTTGGGTAAGTATAAAAATTACTGCCTAATTTTCATGACAGTTTAATACAACACTAATTAAATAACTACTTACTTGTGTAAAAAGTTTGAAATTGATATATGGAAAAGAAAGATGGGAAAAAATTGTGATAAAATCGCTTGAAATTTTTGCCTAACTTTAAATTGCCAAAGCTAACAAGTATTCAACAGTATGATAAATTTTAAGCTACCAGTGCTAAATTTGCTCATATACAATAAAATTGATGGTTTCCTTTTTGTGTTGTATTAAATTTCATGAAAATTGGTCAGTAATTTTAATACCTACCCAAAAGCCCACTGCCCCTTGTATAAAAGGAAGGGTGAGAGGAGAGAATTTAAGAACCAAAGATGAATACGTATTTTGAAGTATATGTTGCCCGAGGGGGACCATCATTCATTTAGTTAATGCAGTTTACCTAAAGGTGTCTTGAGATTGAGAAGACAGAGGGAATCCTGTACTCCAAGGAACCATTTAATACGCTGGACGTCTAACCGTATACCTGTAACTAATGAATGGACGTCTAGTGATTTAGTAGGTTAAATTTCTCCAATTGGATGTGGCGTAGAAGGGTTAAAGTCCAAGGATGGGATGGCGTTTTGCTCTCATAGTCTATTTTCACTCAAGGGAATGTACCTGGGCTTCTCCTCTCTTAAGTACATCAGCGAGAAAGTCTATACTGTATTTGGACCCCTGCACTTAGGATGGGGCGATACAAGAAGGGATGATGGAGTGATGAAATTCAGTAAATCAAGTTTATGGCTGAGGGAATAAAGGCAGATACCCATAACTTAGTCGGTGGTAATCAAGATGGGTTCACGGAGGATTAGAAGAGGTGTTAGTGGTTGTCCATCGTTATTTTCGACTAGGAGATCGTTTATAATTCCCATCGATATAGAGAAAACATATGCCACGTGTTGACAGGCAGGCATTAGTAAACATGCTGGGGATAATATGGATCTTAAGGTAAATTGTTGATACCATCCGGATTTTACATTATGAAGAAAAAATGTGTTGCAAGCGATGGCGGATAAAGTGAAGGGCTTCATCTAAATATTGAATTCAAACTTTAATTCCCAAATCGATGTGTGCCGACAGAAATGAACGCAAAAACACATGGAAGGGGAGTGTTCGTGAAGCTATAAGGTGATGAATGGGGCCATGCATTTCCCCTCGAGGGTGACACAGTGCAGCTGGGAGATGAGGAAGAGAAAATGGGAAGTGTGCTGGAGAAATCTGGCAGTGCATATTGTTGTTCGAAAGAGGAAAAAAGGGACCATTTGTGATGCTAGCTGTTCAGGTATTTAGGTAGTCTTTATTTTCTTACCTCTATTACACTAACTTGGCCGAGATTTTCGACCTTTTGCATCTTATTTCACGTAGCTTATATGGAAAAAAAAAGACAATACTGCGGTTTTGCATCTTTTCCGTAACACTTCTTCATGACTAACTATCTAGTGTTTATTCTACTGTTACTCCTCAACATTAAAAAAATGGAGAGATGGTAATTTTCGGCCCAGTGTGAGGAAAATGAGTATAACTGATGATTCATTTTCATCTTCGGTAATCCTACGGTAGTGAGGGGGTTAATGACGACTACACCAAATGCCTACAGGTTAAGTCTCCCCTGAACATAAAAAACTCAATTGAAAATACAAGAATAACAAAAAAAGTATTCGAATTTAAGGAGTTAGCCTCTTAAGTGCCATGGCATATATATATATATATATATATATATATATATATCCTTGTGTTACCAGTAGACGATTACTTCAGCTTTGGAAAGACTAGCGTTTCTCCCAAGGGATCCAGAGAACCCGGGGTCTCGGTGGAAGTATTTTTATATGGGGGGAAAATGACGAAACTCCTGGGATTACTTTCCATTCTGAAACACCAAACATTGTATAGATGTATCAGCCTAATATAAATATCATACGTTTCTGAATACACTTCTTGTTCATATTTCTTTACCGTAGTATTGTGAGCTGGGAGCAGGTCAGTGAAATGGCGGGGGACAGGGCGACATGGAGGCGATTTGTTTGTGGCCACCCCTTACGGGATTAAGGCGTCTGGCAATAGATAGATAGTTTCACCTACCTCTTAAACAACTATAGTACTGATCGTCGAAGTCATGACTTCATTCTCAGCTGCTGGGTTATTGATGACAAAACTGATTTTTAGATAGAGAGTGACTGCTTGTGCTCCCTACATTCATTAATTAAAAACAATGACAGTGTGTGTGTGTGTGTGTGTGTGTGTGTGTGAGAGAGAGAGAGAGAGAGTGCGCGCGCGCGCTTGCTTGTGCTTTTGCCTGTACTTATGTTTGTATTTGCGCCCGCGCTTCACAAATGGGACAAGATTATGATAATCGCATTATCTCTCAACCAGTCCTCTATTGCTCCATAGGGTGCGTGAGGGCTTGGGGGCCTGGGGCTAGGCTACCCAGCTCTTGATTTTAGGCAAGGATGAGCACTTCCCTGAGTGACATATTTCAGCAATAAAACCCAGCGACCCTTCAAGATGTAAAGATTTATGGGCCATATTCTGTCACAGCATCTTAACTTAGCAAACCATCAGGCGTCCATATGGTGTTATGAAGAATATCCAAGGAAGTAAATGGTTCCCTGGGTTACAGAAAACAGTTTAGCATGCCCCTGAGTGTAGAGTTATCTGAAGGTATTATTATATCAGGTGGATGGTGTGCGCCCTGAACGACCTATCAGTGATATTTCTGTATTCAAAAACTTTATAGAGTCTGAAAACTTTGTGTCGCATTGCAGCTGTCACAGAGCTAATGAAGGACCTTCTCATTTCAGATATTATAGCTATTAATTGATGAATATAACAAAAATTCATGCGTAAGTTAACAAGGGAAAGAGTTAGTTGTGCTTCTTTGTTATAATATAATTACGATTTTTTTTTTACCGTGGTGCAATGATCAATCGTTTTTTTATGTGGAAAGCAATTCATTATGGATTATTTGATTTTTGCAGTTTGCTTCTTATAAACTCTCAGTAAGAAAAGTGCAGTACAGGTACCAGTTAACTCACAGGATAGTGTATAAAAACGGCAATGAATAACCTAAGGATATATTATAAAATGCGTCAGGCTACTTTCTGCTAACCGGACAGTCCCTGGATCCAAAGAAATCCCGACCTTTTGCTCCCGGTTTAGGTGCACTTGCTTGTCTGCGTCTGTTCTGCAGGCTGGGAGAAAAAGGCCCGGCTTGGTAAAAATACCCCAATCGAGAAACCCAAGGACAGACTAGTGATTGGGGTAATGAAGTCTTTATCAAACTCTGCAAGTTGGAAAATTCTGTCCTTGGAATAGATGAAATTAGCCCCCCGGTGATGGGAATAATACAAAATAAGATACATATCGACGTGAAGAGTCTTAGGTGTAGGCGGACGAATGAACGAATCGTCGAGGAGTGAAATGTGGAGTTGATGAGGCGTTGAACATACATTAAAGATGATTAATTTTGGGTATTATGGGCAATGGAAAAATAAACCAGAAGAAGCGGATCATTATTAACCTCTTCCTCCAGTGAAGTATTTTTGTACATTCATGCCTCCCACCTGCAGTTATATCCTATTAGACAGAACTCTCGTACATAAGGGATTAGTGGAGGTTACTTTTCATCCTCCAGGTTCATTTTTATCTGAACTAAATCGTCCGGAATTAACCCAAATCAAGAAAATGTTATCTGAAGGGTAAAGATGATAAGATATAAAGGAGTTGATGGGCAAAGGGTGGTCTATCGTGAGAGTGGAGGATCGTTACTTAGTAGAGACAGAAGCATTTTTGACGGCACCACCTCTTCCAACCTGCAGACCACGAGCATGTGATTGAAATATGGGTAAATAATTCTTTTCGCGTCTCGTTTCATTTTCTTTTCATTTTTTCAGTGTCTTATTTACCGGCATTTTCTTTGTTAGCGAAATACTTCATCATTGCCCATGTCTATCGTCTCTTCTCATTCATTACCCTTACACTTCTTTGTATCTTCCCTCTTCCTTTATTTTTCAGCATAACTTTTATGTGCATTTTCTGTCACTGCATCTTTTCATACATTCATGCTTCCCATCCCCTCTCATCAATTATCTTTACATTTTTCTTTAGTCTCCCTCTTTCCTCCTCCAGTCTCCGTTTTAGTTGTTGTTTCCTCTTTGTTATTACTTTCATTAATCTTGTCACTAGGGATATCATTCTTTACTCGGACCAATTTCTTTCTATAATATTTTCATAAAAGCTTAATGAGACTTTGCCTTTCCTATATCATATACTTTCCTTTTTCCCCTACTTGTTTTTCACGACCATTTTCTTCCTTACTTTAGTCTCTCTGTATTGATTCCAATTTACTTTTACATATTTTATTGCCCTCCTTAGTAACCTTTTTTTCGGTGATTCTCATATTTTTGCCAAGATTTGCATATCGTGTCTCTCTTGGAAACTTTTTTTTTTTTTTTTTTTTTCCGGCAGTCACCAAGCGATTTAATTAGGATTAGAGACGAAGTGGAGAAAATAAGAACACACTCCGCTTTCCCCTTACAGTGCAATATATATATATTTTTTTAGCATTTTTCCCACTTCCACATCATTTATTCAGCTTATAAGAGGTCCCGTCCAATTGGAAGTTAAATATATCCCCCTTATTCTAAGTTTGATCTTTTTCTGTTCCCCCATTTTTTAACACAATATACTGTCCGTAAAGCATGAATACAGGAAAATATACGCTGGTGTTCGGTTTAGCTCGCAGTATTTCATGAATTCTGACTGAGGCATATGCATGGGGAATCGTGCAAATGTCGTTGGTGTGGGTGGTATCGGATTCAGTGGTGTGTCCCTGAAATAGTGAAGGAATTTTGCTATTTCAGTGGTATGATGGGTCGCTGTTAGGGTTGCACTGGAGGCTGGTTCAGTGCCAGAATTGGAAGTGGTTATACGGTCAGGAAATGCTGCCATATATCACAAGGAGGACTTTCTCAACACAAAAAGGACAGTGTACCCTGCCTGAGACGTGTGATGTTACGCGGCAGTGAAACGTGACCAGTTAAGGGTTAGTATGTTAGCAGATGAAGTAAATTGGAATGAGCAGGGTTAGATGTACGAGTATTTCTTCACTGAGGGACAGGTTGAACAGTGCAGCATTGAGGGAACAGCCTCGTATAAAATGTAACAGAGACGTGTTGCAAAGGGGAGGGATTAGATGGCTCGAAAGCGTGGAAAGAATCATAAAAATTATCTGGGTGAGGAGGGTTATGGGTATGACTGTCGATCAAGGAGTGAGGTATTATACAAAAATCTAAGGGTAATAAGACTGACGAAAAATGCTGCAAAAGATCGAGCAGCTTGGCCAGTGGTTTTGGAATTGCAAAAATAAAGTATAGTAATATCAGTAGTAGTAGCAGTAGTAGTAGTTGTAGTAATAATAATAATAATAATAATAATAATAATAATAATAATAATAATAATTAATAATTAATAATAATAATATTCTGTTATCATAGGTCGAGATATTTGTATCCGTCATTATTATTATTATTATTTATTATTATTATTATTATTTTTATTATTTCCAACAATCATCACAAGTGAAAATCTTTGTTTGTCATTATTTTAATTGTTATTATTGTTATCCCGTCACTGTTCGGCTCCGAATTTCATCATAATTTTTGAGGGTGTACACTGACCCAGTTTCAGCGACCTTGACCTACTTTTCAAGGTCACAGGTCCAATAATGTCCAAAAATCATGAATGTTCAACCTCACACTAGTCCAAAACTTTTGCAGATATATGAACATGGAAGGAAATCTCGTGATAAAACTATTTTCCAGACATTCATATGGAAAAAAATGAAATTCGTTTATGCGTGTCATTACGGTATTTTGGACGCCCCTCTCTTCAAAAATATTCAGTTGGTCTTCCATTCAGAAAAAAAATAACATAAATGAGGCTCTTCATGTCCCTTGAAGTTTATATGGTACTGGGCCAGGTCTGTATACTTTTGGGTGGCAGTGACCAAAGGTTGTTGAGTTATTACAGAAAATAATATTCCCGGGTGCAGATCATTCACTGTTAGGTACTGTCTTCTAGTTATTATTATTATTATTATTATTATTATTATTATTATTATTATTATTATTATTATTATTATTATTATTATTATTATTATTATTATGACATGGAGGGATGGAGTGGAGAAGTATATGAGGAAGGGAGGTGTGAGCTGGGAGCAGGGCAGTGGAATGGCGGGGGAAAGGGCGACATGGAGTCGATTTGTTTGTGGCCACCTCTCACGGGATTGAGGCGTCTGACAATAGATAGATGGATAGATTATTGTTATTATTGTTGTTGTTATTATTATTATTTTTATTATTCAAACAAATTATAATTCAGAGTTTGTAAACATATATTCAGTTCCACATTACTTGTCTATTAACCTAAGTGGTATTTACCTTTACCTTTATTTATTACGGTATATTTTTAACCCAAGATCACACTCCCCATTTTTCGCGTCAGATCCAAAATTCATCGTCTTCTTTCCACCAAATTTTCGTGGATAACGCAACTACCATTATTCCCAATCCTCGTCCATATTGATAATCCATTCTCCATTTCCTGCAGCCTCGCCCATCACATGAATCTCTACTTCCCCTGTCTTTATCTAGGTATTAGTCAGTCTTAGCCTCCTCCACCTCGCATCCTATGTCTCCACCTCCTCACATCCTGCCTCTCCTGCACCTCACATCCTGCCTCTCCTGTACCTTACATCTTGCCTATCCTCCACCCAACCCTTCCTTTCCTCCCGCCCCCCTTCTTACTTCCCAGGGATTCTCTCTCTCTCTCTCTCTCTCTCTCTCTCTCTCTCTCTCTCTCTCTCTCTCTCTCTCTCTCTCTCTCTCTCTCTCTCTCTCTCTCTCTCTCACACACACACACACACACACACACACACACACACACACACACACACACACACACACACACACACACACACACACACACACACACACACACACACACACACACATTACCTGTGACCTCCATACGTCTTCCCATTCTCCCCTTTCGACACTGCCTTTCTCCCTGAACCTCTCTCCTTCTCCACATCGCGTCTCCCTCACCCTCCTTCCTCCCATTATCTCCTTCAAATACCTTTCGTCCTTTCTTCCAAGACTTCCCTACCTCCTCGTCTCAACCTCTGCTCCTCCTTCCCCACCCACTCCTCTCCCTCCTCCTTCCCCTCCCACTCCTCTCCCTCCTCCTTCCCCACCCACTCCTCTCCCTCCTCCTTCCCCTCCCACTCCTCTCCCTCCTCCTTCCCCACCCACTCCTCTCCCTCCTCCTTCCCCACCCACTCCTCTCCCTCCTCCTTCCCCTCCCACTCCTCTCCCTCCTCCTTCCCCACCCACTCCTCTCCCTCCTCCTTCCCCTCCCACTCCTCTCCCTCCTCCTTCCCCACCCACTCCTCTCCCTCCTCCTTCCCCTCCCACTCCTCTCCCTCTCTTCCTTAGTCCCTACCTGTCCATCTCTCCCTTCCATCCTCTGTCTTTTATCCCTTCTCCCCCTCAAGACCCACCATACACTGTCCCTCTTTCCCCACTCTCCTTTCCAATAATCTTTTTCTCTCTCGCTCTTTCCGCCTCTTCCAAAACTCCTCCAGCTTTCCCCCTCCTCTCATTCACTTACTCGTCCTTCCCCTTTTCTTCTTT
Organism: Coenobita brevimanus; assembly: GCF_032717465.1. NCBI lineage: Eukaryota > Metazoa > Arthropoda > Malacostraca > Decapoda > Coenobitidae > Coenobita > Coenobita brevimanus. The sequence continues at coordinate 49,572,772 of NC_137050.1, forward strand.
ATCCCTTCTACGATTCTTACCCACTCCCCATTTTCCTCCTCCTCCTCTTCTTCCTCCATACGTCCACTTCTCCCTACTTTGCCTCTCTCATCCTCTCTCCCCTCTTCCTCTTTCCCTGTCCCCTTTCCTGTTTCTCCTTCATTCGGCTAAATCATCTCCCCTTCACCAACCTCTTCCTCTTCTTCGTTCCCTACCTCCCCCTTCCCACGCCATCGTCTCTTCCAATTTCTCCTCCCCACTTTTCCCCTCTCTCTCTCTCTCTCTCTCTCTCTCTCTCTCTCTCTCTCTCTCTCTCTCTCAACCTATTTTCTTCTCCTGCCAACGTCGCTATCTCTACCCTCCCCCCCCCCTCACACACCAACGTTTCTCCTCACATCTCCACGCTTCTGTCCCACTTTCCTCTTCCTCCTCCTTCCTCAACTTCTGCTCACCCCTTCTCACACCAGCACTTCTCCTCACATCTCCACGCTTGTCCCCCTACTCTCCTCTTTCCTTCTCCCTCAGCCTCTTCCCTCACCCCTCCACCTTTCCCTCAACCTCCTCTACACATCCACTTACCCCTCAATATTTTCCCTACTCTTTGCCTTTCCCCTCAACGTTATTCCCTGCGTTACCCCTTCCCCTCACCTACTTTTCCCTCAACCTTCCCCTTCTCCTTTTACCCCCTGTCTATCTCTACCTCCACGTCCCTGCCCCCACACCCACGCCCCCTCCCCCCCGACAAATGGGCGCAGCGGTCGACTGTAATGGCCCTTATCCTGTAGCTTTATGAGGGACCTTCGCCCTTAACGACCCGCCTCAAGCAAGCCAGTCCCGCGTCGATTCGCAAGCCGTATTTAGAAAGTCTCTTGATCTTTTGACAGCTATTTTATACATTGGAGGTGGGGAGAGGGAGGGGGAGGCCAAGGATGAGATGGAGGGATGGAGTGGAGAGGTATATATATATAAGAGAGAAAAGGAGCAGATACAGCACTGCAAAGACAGGCAATTCAGAGAGATCTTGATCAACTGTTTAACTGGGCCCAAGTCTGGCATATGGATTTCAATATTAATAAATGCAAAGTGTTAAACATTGGCAGTAAAAATGTAAGGGCAAGTTATAGCATGAATAATGTCCAGCTTGATAGGGTAAACCATGAAAAAGACTTAGGAGTTATAATAACAAATGATCTGAAACCAAGCAAACAATGTACAGAAGCTGTGAAAAAAGCCAATAAATTGATTGGGTTCATAGGCAGAGCATTTGAATATAAATCCGGTAATATCATCCTCACTTTGTATAGTTCCTTAGTACGCCCGCACTTGGAGTATTGCGTTCAGTTTTGGTCACCGTATTATATAAAGGATATGGAAAAGCATGAAAGAGTGCAGCAAAGGATGACAAAGATGATACCTAGATTGAGAAATGAACCGTACGAGGAACGTTTAGAAACCCTGAATCTCTTCACCCTAACAAAACGGAGGATACGAGGAGATTTAATTCAAGTATACAAGATATTCAAAGGACATGATAATATGGCTGTCGATAAATACTCCACAGTTGATCACTCGAATTACACTAGAGGCAATGGGCATAAAGTAATTGGCAAACGATTCCAGTCGCATGAAGCTAAGCATTTCTTCTTCAATAGAGTTGTAAATATATGGAATAAATTGCCCTCCTACGTAATAGATTGTAATACATTACAAACCTTTAAAGGTCGCCTGGATAAGTATTTGGCATCCAACCCCCAGCTTAATATGTTTACTCCTGAATGAAACACTTGTGTATGTATAATTTTCTGTTTTATTTTATTTTAGTGCCTGGATCAATTTATTAAATGCAAATATAGTATATCCACAGACTAGGATATGCACAGATGGCCATGAGGTAACGGTCACTACTCATACTTTCGACCTGTGATGGGCTGTGGATCAGTGAGGGTCCCTGTTAGTTACGTGGCCACCATCGGGATTTTTTTTAATGTACCAGGGGTCACTGCTTCAGGAGGTGACTTGTTTGCTTGTCCCGCATGGGAAAGTTCTTAGTCTCAGTGGAATGAATGGAGCTGGGGCCTGATTGACTGCTGCCTACCTTAATAGCGCCAGTCAAGGTTGCCGCACCACCCCTGAATATCCACACTGTGCACTGTTCAATTTCCACACAGTTTCCGCAGACGCCTCGTCAACTTAACGTATCCGTACATAGCGACATGCTTTAGTTATTTATTTATTCGATTATTCATTGTACTTTACTACTTTCACTTTCAGGTTATACTGGTAGCGTATAAATAATGTACTATAGAATATAACTTTTCCTTTTCAGTGTTTCCTATGAAATTTCCATGTCAGTTTTTCCATGCTGCAAGGTGGTTTTTCTCACTTTTTCTTGCCATTTTTAACTGGAGGGTTTGGAGGCGGGAGGAGCCTTGTTGCTTTACTATCCTTATCCTTCAGCCTGTTGACTTAGAACTTGTAGTCATAGTCTACAAAGTAACAAACAGCCTCGAAAGGACCATAAGGTCTGTTGCTGTTTGGTTCCTTTGTACTCTTTTGTACTCCTTTGGGTGTGAGCTAGGAGCAGGGCAATGAAATGGCGGGGGACAGGGTGACATGGAGGCGATTTATTTGTAGCCACCCCTTACTGGATTGAGGCGACTGGCAATAGATAGACAAATAGATTTTTCACTACTGATGTTATCAACGTCTTTAGAATCATATTAAGTATTAAATTAGGAGAGAGAGAGAGAGAGAGAGAGAGAGAAACAAATCGGTCTCTAATAATGGTTTACTCCTACAAAGACATGTTCATCCTAAGAATATAAGAATATTTAAAAACACAACCCTAGATCTCTGTATTAAGGCAGAGAGAGAGAGAGAGATACAAAACAATCTAATAATGGTTTACTCTTACAAAGACATGTTCATCCTAAGAATTTAAAATACTTATAAACACAGCCCCAGATCTCTCTATTATGGTTTCACACAAGACTTCCTGCTTCTACGAGAATTATATAGAGCCTTGTATTTCCTTTACTGCGATGATGTATTTTTAATCTATTCGTTAATCTTCAAGGTAGGGTAGTGGATGTTGGAGTGGCCCTGGTGAGAGAGGATAGTGTTTGGAAACTCCCTGTACTGTTGTTTGCAGATGATACTGTGTTGTTGAGTGAAGACGAAGGGGAGTTGCAAGGCTTGGTGGATGAGTTTGGGAGAGTGTGTAAGAAACGGAATCTAAAGGTGAATGTAGGGAAAAGTGAAGTGATGGTCTTTGAGAGAGGTGAAGTCAGTGAATGTATAGCGAGGTTGGATGGTGAGGAACTGGAAAATGTGAGTACGTTTAAGTACTTGGGTAGTGTGATGAGTAAGGATGGAGGTTTGGAGGGTGAAGTGCTTGAAAGGGTACAGCAGGGAAGAAAGGTTGCTGGTTCTTTGAAAGCAGTGATAAGAAACAGGGAAGTGAGCATGGAAGTGAAAAAGTTACTACATGACAGTATTGTGATACCAACTCTAACGTACGGAAGTGAAGCTTGGACGTTGTTGGAAGGACACAAGTCAAGAGTGAGAGCAGTGGAAATGAGTTATTTAAGAGGAGCCTGTGGAGTCACATGGAGAGACAGGCTGACGAATGCGGATATAAAGGAGCGTTGTGGTGTTGATGTGGATGTGATAGGAAGCGTTATGAGGAACACACTGAGGTGGTTTGGCCATGTGGAGAGGATGGAGGGTGAAAGACTAACGAAGAGAGTGTTTGTGAGTGAGGTGGAGGGGGGAAGATGGAGGGGGAGGCCGAGAATGAGATGGAGGGATGGGGTGGAGAGGTATATGAGAGAGGGGGATGTGAGTTGGGAGCAGGGCAGTGAAATGGCGGGGGACAGGGCGACTTGGAGGCGATTTGTTTGTGGCCACCCCAAACGGGATTGAGGCGTCTGGCAATAGATAGATAGATAGATAGATAGTTAATCTTCAGAGGATTTCATTTAAGACTGGAAAAGCTTATTGTGTTACCCGGCCTATTGAAAGCTATCTTAGTCACCTCAGATTCTATAATAATAATAATAATAATAATAATAATATTTAATAATCTGTATATCTAGCCATACTCCTCGTAAATGGTGGGTAACGTAGACAGGACGACACACTCACCCTATTACTCATCGATAAACATTTATTCATATCCTCGCCTCTAAGGGGAGGAGGGAACGCTCCTCACCGCACCACACCGCACGGGGTTAAACTGCGCCGTGCAATCCAGCGACATTCACAGCAGGGCCTGACAGCAGAATTGGTTTACCCCTGCCACATCATAATGGACCCATCCCCTTCCCTGCACCTGACCCGATCAGCTGATGATAATAATAATAATAATAATAATAATAATTAATTAATTAATAATAATAATAATAATAAACTAGAATTCTGAAATTATTGAAGCAGTATTCGAAGGACTCCACATTCCAGATGAAAATACTTTTATCACTGTGGACCCAACATTAAGGGAGTTTAGGTGTGACCCAGTATTTTTTACGGATTTTGACCTGTGACGAGATCAAGGTTAAGGTCATTCATACTATGCAAATCATGTTCACTCATGGCCCACTACATTTCCACCGAGTTTGGTCAAAATCGGTCAAATATTTTCCGATTTAGCACTTTCTGGCATGAGGCGGCCATTTTGATTTTCCTTAATATCTCAAAAAGTGTCTGTTGGATCTCAGTATCAGTACCCAGGTGCACTAGTATATGTTGACGACTACATACTGGAACATTTGCAAAGCAGTCGATTCAGTAGTTTTTGCTGCGCAGGAGATCAAAAATTGGAAAAAATAACAAGGCTCTAGTGCTAAGAAAAAGACATTTGTGCCAAAAGAAGCTTGCAACCAAGATACACCACTTCAAAAAATTTAAAGTCTTCTCGAACGGTCTTGGAATGTCAGCCTTCTAGATCTCCCCCCTCCCCTAAAAAGTAATACCGGTAATATCTACTGTATCAATAATAATAGCTAGATAGATAGATAAATAGATAGATAGATCAATAAGAACTCCTCAGAATATGTAGTTCTTAATAAAACCCAGGGGCGAATCAAATAATGAAAATGACAGAGATTGAAAGGCTTAATCCCGTAAGGGGTGGCCACAAACAAATCGCCTTGCCGCCCAGTCCCCAGCCATTTCATTGCCCTGCTCCCAGCTCACGCCCCTCCCTCTCTCATGTACCTCTCCATTCCATCCCTCCATCTCATCCTTGGCCTCCCTCTTCCCCCTCCATCTCACTCACACACTCTCCTCGTCAGTCTCTCACTCATTCTTCCTTGTTAAATCCCTGTCTTTTACAATCTTCTTATCTCCAAATGACCTCACTCGCCATGCAAGAGCCATCTCGCTGTGAGGGGAGATAGGCCTGTACAATATATCCATCGGTTAAGGAAGCTCCCCAACACCTCTTCTAAAGCGATTAATTTCGCTTATTATACCTTACTGTTCTATTCTGTATCATATAAATACTTCAGATATCGCCATACTCTGCATAAATAACGTGCAGAGGGATCCTGGCTAGCTATATCCAAAAATAAATTGCTGAGGAATAGGTACTAGGGATTCTCCTTACCCGGCGAGAATAGAGGCCTTAGAAACAGCGACCCCTAACTCCTTCACAAAGAGAGGAAGTTAATTCTCTCTCTCTCTCTCTCTCTCTGTCCTGTCTTTATGTTTACCTATTCCTATTCCTGTTTGCTTGTATGAATAGGTATCCCTCTGTCTATCCTTGTCAATAAATTTCCCTGTCACTTGTCTATCAGTCTATCTATCTAGTATGTGTTATCAACCTCTTATCAGTCTTTGTGTGTTGCTGTGTTTATCAATCTGTCTCTCTGTGTCCGTCAGTTTCCCTGTTTCTTTACTTCTGTGCATACATGTTTGTCCATCTGCCTCTTCCCCTGCACGGATCCATTCCCATCTGTCGGCATATCCATCTGTTTAAGTGACATCCCTGTGTGTCATGTGTTTTTGTTTGACTTCGTTTTTGTACCACATAGGCCTCTTTATCTGTCGTTCACGAGTTAGCACTGAAGATCTGAATTACTGGTCACTTCACTAAGCTATTTCCTCATCGTTTTGTGTGATTACCTTACGTATAGAGTCTTTTACATGGTTTATATTATGCGTAAATCAAATATGTATGCGAGTATTCTTTATCCTGCTTTCATTGCCTTATTATAACGATTCATTCACATACATTTCCACAATATTCATATCATAAAAGTGTATAAAAGTGTATGCTAGTAATATTTTTGTATAGGTACCGGTATGTGCTTATTCTTCCCCTACAGATATTTTAACATTATCTATATGTCTATTGCCAGACGCCTTAATTTCGTAAGGGGTGGCCACAAACAAATCACCTCCATGTCGCCCTGTCCCCCGCCATTTCACTGCCCTTCTCCCAGCTCACACCCCCCACTCTCATAAACCTCTCCACTCCATCCCTCCATCTCATCCTTGGCCTCCCCATCCCTCTTCTCTCCACCACCTCACTTACATACACTGTCCACGTCAGTCTCTCACTCTCCATCCTCTCCACATTCAGGGCCCCATTTCAGCAATCGTCCCTCGAACATTTCCACACTATTCCAAACACGGATCGTTTAACTTGCTGTCCTTCCTCCCTCGCCCTCTTGGCTGGCACTGAACTCCCTGTGGACTGTGCACAAACTTGTAATGTATGCTAAGTGGCTCCTTGGTAATGCCGGCGGGAAGTGTGTCCGTCCTTATCCCTCTTCCCAGTTCTCAGCGTCCCCAGAGGCCTACCTGCCCCAGCTGCTGTGTCCTCACGAAACTGCAGGATTAGGGCAAAGGCACTGGACCAGGCTTTCTAATACCTTTTCCTTAGCGATTTATTTTTAGATATGGCTAGCTAATACCGTTTTGTAAGTTATTTGTGTAGAATATGATAGTGTTACAATGATTAAAATTACTCGCAAGTGGACAGCAAGGTGCAATAAGCCAAATAATTCGCTTAGGATGAGGTGTTTGGGACCTTCCTAAACCTGGAGAGAAGCATATATGAACCCTTATAATTTTTCAATGTCATTACCTCTGTTTTCGTCTATTCTTGCTCTGTGACGATTATCTTTGGCTTCGTAGAGACTCTTGTAGCTTTATGACAACTAGGTCCTATCTCATTTTCTTATTTCGAAACACGTCTCCTTAGCACAATAAAATCAGCTCTAGGTAACAACAGTAAAGAATAAATTTAATCGTTGTAGTGAAGGATTTAAGAGACAATCTGGGTTAATTACCTAGTGATTTGATGAAAGAAAATGCTTTTGGACTAAGAACGTAGGTCCAAAACAGCTCCTCTTGAACTGGGGGTAAGGCTATATCAGACAGTTATGTTGATGAGAGGATTGAATAGAGAGTTTTGAGATTAACTACAGTCGTCAAAATCCTAACGAAACTGTGGAAAGAAAAAACAATAAGTGTGGATAATAAACAGACACTGGCACATTGCATACTTCATGTTTTATGCATCCAGACGGTAGGAAAATATTTAACACTCCTTTCTCATGATAACAGTTTGCTTCATATTTTCCTGTGTTTAATTATGCAGTATTTGAAGGACCTATTTACATTTATTCATTGGTCTACCGTAGGAAATAATGCCTTTAATACTATACGTAAAGCGATATTTTCTGCCCTCTTTATGATACCGTTATTCTAAGTTCCACAATTTGATTTGAGTTACCTTTATTGTTTTACCTTACCATACCTGCCCCAAGGACCGTACTGTGTATTGCTTCCCTTTTATCACTTTTCAGTGTCATTTTTGTCCAGGTTTACCATATTCTGTCTATCCATTTTTTTTTTTAACTACCCTAGTTTCTCTCTCTCTCTCTCTCTCTCTCTCTCTCTCTCTCTCTCTCAACCATTTTTTCACCAGAGCCCCATAAGTTACCACCCCTCCATTTTTAACTTCTTTTATATTTTTTTCTTCCCCCCTCTTTACCCTCCCTCCAGCCTTCCCCTCCTGCCATCCATCCAACACCCCTCTCTCGTTCATAAGTTCCGTAGGACTCTGAAAAATTATATGGCCGGAAAATATTATGTATGCGATATTTCTTAGAAGCCATTATAGTGAGCCAGATTGTTTAAGAAAAAGAAAGGGGGAGACATAGGCTGGTGGCTTTTAAAATGTTGTCCTTTCCTGTGAAAATTATCGTCTATCTATCTATTGCCAGACGCCATAATCCCGTAAGGGGTGGCCATTTGACTTTTGAGTTATTTGTTTTACGGGGAGGGGCACTAACCCTCCATCAACCCACTTGCTGACACGTAGGGAGCACTTATGGTTTGGTTATATGGTTACCACCAAGCGTTGTATATGGTTTCATGGCTTACAGGAAACCATTTGGCTTGTCTCTCAATGTAAAGCCACCTGTAAAAGAAAAGCAGTAAGAAGTGACAGGAAAGATGGGAGAAATAGTAAGAGAGGAGGGCAGGCACAGAGCAAAAATCAAGTGAATCGTTGGATGTTTAGTGGATTAGTGTAGCAGTAAAGACCAGTAATGGAGTGATGTTGACCTTATTAACTTTCATAGCCACCTATAAAAATCACAGCTCAATAAAATCGTCTGGCGTTATGTGGAATAGGATGCTAGGCTCATCCCGATCGAGAAGGAGTTAACGTTATACGATGAGATAAAACGGGTTTATTATGAGAGAGAGAGAGAGAGAGAGAGAGAGAGAGAGAGAGAGAGAGTTGACGTGATTCACAACTTAAAGTGGCTGTAATCTGAACGCGCTTAACAGGTCAGAAGAGAAATAGGACGGCACGAGAGAGAGAGAGAGAGAGAGAGAGAGAGAGAGAGAGAGAGAGAGAGAGTTGGCGTGATAAATTAAAGTGATTGTAACCTGCACGTACTTTACTGATCAGAAGAGATATATATATGAAACAATATATATATGAAACAATAACTAATATAAAATACGTAGTTGGAGATATTACTACTATTCCACAGCGTCTGCTTTACACTTGGGCACGTCCGTCACTTCCCTCCCTGACGCATCAAAGAGAGATGAAAGAAAAGAGAGAGAGAGAGAGAGAAAGCTTACTAGGTTAATGCATAAGGATGAGAGGAAAGAGATCTATGGTCAGAGAAACCTAGCAAACTTCTCTCAGCTTAGGAATATTAGGTAACAGAGGTAGGCAAGGGTAGAAAAGGTTAAAAATTAAGGAAACGTTTGGTTTCAGTTATACCAGTGAATTAGATATATAAAAATTTGTATAAAGGCCGAAATTAAGCACATACAAGTTTTAAAAGCAAAATAATGTACTGTAAGATGAAATGATATCAGAATTACTCCATTTAACCTGATGACTTAGTGCATACATAGTCTTCTACTTTTGTCGACTTTCAGAGGTATTTATTTAACATAGGAGAGTATATTCAGTTTTGGGAGCTTTGATACATCCTTGGTTAACTCTTTCAATGCTAGTTCTCTTCATAAGTAAAATCATTGGGGAACGGCGAAAGTAAAATGGCATGATGTCTTTGGGTTGAAATGGTTGATGCCAGACAACAAGAACAGAATAAGTCATAGCAGTTCGCGATGATTAGCTAAACTGGACTCATGGATGGCTGAGAGACAAGGCAGACAAAGCTGAGATCATGGAGAGAGTAATACCAACTCTCTTATAATCAGTGTAACTCAACCACTGTATAGAACATAACGCAAGACGCCATTATTAGCTTGAGAGTGAGTCATAGGAGCCTGATAAGAGTTACTATCTATCAGTCTATTGCCAGACGCCTTAATCCCGTCAGAGATGGCCACAAACAAATCACCTCCATGTCACCCTGTCCCCTGCCATTTCATTGTCCTGTTCCCAGCTCACACCCTCGTCTCTCATATACCTCTCCACTCCATCCCTCCATCTCATCCTTGGCCTCCCCCTCCCTCTACCCCCCTCCACCTCACTCACATACACTCTCCTCGTCAGTTTTTCACTCTCCATCCTCTCCTGTCACCATAACCCTCTCATTATCGAAACAACTCTATTATGGTTCTCCCACAAACGCCCCAAAATGACATACGATTGAAAGAGTGCCATGAAAGCCTGAAAAATAATGTTGATACTCTTAATAATTGATGTATCAGTGGATGGATAGATGGATAGGTAGATAAGTAGATAGATGAATATATGAATAGATGGATGCATAGATGGGTGGATAGATTGGTAGATGGATGGATGGATGAATGGATAGGTGGGTGGATAGATAGATGGATGGATGAATATATGGATAGGCCTAGATCGTTAGGTAGATAGATGGATAGATGGATGGATATGTGGCTGGATGGATGAATTGATAGACAGATTGATAGGCAGGTAGATGGGTGGATAAATTAATGGATGGGTGGCTGTATGGATAGCTGGATAGATTGTTAGATGGACAGAAAGATAAATAAGTATAGACAGACAGAAAGATAGATGGATATGGATAATATTACCAGGCATGCAGGAGCTTGACACTAAATTTCTTCCATGTATAAACGACCTAACAGCAAACACTAAATAATTTCCAGTATTCCATGATTTACCACTAGATTTTCTGATGGCAGATTCATTTTTACCCGAGAGACAGACTTCCCAAAGTGAAGGCGAGGGCACATATCTCCCGTTTTACATTTGCCTCACACGATTGACATTTTCTGTGTTTCCCAATTTTTCTTATGATTTTTTTTCTGTCTCTGTGCTATTTTGATTTACTATTTTATCACGTATTGTTGTGCTTTTGTATTCACTCCATTGTATCCAGCTTATTATTTATATTTTGTCACGCTTAAGTTATTATATAAAACAGTATTGTACCTAGTTAATTTTGTTTCATTTATTTTCGATATTTCTGAGGGGGGAAAAAAGGAATGTTTACTGTTCTCTTGCCAAAGGACGTCACTAGCATTCTATAATTTTTGACAGCTCACTTTCTTATATATCAGCAATTTTTTTCGAGAAAGTGAATTTGCTGATATATATGAAATACTAGTTTTTTACCCCACTCCCTGCCTTGCCTCTGAACACTGAGCCAAGGAAAATAGTTTGTGTAATTCTGGATACAATTATTTTATTGCTCTGTTGTTATTGTACCTCTATTCCTGTTGCTTATTTTTTCTTAGCCAGGTTTAGCATTTATGATCTTCACATTATGATGGAGACTGTACTGCATTAGCTTAGTTTCTTTTTCTTCTTATTATTATTTTCATTTTTATTCTTCTTTATTCTGCATACCTTCTTCAGGACCATCTCTATTAGCCTGTTGACTGCTCTTCTGCAGCATTATAGGTGCCACCCTACACTAGATCTTATCCAGTTAACATTGTAAATCTTTCGGGATAGTAGCGTGGTCTCCTATGACGGTGGGGACTATGCCTACCTGGTTTTGCCTCGCTGTTGTCCATTCAGTCTTGAGACCTTGATACTTATTTTTTCTCTACTTCTCTGTGACTCGTTTGTCCCGAAGCATCAGTGAAGCTGGCCTTTTGTTTGGGTTTCTAAATCACCACAATTTCGGGCCTTCTTGCGGTATGTACTCTGTCCGCCGTATTATAGCAGTTCCAGAGAACAGTGACAATCAGTTTCATTACCACTTTTTTCAGGTCCATGATCGTATCAGTTATCGCGACTTAGGAGCTGTGTTTTTGGATGAGGCTCCAGTGCACCCATTTTGTTACCTTCTTATCCTCATGTATTTTTGGTGATAATCTCTAATACTCGCATTTTTCTTTGCCTTTTTTTTTATATGACATCTATCGTTCCTTGTTAGTTATTTATGGCTACCGACTTACGATGTGGCCAATAACTTCTTACACTGCCTTGTGGAATATTCTTTGGGTTGAGCGTTTCGGTAATCTTCATCTTTTTGTCTTATGCAAGGAAGAAGGCGCCAAAGGCCAGAAGCCTTCTAAGAAAACCAAAAACAAAATAAGAGCCAAATTCAGGGTTTCATTTCGAGATGTCCAGACACATTGCATTTGAAAGATTGGAGGTCATAGGCAGTAGGAAATACAGACAGAGGAAGACAGTTCCAGACTTGACCTGTTGCATCATGAAGGACTAGAAGTAACGGTTAACCCTTTGCATAAGAGTTGGACAGAAAAGGGATGAGAGTTTGTTGCTAGATGGGTGCTACGTGCCCGCCTTAAAAGTGGAGGGATACATGCAGACAGTTCAGAGGAGATAAAGTTGCAACAGTGCGGCGAAGAGGTAGAGTTTGAAGGGAGCCAGTGAGAGGAGGAGAGTTAATCAGACGAAAAGCTTTGACTCCACCTTGTTGAAAAGAGTTTTATACGGGGAGCCTCCCCACACATGAAAGTTGTACTGTACTGTACACAGGAGAAAGTAAAACCCGTGTATTAAGTCAACAACTGTGCAGGGGTAAAGAAGACATGGAGTCGGGTTAGCACACCTAATCTCATAGATGCAGATTTCACAAGGCAGGTAGTATGATCTTTCCAATATAAATGCCAAGAGATTGAAACCCCAAATATGTTTGAAGATGATGCAGGATTGTGTTGGATTTTGTTTAAAAAAGAAAAAAATAGAATACTCTTGTGGAAGTTTTTGTCGGGTTGATACATGTAAGAACTGAGTTTTTGATGCATTAAGAACAACAAGAGTACTTTTACCCCAATCAGAGATATGAGCTAAGTCAGACATTGGGTGTGCCATAGTCTCATCCCTTGTTTGTTGAAGTAGCTGCTGAAAAGGACGCTACGGGAAGCAAATGGAAAGGTGAAGGATGGAGTCATCAGCATATGAGTGGATAGTGTTAGATGTACAGCTTAGAAGGTCATTGTTAAATAGAAGGAAGGGAGTTGGTGATAGGACAGAGCCCTGAGGAACACCACTATTGATAGTTCCAGGGGAAGAACGGTGACTGTCTACAACAGTAGCTATAGAACGACGAGAAAGGAAGCTAGATATGGTCAATGATAGAAGAATAGAAGCCGTAAGAGGGTAGTCTGGAGATTAAAGATTTATGGCAGGCGCGATCAAAAGCCTTTGAGATGTCATGTGCAATGGCAAAGCTTTCGCCAAAGTCCCGAAAGGAGGATGACCAGAAGTCTGAAAGGTAGGTGAGAAGGTTGCTAGTGGTGCGTCCCTGATGGAACCCATACTGATGATCAGAGAGAAGGTTGTGATAGGAAAGCTGTTGTAAAAGTTTTTTATTAAGAATAAGTTAAAAACTTTTGAAATACAGGATGTTAAAGCAATTTGGCGATAGTTAGATGGCTGGGAATGATCACCCCCCTTCTTTGAGACAGGTTGAATGAGCGCAAACTTCCAGCAAGAAGGAAAGGTACAAGTTGACAGACAAAGGCGAAAGAGTGTACCTAGGCAGGGTGTAAGCATAGAAGCACAGTTCTTGAGAACAACAGGAGGGACCACATCAGGCCCGCATGCCTTGTCGGTACTGAGGCCAGTGATGGCAGAAAGTAAATCAAGTGAAGAAATTTTAATGTACGCCATGAGGAATTCAATGAGGGAAATGATGGAGAGGCAACACTGTAGTCGTCTTAGTTGGAATTGTAGAAGAAAGTCTGAGCGAAGATTTCTGCTTTACCAGTAGAAGAAATAGCTACAGAGTCATCAAGGTGAAAAAGAGGAGGGAAGGATGATGAGGTAAAGTCGTTAGAGAAGATTTTGGCAAGGTGCTAGAAGGAGCGGTAAGAATTCGAGTTGGAGAGTTCAGAGCATTTAATACGAATGAAATTATTTTTTACAGAGCGAAGAACAGACCTGGCGCAGTTTCGAGCAGAAACATGAGAGATTAGATTCAAGGGTGGGTTGGCCCTACTACCTTTTTTAGGCCTTCTTCTTGTAGTGGACAGTATTAGAACAAGAGTGATAAAAACATTTTTCTTTTTTTTGCATTAGTCACATGTTAAGAGAAAGGGATGTATGCTTCCAAGTTCGAGAGAATATCCTCCATAATGTGCATGGCTCACTCGGATGGCTGTCATTCATGGATGCAAGAATCAATCCAGGGAAAAGTAAAAAAAGTACTGCCTGAGGGCCTCCCAATCAGCAGCTCCAAAATGCCACAACCGACGCTTCTTGGGAGGGTCCACAGGCGTTGCTGGAGCAATAGGACAGGTTAAGGTGATAAGGTTGTGATTGGAGAAGCCCAATGTTGAGAAAAGATTAACAACGTATGCAGAAGCATTAGTAGTAAGGAAAAGGTCAAGTATGTTGAAACTGTCTCTAAAACGGTCAGGGATATGGGTAGGGTGCCATACAGTACAAGCTGCCCTAGGTCATTAAGGATAGAAAAGATGTTGACTGCTTCACCAGATGAACCAGTGAAAGGAGAGGAGAGCCAAAGGTGGTGGTGAACAATGAAATTACCTAGAATAGAGATTTCAGAGAAAGGAGAAATTGATAGGATGTATTCGAAGTAAGGTAGAGAATTTTTCATAGTCAGTAGAATTTGAAAATGCTTAAGCAGCACAGATATATTTACTTCAGACAATGGCAGGATGGCCGAAGCCAGAGAGTAGAGAATTCAGAAGATTCGAGATCAGGAACACAAGAGTGAGGTACGAGTATGTTGTTGGGTACATATACACAAGAGCCACTTTAGCTTTAAAATGAGTATAGGGAAGGCAGGAGGATACAAAGAAGGGTTTGCTACCAGTCGCCTGAGACAGTTGAGTCTCTGCGAGGATGAGAAGGTGAGGTTTCGAGGAGGAGCGGTGGTGTTCAAAAGAGAGGAAGTTAGAAGAAAGACCACGAATGTTGCAGAAATGAAGATGTGAGTCAGTGGTTCCAGACATCTCGCTTGGTCGTCACAGGAAGAGGGGCGGATGGTAGAGGCTTTTATGGTCCACCCTCCCCCAGTCCTGGGGACTCCAAGGCCTGGTGTCGGGATACCATTTCTGAAAAAATTTTTGAATAGGAAGTGTAGTGTGTTAGGTGCAAGTAGAGTGGTGTTGGCAGTTAGAGGAACTTGTATTAGAAAGCATGCTGGCCTACTCCCTGTGTTACTGAAACACTGAAAAAATTAAGTAAAAAAGGTAGGTCAGAAGCTAGTCCCGACGGTTACGTCAGCTTTTCATTTACCCTTGGTAGCATCGCCCTGTTTGGTTGGTGCTACAGTCTGCTCCCGATGTTTTTTTGTTTTCAGGGCTTGCATTTCCGAGGCAAAAATTAAATATTCCGTTTTATTCTGCAGTTCTTTTCTCTTCTACAATTTCCACACTTCCTTTGAGATTTCATCTCCGATTTTGCGGATGCACATTCCTGATATTTCTTTTTCTTTTCACTGTCACCCCTCCCTGAATTTCCAATTTGTATCTGCCTATTCCGCAGCCGTTATCACTCCTGCCTCGCCTGTTAGAACCAGCTGTCATTGCTTCTCCTTCCATAGTGAAACAGTCATCATTTTACTAGTGTTTTACCGTAACTTGACCCAGGTTTTTGTCCTTTTGCAGCCTATTTCACTTATCTTAATGGCAGACGGTAAATAAAACCCACGCATGTTAAAAAAAAAAAAAAAAAATTGGTTTTACGCCATGTATCCCCGGAAGGCTAAGGCATTGCCCCTGAGTAGAGGACTTTTTGACTGGAGCGTGTAGCATTTTATGACCGGATGCCCTTCCTGATGTCTACCAATGACCCTTGGGTCGAGGAATATATTTACCAAACAGTTTCAGTGGACATTGCCACAATTTTCAGTGGTCAAGATAGAGAGAGGGAATGACATATTGACAATACAAGGGCTCCTTTTTATGCGTGTGGTGTGGGAGGGTGGGGTAAAAGTGAAATGGGGTCGGGTGGATTGTAAGCATGAATTTCACAAGGGTGAAAGGGGGTGACGTCACCAGACAGGTCAGGTGTAATTCCTGTCTGACGTGACCTGTGTCTTTGCGGGAAGAGACATTTCCACCAGGGACCTCATTATAGGATCTAGCTTGTACATGCCTTCACTAAGGTTGAAATTCTCGTAATTTTGGATACACATGGCTTCAATAATCTTTCTTTTCCGAAAGTTATGACTTTTATACAGTAGATGGCTACCTTGCCAATTAATTCTGTGGTTGGCTTCACAAACATTATTAAATATTGCATTATTCAAATTACATGTTTTTATGGCATACTTGTGTTCCTTGATCCGTGTTTCCAAACTTCTACCTGTTTCTCCTCTGTAAACTGTCTTTGATTATCACGCAAGAGTGATTCATCCAGCCGTGGTTCCACATTCTTTCCAAAATAATTTTTTCGTGACAAGTATCATACTCTATTGCTAATCTCTTTTACAACTCGGCACTGAAGATGGAGAGATGGCTCCTGGTTATCGAGGAATGTACAGTCGAGCTACACTGGCTCTTAGGTGCAGCGATTTGCGCAGTGATTATTCTTGTATGTTGTCAAGTTTATCCTCTCCTTTATATTCAGCTCAGTCATTCCTTTTGCGTGTCTTGAAACTTGCATAAACTGAACAGAATTTTCGTTTACACCCCTTAAC
The DNA here is from genome assembly GCF_032717465.1 of Coenobita brevimanus. Taxonomy (NCBI): domain Eukaryota; kingdom Metazoa; phylum Arthropoda; class Malacostraca; order Decapoda; family Coenobitidae; genus Coenobita; species Coenobita brevimanus. The sequence continues at coordinate 49,589,277 of NC_137050.1, forward strand.
TTTGACCGAAGGTTTAATTTGACTCTAAGCTAACATTCTTTACAGATGTTCGCCTTCATCTGTTGTAGCTTCTATTCTTTATGATAACTCCCTGTTAATTTTATCTCTGCCAGATGGTAACTTCCCTCGAGCAGTGGTTACAGATCCTTATTTTGTATGCTGGACCTTATCCTCATTACTGTTATTATACTAATGTTGTTATTATTATTATTATTATTATTATTATTATTAGGAAAGGTGCTGCGAGGATTGAAAAAAGTTATTAGATGTCGTTCGCTTAGAATGGATGTGAGATGGCTGTATAAGGGTGTTGTGGTACCGACTACATTATATGGGGCTGAAACATGGAATATGGGTGTAGCAGAGAGGAAAAGTTTGAATGTAATGGAGATGAGGTGTCTGAGGAGTATGTGTGGAGTGACGCGTATGGATCGAGTGCGAAATGATGAGGTGCGAAGGAGAACTGGAGTTGTTCGGGAGATGGCTGGTGGAGTTGAGCAGAGGGTGTTGCGATGGTTTGGACATATAGAGAGAATGGATAATGAGCGATTGGTGAAAAAGATAACTGGATCTGATGTGAGAGGTGTACGGCTGAGAGGAAGACAACGAATAGGATGGATGGACAGTGTGAAGAGAGCACTGGATGCGAGAGGGATGTCTGTTGAACAAGGAAGAGTAGCTGTGCGTGACAGAAATAAATGGAGAGAAAATGTGAATGAATAAATGATGACGCAGCCCTGAGGTGTTATTCTCCTGCATTTGGCCCGATCAACTGATCAGGTCAGGTGCGGGTAAGGGGATGGGTCTATTATGATGTGGCAGGGGTAAACCAGCTCTGCTGTCGGGCCCTGCTGCGGATGTCACTGATTGCGCTGCGCAGTTGACCCTCGTGCGGTGTGGTGCGGTGAGGATCTGTCCCTTCTCCCCTTTGGGGCTAAGATGCAAATGAATGTGTTTTGAGTGGATGAGTAAATTGGGAGTGTGTTGTCCTGTTTCGGCTACCTCTCTTTCCTTGGGGGAAGCAGCCTAGGTATATAGGTAGATGGATTATTAATACTGTTATTATTGCTCCTTGTTATTCTTACCTGCTACTACTACTACTACTACTACTACTGCTGCTGCTGCTGCTGCTGCTGCTGCCGCTGTCGCCGCCGCCGCCGCCGCTGCTGCTGCTGCATTATGATTATTGTGCTATTATGATTATTGTAGTGGTAGTAGTAGTAGTGGTAGAAGTAGTAGTAGTTGTTGTGGTAGTAGTTGTTGTAAATATTATTATTCTGTGCCTTTTTAAAAAGGAATTCTTTAATTTATCCGTTATCAGTTATTATTTTATTGGGTTTTCTTAGTTCTTTCATTTCCTCCTTTGTTGCGCTCTTCGTTCATTTTCCTTGCCATTGGTTTATTTTTATTGGTTTATTGATCTTAATGGTCTCAGATTATTTCAGTTCCATCTAGTACCCCATTTCCCTCTTATATTGGGTTACTCTTTACCTCCTTTATTGGTCCAGTCTTCCCTCTTTACTGTTTTATTAGTTTACTCATTCATTTTCATATTGTATCTTTTATTTTTTCTCCACTTTTCCCTGTTGAACTAGCTTACTTCTTTCTTTCTTTCTTTTTTTGGCTTTTGTGGTTAGGGCGTTTCTTTTCCACTATTTTTTATTCGGTTATATTAGCCTTTTTTCTTTTTTTAGACAATTTTACTTCTTTCCTGGTTTTAACTGTGTGTTATTTTTGTTCGCTTTTTTGCTTTCTCTCGCATTCCCAGTTTTGTTTCTCTCTCTCTCTCTCTCTCTCTCTCTCTCTATTAGTTTGCTTTTTTTCCCTGTCTCTTTACGTTGTCCATTATTTATTTTTATCAGATAATTTTTCATTCTTTTTATATTAATTTTCTTATATTTAGTCCTTTATATACCTTAATATTTCCTGTTTGATTAGCTTTCAGTTTTATATCATATTTTAATGGTATATTCTTTAATAATCCTCGTTCATCAGTTTCTTCTTCTTTTCCTTTTTTTTTCTTTTTCTTGTTCATGGCATTCTGTAAGGGTTTGTTTTATTGGCCTATTCATTTTTCTTCATTATCTTGTTTTCTCAAGAGGCGGAGTCTGCCTGAGCCCCTCCTAGCCCTGGCATCCCCTCTCCAGAGACGCATCCAGATTTTCTTTATTCGCTTTCCTTTGCAGTTTTTTTCAGGAGATTTTTCCTTTTAATATTCCTTTTTCCTTATTGCACCCTGTTTTTTCCCCCATGTCCTATTCGTTGCTGTTTTTAGATGTTCATGTAGCATTTTCGTCCATGTACTTCCTTTTTTTTATAGTTTTTTTTTTTTTTGTCATATTAATTATATTCTTAGCCTATTATGCCTTTCTCTCTTTCATTTATTTTATTCGTTTATTTTTTTTTCTTACTCTCTTCTTACTTTTTTTTTGTTTTTTTGCCAGCAGTAACTGGCTTAGCTCCTTCCTGCTATAAAATACCTCTTCTGGAATTCACTCGATATTTCTCCATTCGCTCTTTCCTCACTTCTGCCCCTTTGAAAGTGTCGCTTGTTTTTTTTCCTCCTTTTCCTTCTGCTTTTATTTTTTATTGTATTTGTGTTATTCCTTTTCCCTGTAAGTTGCCTTTCTTTAATTCCTTATTCTCCTGTGTGGCCTTTCAGTGGTATGGCTGTCGTTAACATACTATTATTATTATTATTATTATTATTGTTGTTGTTTTTGTTCTCTTATAAGCTTTAGTATTAGTGCTAGTATTTCATAATTGTAATTGCTTTCATTGTTATAGTTATTTTATTAATCTTTTCCCAGTTTTCTTATTCTCTTTTTCCTTTTTTATGATCGGTGTATTACTGCCATTCTTTGTCGTTATCCATTTGTGTGTGTGTGTGTGTGTGTGTGTGGGTGTGTGGGTGGGTGGGTTGGTGGGTGGGTGGGGGATTTATAAGCTGCAGTGGCAGGCTGGGTCCTGTGGTGCCTTGACATCGCCTCGCTGGGACTCGCGGATTTCTCTTCATTCTTCCTCCTGTTTATTTCTTTACTTTTATTTTTATTATTATTATTTTTTTTTTGCTATCATCTTTTACAGCTTTTTCATTTCTTCTTTCCTATTCCGTATCCATATTTTTTTTTCGTTTTTCCCTTGCTTATATTGCTAATTAAAACTTCCCACATCCGTGTGGGAAGTTTCCTTGTTTTTGTCAATATTGTTATTGTTATTATTATTATTATTATTATTATTATTATTATGTTTGAAGGTGGTCGCAGTGCTGAAAGGAGTATGGTCCAGTCGGTGGAGCATTCTCTTAGATCACCTGGGGTCAGAAATGTAATTTTTCTCGATGTCATCTAATTTTCCATGGAGAATTAAGTCAAGAGCCACAAAACTTGGTGGACTTATAGACCAAAGATGATATGCACAAGATCAGTGACCTTGACCTCAAGGTATATACCTTTAGAGCTCGAATTCTAGTGGGCAATGGATGTGGAAAGTTTTTCTTAATCAAAATTGTCCTTGACTGTTTTGTGGTGTTCTAGCATCCTTTTTATTTTCGTTCTGTCGGGTTTCTCCTGTTTTGATATTCTTTCTTTATCTCCTTTAATGAATCTCTCCATTCTGCTTACTTTTTCTTGCATTATCTGATTTTTTCTTTTCCTCCTCCTCCTCCTCCTCTTCCTCTTCCTCTTCCTCTTCCTCTTCCTCTTCCTCCTCCTCCTCCTCCTCCTCCTCCTCCTCCTCCTCCTCCTTTTTCTTTTTCTTCGTCTTCTTTCTTCTTTTCATTATTGTTAGCATTCTTCTCCATTTTCTTTTTTTTCTTCTTTTCATTATTTTTAGTCTTCTCCCTCTCTTCCTTCCCCTTCTTCTCCTCCTCCCCTTCCTCCTCCTCCACCTTTCATCATCTTTCTTGATTTAGTTACTTTTTCTGTCATCTTTCATCAGTCATCACCATCATCATCATCATCATCATCATCATCATCATCATCATCATCATCATCGTCATCATCATCATCATCATCATCATCATCAGCATCATCATCATCATCATCATCATCAGCAGCAGCAGCAGCAACAACAACAACAACAACAACAACAATAACAACAGCAGCAGCATCTTTCTTCTACTTCATCTTCTTTTTCTGTCCTTTTTCTTCATCATCATCATCTTTCTTTTTCCTTTTTTCTCTTTTCTTCTTTCATTTTCATCTTGTCGTTTCCCTTTTGAATTATTTTTCTCCTTCTTCTCCTGTCTGTCGGCCTGTCTGTCTGTCTTTTTGTCTGTCCTCTGTTGTCTGTATGTTGTCTGCCTGTCTGTCTGTTTCTCTTTTGTCTTCTGTTTTGTTTGTCTTTACTTTTGTCTTGCTTTCTTGGCCTCATCCTCTTTCTTTTCGTGTGTTTTCTTCAGGGGCGGTGGCTTCCTCTTCCCCCCGCTCCCTCCCGTTGCTTTGACATCACCTCTCCAGGGATATAAACTCTCTCTCTCTCTCTCTCTCTCTCTCTCTCTCTCTCTCTCAGCATTATTGCTTTATTTTGTATTTCTTAGTTATATACTTGTTTTATTGGAGTTTCTTCTTGTTTTACAGGCATCCTTCTTCTTCTTCTTCTTCGCCTCCTCCTCCTCCTCCTCCTCCTCCTCCATCTCACCTTTTTCGTCCTCCATGCGAAGTACAAAATGAACAATATCCAGTTATAAGGTACAGACAGTAAAAAGGATTTTGGTGTGCTATCAAATGACGTATAACCGAATAAGCAGTGCACTGAGGCGCTTAATACTGCAAACGAGTTGGTGGGTTTTATTGGAAAAACTTTCGAGTTTAAATCGGAAAAAGTCATACTTGCCTTGTACAACTCGTTTGTGTTCCCCATCTTGAGTATTGTGTGCAGTTCTGGTTTCCGTACTACAGAAAGGACATAGAAAAATTAGAGAAGATACAGCGAACAATCACAGAAATGATACCACGACTGAGAAACAAAGCACATGAGGAACGCCTTGAAGAACTTGAATTATTCAGCCTAACTAAACGCAGGTTAAGAGGTGACCTACTGACCTTACTGGAGTTTTCAAAATCATGAACGGATATGACAGCTTAGACACGAATAAATGTAAAAAAAAAAAAAAAAAAAAAACGATCGTCAAACTAGGAGTAATGGCTGCAAAATTATGGGAAAGCATTTCCAGTCCCTTGAAGCAAAATACTTCTTCAACAGTCATAAATATCTGGAACAGATTACCCGCAGATACCGTGAACAGTATCTCATTTAAGACATTTAAGAATAAAATAAGTATTTGCATGAGATTCCTCAACTGACTCTGTTTCTCTCCGAATAACTTCCTTTTACTAGCTACGTGTAAGTTCATTCCCCTCCAGTCTACAAGCCACTTCGTAAGCTTAACGTATCCGTACATAGCGTTGCGTCACGTCATTATATATTCATCAGATTATTAAAATGTAAATAAATCAATATAAGCACAGACTAGGATCTACACAGAACGGTCACTACTTGTACTTTCGACCTGTGATGGGCTGTGGATCACTGAGGGTCCCTTTTAGTTAAGTGACCACCGTCAGGATTTTTTTTTAATGTACCAGGGGCCATTGCATCAGGAGGTAACTTGTGTACGTGTCCCGCATGGGAAAGTTCCATGTCTCGGTGGAGTGAACGGAGCTGGGGCCTGATTGACTGCAGCCTACCTTAAAAGCGACAGGCAAGGCTGCCACAACCTGAACATCCATACTGTGCATTCTCCACAGTGTCTACAGACGCCCCGTTAACCCAACGTACCCGTGCGTAATGTCGTGCCTTATTTATTTACTTATATGATTATTCATTTTACTTCATTACTTTCTCTTTCAAGTTATTCAGACTGGTAGCTTACAGATAAAGTATTATTATAGAGTGTAGCTTTTCCTGTTCAGTCATTCCTATGAACTTTCCATGTCGGTTTTTTCTTGCAGCATTGTGGTCCATCTCTCTCTTCCTGCCAGTTTTAAGTGGAGGGTTTGAAGGGGGGGGGGAGCTTTCTTGCTTTATTATCCTTATCCTTCAGCATGTAGAATTAGACATCATAGTCTGCTCTGGTAAAAGCAGCCTCGAAATGACCATAAGGTCTGTTGCGGTTTGCTTTCCTTTGTATTCCTTTTTGCTCCTCCTCCTCCTCCTCCTTTCTCAGCGGTGTCTAGTTCTGCTTCCCCGTTGCTCTGACACCCTTTCCCTCGGGACTTCCTCGGATCTTCCCTCATTTACTCCATCTTCCCCCTTTCCTTGGAGACACAAGCTTTTATTTTGGTGTTTGTTTCCTGTTTAGATAGTAGATGGGAACAGTTACCATCCACTTACTTGATGTAATACAAACTATATGATGCAGACTTAAGTGGCTTAATGCTGAGCGTTAAGTCAAATAGTATTCTGTAGTCCAGGAAAACATTTACTATGTTGTGTGTTAACCATATAAACAAATGAACGCCTGGTGGCCTAGTGGGTTATGATGCACCAATCGGATGAGGCCCATAAGTTATTCCATGTCAGGGGTATTTTTTGGTTTGTTCATATAACGCCATTCAGGGGCGGGCAAGGCTGGTCACTTTTGCATGTGTCGTGACTGACTCGCCTCGGGTTCGCACGCTCCAGATATGTCATAAACGATAATACATAAAATATTCCCTTGTTTTCCTTTTTTTTTTTTTGCATTTAGTCGTATGAAATTTTTTTTCCTCTGTCCACACCTTTTCTTTTACTAGTGTATCTTATATTTCTATTATCAGTTTATTAATTTTTCTGCATTTCTTAAACTGGCGTATTGTATTGGTTCATAATTTATGGTTTCTTATTTTTATGGTACATTGATTTTCCTTCCTACAATTACTTAGTGTTCTTTCATCTCTAATCTGATTTAGAAATACTCAAATGCAACTTGTTTATATCCTGTATTGTTTACATCACCTACTTCTTTCATGAACCATTTTGTATATTACAGTAGCATTACAAAATATCTGCTGTATGTGGATATAACTATGCAAAAATAAAATCCGAATGAGTTCTGTAATGGATATTTAAAGATAGGAGACAATAAAGATGGATGATGAGAGGTTAGTACAAACATCGGCATATAAGCACGCGCCCACACACACACACACACACACACACACACACACACACACCGCTCGCTGGTGCAGTGGTAACGTTCTCGCTTGCCAACTGGTGGACGGGAGTTCGCGCCTCGCTCAGGTTGCGAAAAGTTTCACTGACGAAGTGGGTGGTTACTGTCCCCCTTGAGCAAGGGGACGGGTATGTGCTTGTGTGAAGGTCACAGCCTTGCCCTTAGATCGGACTATATGAGCTCTCAGCTCCCTTCCGGGAGGGTAAAAAGCTGACGATCACGACCATCAAGTGATCCTGACCGAACCGGTGAAATTACACACACACACACACAACGTGATTTAACTATACTATCTATCTATCTGTCTATCTATCTATTGCCAGACGCCTCAATCCCGTTCGGGGTGGCCACAAACAAATCGTCTTCACGTCGCCCTGCCCCCCGTCATTTCACTGCCCCGCTCCCAACTCACACCCCCCTCTCTCATATACCTCTCCACCCCATCCCTCCATCTCATCCTCGGCCTCCCCCTCCCTCTTCCCCCCTCCACCTCACTCACATACACTCTCTTCGTCAGTCTTTCACCCTCCATCCTCTCCACATGGCCAAACCACCTCAGTGTATTCCTCCTAACGCTTCCTATCACATCCACATCCACACCACAACGCTCCTTTATATCCTCATTCTTCAGCCTGTCTCTACATGTGACTCCACAGGCTCCTCTCAAATAACTCATTTCCTCTGCTCTCACTCTTGACTTGTGTCCTTCCAACAACGTCCAAGCTTCACTTCCATACGTTAGAGTTGGTATCACAATACTGTCATGTAGTAACTTTTTCACTTCCATGCTCACTTCCCTGCTTCTTATCGCTGCTTTCAAGGAATCAGCAACCTTTCTTCCCTTCTGTAGCCTTTCAAGCACTTCACCCTCCAAACCTCCATCCTTACTCATCACACTACCCAAGTACTTAAACGTACTCACATTTTCCAATTCCTCACCATCCAACCTCGCTGTACATTCACTTACGTTACCTCTCTCAAAGACCATCACTTTACTCTTTCCTACATTCACCTTTAGATTCCGTTTCTTACACACTCTCCCAAACTCATCCACCAAGCCTTGCAGCTCTCCTTCGTCTTCACTCAACAACACGGTATCATCTGCAGACAACAGTACAGGGAGTTTCCAAACACTACCCTCTCTCACCAGGGCAACTCCAACATCCACTACCCTACCTTGTACCTCTTGTATTACCCCATCCATGTACAGATTGAACAACCATGGAGACATGACACATCCCTGTTTCAACCCAACCTTCAGAGATAAAAATTCACTCAGTTCACCATCCACACGCACTGCAACCTTAGCACCATCATACTTACTCTTCACAGCATTCAACATCTTCCCATCTACTCCATATATTCTTAATACTTTCCACAATCCTTGTCTATCCACCCTGTCATATGCTTTCTCCAAATTCATGAAAGCGACATACAACTTCTCTCCCTTCTCTAGAAACTTTTCCACTAAAGTTCTAAGAATGAATATCTGATCTACACAACCTCTTCCCTTCCTAAAACCTCTCTGTTCTTCTCCAACTAATTCCTCTGTTCTTTCTCTAACTCTGTCAATAAGTATCCTACCATACACTTTTCCTATTATACTAAGAAGACAGATGCTTCTGTGACTACCACACACTTCTTTTTCCCCTTTTCCTTCGTACAAGGGAATAATTATATGTACCTGACTTCCAATCCTCCGGGACTCTACCTTCCTCCCAGGCCAATCTGCACATATTCCACATCCATTCTACTACTATCTGTCCCCCATACTTCAGCATTTCACCACACACTCCATTAATTCCTGGGGCTTTTCCCAATTTAACTTTCTTCATTGCTTCCACAACTTCTATCCTACAGATTTCTTCCTGTCTTCTCACCTCCCTCCTCCTCCCAGCCATTCCCCAGCCACTTATACTCGCATTACTTCATCCTCTATGTTCAACAATTCCCTAAAGTGTTCTCTCCATCTACTCACTTTTTCTCCCTTCTCCACTAGTAATCTACCATTTTTATCATTCACTCCCCTGCTAACTTCACTTCCACCCTGTCTTAATCTTTTCACCTCTTTCCAGAACATTTTCTTACAGTCCCTCCACTTTACACTCAAGTTCCTTCCAAATTCCTCATCCGCTCTCTTCTTACTCTCTCTTTCTTTCTACATATAACTCTCTCTTCCGCCTCTCAACTTCTTCCACGCACCTGTTTATCATCCATTCATTGTATGCTTTCTTCTTTTGTGCCACAACCTGTCTTACCTCTTCATTCCACCACGTTGTTCCTTGCACCCCCCTCCGTCTTCTCTTCATCCACACACCACATCACATGCTGCACATATTTCTTCTGTAAATATCCTGCACACACCTTTCACGTTCCCCATCTACTCCAATTCATATTTACCCAATCGTTCCTCCATTTCTCTCTTATTCTCTGCCTTTTTCTCATCCTCTTGTAATTTTTCCATTCTCCTTACAAATACTCCTTCTTCCCGTCCCTCCCTTCTTCTATTTCTCCATCCTAATTGGACCTTGATTCTGGCCACCACCAAGTAGTGGTCAGAAAGTCCACTCCCCCAACCTCTATAAGCTCTTGCATCCATTACACATCTTCGCATCCTTTCATCCGCACACACAATCAATCATTGCCTTCCTTTCATTCAGTTCACTACCCACCCTTCTCATCACTCGCCATGTATACCTGTGGATCATCTTGTGCTTGAAGAGGGTATTTGCTATCACCAACCCCCTCCCAGCACAGATGTCCACTAACGCACTGCCATTCTCATCTATCTCAGCAGGCTCACCCCACTCACCAACTATTCCATCCATCTTCACATTCCCTACTTTACCATTCATATCACCAATCAAAAACACACACTCATTCCTTCCAAACTTTTCCTTGCACACTTCCACATTTGTCCAGAACTCTTCTATCACTCTGCTTGCACGATCTTGCGTTGGCGCATACACACACACAATCGCCCACAAATTTTGTATTCCAACTTTCAATCTTACCCACACAATCCTTGACCCAAGTGATCCATACTGTCTTATGCTCTTCTTCCATCTTTTACTCACAACTATACATACTCCTTCTTTTGCCCTCTCATTCTCACCTACTCCTGCACATATACCCCATCCATACTCCCATTCTCTCACACTCTCACCTCTCCATTTCGTTTCAGTTATTCCGCACACATCAACTTTCGCACCCTCAAGCACCTGTACAATCTGTCTTTCACCTCATCATTCGCTCCCCTTACATTCCAAGTTCCGATAACCATGTCCTTTGTCCGGTCCTTGGTCGTCATCTTTTGGTCAGTCCTTGTCTGAGGCTTATTGTTTGTCTTTTTAGTTAGTTGTTTTCCGGAGAGGGGCACTAACCCTCCGCCAACCCTTTTAGTCGCCTTTTACGACAAGCAGGGATACTGGCGGAGTATTCTTGAAAAAAACAACAACCCCCAGGGGTAGTATATATACTGATATATATATAACTATACTGAAAATGAATAAATATAACTTAAGCAGGGGGAAGAAAAAAGTAGAACAATAAAATATAGAAATGGAAGCAATTGACCAGTAGAGCAAATGAGGAGAAAATAAAAATAGAAAATTAAGAAAGGACAAAAGACGGAATTACTCGAAATAATTGTCAGAATTTAAGATTATGTAAGCATTCACTGAAAAGTCTTCAAAAATGTGCGTATTTCGCAGTCAGAACCTTAAATCCATCACAATCTGTTTTATGTACCTGGAACTTAAAACACACATTAACAGTGCTTCCTAGCCGTCAGTATTTCTATGTTGTATCATGAGAAATGCAGTCAAAATGTAGCTTACATCCCTCCTTTTTGTTCTTCTTTGGTCGAAAATAATTTCTTCATGACATTAGTTGCATAAGTAGGAATCTATATACAAACCTCACCACAACAGTGTGTGGTAATAGTTTGGAGTGATGTAGGGGAGGGGAAGTTATTTAAACTGTTTAGTAAATCATATCCTTGGTAATATTATGTGATGAGGAGAAAATGGAAAAGAAAAATGCCTACTTGAATTGCTTGGATTTAAAACGGATACTACAACAATACTTGCATTGAATTGTCTATACTAACAGCTAAAATATATTAAAAGTGAAAAGCATAGCACAATATGATGATTCAGAACACAAAATATTTTTACATTGCATACTGTCATGTTATATTGCTGCATTTTATTTGCACAGAAAGATCGTATATTTTAGTATCAGAAAGAACATTTTAAAATACAAGGCGTAAGCCCAGAATCGCGTAAATGGCGATGTGATTGGCGAGTCTTTGAGAGGATTTGTCATTCATTTTATGGACTTGGATTCACAGTTATGATCAGTTCCTTGTTGTAACTCTGATTCTTGTTTTATTAATTTAGTTGTTTATTTATTTGGGAGGGACGACGAAAAGTGGAGGCAGAAACTTTCCATGTATCTTGTTCATCCACGAAAGAGTAAGTGATCGAAAGTTTTATGTATCCGTGCACCAAATGGGAAGCGTGGTAACAGGCGTTGAATCTGTATGGGATTTCACAAGCAACTAAGAAAGTTTCAGTTGCCCCTAGGAGTGCACTAATTTCCTGTGCAGATACAAACACAAACACATGATAATTCCTTGCCGTAACTCTGTCTTTGATTAGGAGGGAGAACAAAAGACTTGGGAATTTTCATATTTTGCCTTTCTTCGTCTTCCCTGCAGAGATGGGAAAATAGTTCATGATAAATTTCCACTCGTGACTGAAACTTGTTTCCTTTAATAGAACGAGAGGCGTAGGAACGTTATAAACCCTCCTTGTCATTTTTGGAAAAGCAAATCACTTATACGACAGAGAATTGTCCATAAATCAGTGTGTATCTTGATCCAGTACAATTCGCTTATTTCAGTATTGAGGAAAAAGAGATATTTTTATATAACTTGCTTTCAGTCTGAAACCTGAATTAATTTTCATACTATTTTGATTTTTACTCCTTAGGATTGACCATATTTGTTAATTTTGTAATGTATAAGAAAATGCGCATGTTTTCCTTATCATTGGCTTATTGGGGATCAAAAAAATAGATTAGCTATTACAATCTATAGGAAAAATATGTAAATCCCTTCTAACAGATTGTCTGCTTGTATCCTTACAGGTAATATTGATGTAGTGCCTCAGCCAGAGACATACGGTACTGTAAATATAGATTTCTCGGATAAACATGAAGGACTGAGGGCCTTATCAGTTTGTTTCTATGGCTCAGCTAACTGCATGAAAAAAACTTGTCTTAAAAATATTGTTTGGTGAGTGGAAAGTAATATTAACCTGTGAATAAATTTACTTCGTCGTAAGTTTAATATTTTGACTATGTATCATTTAAAGATAAACAAGATCTGAAGGGAGTTAATAGTCCACTTTCTCTTTCACACTCAGTGAATAAAAGTTTGTCATAATGCCTTGATAAAATTACGGTTTTGCTTATCCGTACCATAAGAAAAATGGTGGGTTGCTCTTACGGTTAAAATGTTTGTTGCTGAGTAGTTTCGAAGTCTTTTCTTAGGCGATTTCAGACGTTAGAAGTTTAAGGTATACAAAGCCAAGAATTAATAAAAAACGAAAAAAAAAAAATAGTCCCTGGTGATGCTGAAAAAGCTGTAAATACGTGCTTAAGAATTCGTTATAATATCTATTACGTACCAAGAAATAAACATGAAAAAATTGTGTAGCAGGAACAGTACATAAAAAAGAAAAGAAAAAAGAAAATAATTTACCAGCAGCTACATACGATGCTTCTGTGTCAGTACAGTACAGAAAAGTTTCAAGCACTGCGGTAAGTTCTTTATACATACATATATATCCTTTGTAAATTTTGACCAGATAGTTTCCAGCAATTTAAAGCTTGTTATAAGGAAACTTGTATAGCAAATTATTACTTAAACAGGTGTACAGGTAGGCTATGATATCCACCTTAGCCATATTCAGTCTATCTGTCTATAGCCCGACGCCCTAATCCTGCGAAGGGTGGCCGCAGTCAAAACGCCTCCAAGTCGCTGTCACCCACCATTTGACCGCCCTCCCCCCTACTCACTCCCCCCTCCCACCTACTCACTCCCCCCTCCCTCATATACCTCTCAACTCCATCCCTCCACCTCATCCTTGGTCTCACCCTCCCTCTCACTCCCTCCTACATACACCCTCTTAGTCAGTCTTTCATTCTCCATTCTCTCCACATGTCCAAACCACCGCAGTGTATTTCTCCTAATTTTCTCAGTCACATCCACATCCACCCCGGAACGTCCTTTCACTTCTTCATACGCCGTATTACCACAAAAAATCTGGAGAAAAGGTACGAATTTTAATTGTAGGATATATATATTTGTTTTCTGATCTGTCACTTGTATCTGTGTAAATCACGACTTAAGTGTTTGGTATCCTCACATCCATTGCTTATTCATTTTTTCGTTGTGTGGTTGATGGTTGTCATATTCGTACACTACCGCTGTATGTCACGTCATGGCTTTCATACACACTTCTTAAATCAAGAAAGATGTCACTGAAAATAGTGCGAGTTTCCAAAGAAGCATTCATCCCCCGTTCCCCCCCACACACAAAAATATCAGTTGAGCATTGTTTCGTAAGTCACAAGGAACACACACACACACACACACACACACACACACACACACACACACACACACACACACACACACACACACACACACACACACACACACACACACACACACACACACACACACACACACACACACACACACACACACACACACACACACACACACACACACACACACACACACACACACACACACACACACACACACACACACACACACACACACACAAAGACCACCAGAAGTATTTAAGTGTTTCGTTTATATGAAAGGAAATCTTTAGCATAATCAGGCCACTTACATGCACCCAGTGTAGATAGGTCACGGGAGGCGAGTTAACGTGAGGGAGTGGTTCAGTGAAGGTGCTGTGGTGGTGTGGTTGTAGTGTGGTGTGGTGTGGTGGAGATAATCAGCATTGTGGTGATGGACAAGACTGGTATTGCGGTGCTGGTGGGGTTGTGGAGTGCTGTGGTGGTGATGTAGTGGAGAAAGTGTTGTGGTGGTGGTGATGTAGTGGAGAAAGTGTTGTGGTGGTGGGTGTGGTAAAGTATTGGTGTAGTTACGATGTCATGGACAGAATTAGTACTGTGTTCTTGGCTTCGTTGTGGTGGAGATAAACAGTAGCAATATTTTGATTTTGATTTTGTGGTGAAGAGAAAGAATACTGTGACGGTGAAAAAGATGTGGTGGTGTAGAGAAGTTGCTGTGGTGGTCGGTGTCTTATGGTGGAGAGAAAAAGTCCTGTGGTAGTGGTGGTGGTGGTGGTGGTGGTGGTACGTGATGTTGCGGTGGAGTCAGTAATGTAACGGTGGTGTGATGGAGAACGATATATATAATGATGAAAATGTTTTATCAGGCTAACTCGTGTCAATGATGCAAGCTGTTCAGGTTTTAAAAATGCATAAATACTAATAGAGTTTGACATTTAGAAATAACGTTTTAAGTGGTTTGTTTAAATCTCGTCAATAGAAAGTGAGAACCAACGACGAGGTGGGAGAATTGAAAGGAATGGAACATATTTTTCCTAATATTCTGTTATCCCTGACGATTTTATTCCCCATAGCATAAGTTGAATGTGGAGAGGTTAATAATAGCCATATTTAACACGTTCGCTACAGGTCGTCATTTTAGTTAATTACCGGTAGTGTTTTTTTTACGCATTCGCTACAAGTCTTCTCCAGTGGGTGTTGATTATAGCCTTATTTAACACATTAGCTACAAATAGTCTCCCTTGCGAGGTTGATTATGCCTTATTTAACATATTTGCTACAAGGCGTCCCCCATGCTGGTTAACTATAGCCCTATTTAGCACAAACATATCGTCTCCCATGTTGGTTGATTATAACCTTATTTAGCACATTCACACCGTCTCCTATTTGGGGTTAATTGTACCCTTATTTAGCACATTGATATCGTCTCCCATGGGGGGTTAATTGTAGCCTTAACACATTCGCTGTAGGTTGAATCCCCCATGCAGAATAATATCGTTAAGCCAAAAATAAATAAATAAATAAATAAATAATTAAATAAATAATAATAATAATCTTAGTCTCAAGGGATTACAAGGAATGGGTATTGGGGGAGGAGACACGGAGGTCATTTTTTCGCGGTCGTTCTTAATGAACTCCGGGATTAGATGTTTGGGAATATACACAGGGCGTTAATTTTCATTTAACCACAACTACTCGAGTATTTTATTTGCCGACACCGAATGATTTATTCAGTTGAGGGTGGAGCATTAAGACCTGAGAATGTTAAGAATTTCCCAATTATCCCTCCCATGGACGTTTGTGGTAAAACTCGCGTAAGGCTGCTTATGGCGGCCTATGCTCGTTTGGTCTGTCAACCTTTGTATAATTTTCGGAAATTTGAAATAAACTAAAGATGTATGAATAAATTAGCGTGTGGAAAGACTCAAAGAAAATGGACTTGGCTCCGTTGGCTGCATTTCAGAAAACAAACTTTTGATGGCAAGGACTGTACAGTATATTAATTTCGCAAATAAAATATTTTTTGGAACATTAAACCCAAACAAGTTTATGCAAAATCTGGGGCTTTAGGGAGTGTTCCGGCAATGTCTCGTAAAAAATCTTTCCTCACGTCTAGGAGGAGTAGCTGCATAAACCCTTACACAGACAGACAACGGTTTATTATTATATAGATATGTGAGATAATACCAAATGATTAGATATAGTTGAGCCTGATTCATAGAAACTGAGAGTAATATTTCACTAACATTAAGTATTTTTATTTATTTTTGCCAGCCGTAGACGTTTTAACTCATTATGGAAAGGATCTCTTGTAGTGAGGGGGAATACTGAAGGCTCCAGATGAGAGGGAATCATAGGAACCTGAATGCTGATACTGTCACCATTACCGCATGCATGGTCGGATCAGCTCTACTTTTCTGTTCTAGTTCAACGCTAGATGATTTTATTCAGCTAAGAGGGAGTCATGGGACCCAGAGAGAATTAATACAGTCACTATTAACCCTGTCATGGTCGGAGCAAGTCTAGTGTTCCCTTCCAGCTAACTACAGTGGTTTACATTCAGCTGAGAGTTAGTTATAAGAGCCCGAGAGAATTAATGTGGAGATTTTTGTCTTTCCCAGTTTATATTTTCTACCTTAGTGGCAAAATTTAAACGCTACCGTGACTGCATCCTTCCAAAGGTGCTTCACCGTGACTGTCATCATTTTATGGGGATATTTTCGCATTATTTATGATGTAGAGTTGGCAGTTTTAGGCCAGGTTAAAAATTTATACATCACAGCAATGAGCACTTCCAAAGCCCTTTCGTGTTGTCGGTGCATCAGTGAATTAATTATGGTGATGGGTTCCCGTGCCATCACAGTTTCGGTCAGTTCGTGTTAATACATCCGTGCATAGTTATTTGACACGCTGCCTGGCTGTGCTGAGTTAAAAAATGGCACTGACATATTACGCTGGTGTGGCAGTGATTGATGATGATGGGAAATGATGTGCCGGCGTGATGTGCTTTGTTATTGAAAACGGTGCCAAGTCAAAATGATCAGAGGATTGCTGTTGCATTATACGTATCCCTATTGATAATGCAGAAATACTGTAATTTTTTTTCCGGAGCTGCCCACATATATTAGTGTTTTTTGTGGAATTAATCAGGCAACGGCCGTTCGGTAAAATGGATACAATGGGATTAAATGCAGTATTATTGTAAATAATAGTTCCAAGAGATTTCATATACATGGAATTAAGGGAGTCTACTTCTGCTGCTGCTGCTGGCGATGGTGGCGGTGATAACCAGGGACATTACCCCTTCACATATGACACCATGGCGATCATGTGTCTTTTACGTCAGGATATTACTTTCTTTTATGACATTGTACGCGTTTATTTAATGCTTTCAAACCGGCATGTCGAAGGATTGGGTATGCAGTTTCCTTGATTTCTTTGAATGTTACGACGCTACTGCACATCTTTATTCTCATTTTGCTAAAGTTGGGGAAAAACCGCAGAAAACTGCAGCTGACGGGCAGATTAATGCACTGCTGTGTATTGTCAGTTACCTAAGCGGAGCAAAAAAGAGAAGCTGGTGAGGTGGTTGTGTGAGGAATTGTTTTCTGTGTAAGTATAAATTATGTTACCTTGGAGATAATATTACGCGTGCATTTATTACGGAGGGTTAAGAAAAATATGAATCATAACTTTTCGATAAGCAGTTCCACATATAACAGGTAACATATGAAGATAGCAAACAAGTACATGTAGAGCTCGAAGGCAAGTCATCACGAATACGAAAGCTTTCCAACATTCTTCAGTCTATAAATGCGTCTTAATCACACTTCTCAGTTGTATAGTGTCTCATATTCAGATGACATTTCCACAACATCCACACATCACAATGCAGACTCAGCCTGTACACTGCATAAAAGCTACCTGTGCACACTTCAGGCATGGTTTGAGGACAACAGGCTGATTATCGCACCAGACAAATCCACCACCACGCACAAAGCCATCAGGATCATTAGCACATGTACACCCATAACATTACTCTTAGCGGCATGCACGTGCCACACACATCCTTCATTAAGATCTTTCGAATGACACGATACACTGGATTCACCTTCAGTGACCGTATACAAGATACCAAAAGGCGGTCTGCTCCCTAACTTAACGCACCCAAGGCATTCACAAGGGCAGACTTAGGCAAAAAAATAACTTCTTATCCATCAAACAGTGTAATAGATCAATGATGTCCTTTGTCTCCCCAGCATGGGCACCCACCCCATCTAACACCCACAACAACACACTGCAAACCACACAGAACAACACCCTATGCATCGTCACTGGCTACACCAAAACCACTCCCATTGCTCAGACACACTTTGAAACTAATATCCTCCCTACTACAGAATATATTGATGCTAGGGATAGGCAGTTCTATTAGGCATCCTGTGATAACGCACGTTACATCCCATTACATGACAAGTCCCGCAACACACAAAATTATCACCACAAACATTACCAGTCGCTCTTCAAGGACATCCTACCTCCAGACATTCCAACACTAGCCATGAAAAAACACTGTACTCATTCCACGCGCTGGGCAATGCAACCCCTGGATCAGAACTCTGTATTTATAGCCCCCCTTCCCGACATTCATCCATTAGAGGCGCCCTTAAACAGAGTTGATCGAGTACACCAGGGCATCACCCAGCCCTCTTCAGTTATCAGTTTCTATTCAGGTTAGGTGAAGTGACCCGTGCCCGGCCTGTAGAAAAGGCCCACGCGACAAACGACACATAATTGAGCACTGCACATCATTTGTCACACGAAGTCTATGGTGTAAGGAACTCTGAAGGGACAGTTGCTTACCTGTGGTCGATAGGTCTGCATGGCCAGGTGGATCGGGGCTAAGCAACAAAATGAACAAAAACAGCAGTTTTACGAATCATGAACTTTGTAATCAATATACAATTTTTTTTATTGTTTGTCCCACAAATAATTACAGTATAGGAAAGTACTAATTCTGTTGCGAGGTACAACTGTGATGCTGAAGACTGACAAATTCAGGTTACCAATTACAGTTATTACACTATCGACTGAGCAATAATTTTGCTATGTATTGGATTTCGTAGCTCAATAAAACAAGTGAAACTGATGAATGTGACTGTGCTGATGAACTGCTTTTCTTATATTTTTAAAATAAATCCATAGTTTCTTGTTGCTTAAAGAAACAGCTGAGCAGTAGTTTTGCTATGCCCTGTTTTTTACCTAAATAAAAAACTTATATTAGCATGATGCACTGAATGTCTCCTGAAGTGTCAATTCAGTCTGCATGTAGTTTCAAGAGGAAATAAGACCGTATGGCTTGTGACATGAGAATGTATGTACTTGTGCAGCAGTGACCTAATTAAAACAGTACTGCATGATCTGTATACAATGTAGTAGATGTATGGTAAAGTAGGCTGGGGGTCGTCCATAGGCGGGAACATGGTTGGAAAAGGGGGAGTGAGGTGGGGAAAACCAGTGGGAACCTTAGACAAAGCCGAGTATGGGAGTGTACTAAAGTCTCTTAATGATGCGGCTTTCTGCCACTGCCTCCCCAAATCCTGACACAGTAATAGGTTTATGGACGGAGGATTTTGTTTCCCGTAGACAATTTCTGCTCCCGATGCTGACATCGCTGCCGCTGTTTGTGCTGCCGATGCGATATAATTGGTGAAAACGATGATGATAACGTCGAATTCCGTAATAACCCCTTGTAGGCACAGGCTTCGAGGATAATCTACCGTAGTCCGGATAATTAAATGGAGACCAACATAACCCCTTTTGTTTGTTCGGAAAAAAAAAAAAAAAAAAAAAAAATCGGTCATCTCTGGCTTCCTCCCCGTTTAAGCAGCTTGGCAGTTTCTCTCTCTCTCTCTCTCTCTCTCTGATTCAACCTGTCTCTTGAAAGCCACGACGTTTTCTGTAGCATATGCTCTTAGGCGAGTCGTTACGTGGAACAAGTAGGTTATGAAGGCAAAAATAGGTGACAGCAGATAGAAAGCTTACTTGTCGTTATTGCTGCTATTTCTCAAGTTGGTTTCCTATTCAGATTAATTATAGTGCATCAAAGGGGCGTTTAGAGATGCGTGTTAGTTCTGTCAGGCTCCTATGACTTTTGTAGCTCAGTAAAATTATTTGGTAATGGCAGAGTAGTCGAGTTGTTATAACCATGAAAGGATTAATGCTGACTTCGTTAATTCTCACAGGCTTCTGTACTTCTCACTTGAATAATAATATTTATCGTAAGCTGAAAGAGAATAGTAAACTTATAAGGACCATGAGAGCGTTAAGCTTAACTAACTATAGACCTCGTTGTTGGCAGTCTTCTTCCACTTCGGTATTTTCTTTGGATTTGCCCATTGTGTGTGTGTGTGTGTGTGTGTGTGTGTGTGTGTTACTCTCCAGCCCTGGCTGAGTGAATGAGAGTGCTATGGTTTCTCCCTCTACCTCTTTCTACTGTTTTTTTTTTTGCGTCCTTCCGTTCTACGTATGTTTCTGCCTCCTTTCCATTCTGCCATTGTCTCTACCCCCTCCCATTCTACCTTTGTTTGTCTCCTTGCGTTTACTTCTGTCTTTGCCTCCTCTCTTTATACTCTTGTCTCTACCTCCTCCCATGCTACATCGATCCCTTCCTCCTCCCTTTATACGTCTTTGTGTCTCCTTTTTTTTTTTTTCATGTCTCCGTCCCTCCTCCTTTTATCCTCCTGTCTCTGCCTCCTCCTTTTATCCTCCTGTCTCTGCCTCCTCCCATTCCACTCGGCTACTTAATCCTCCCTTTAAAATTGTGTCTCTTCCTCCTCCCTTTAAACTTCTTTTTCTTCCTTCTCCCTTTCTACGTCTGTCTCTGCTTCCTCCTATTCTACTTCATATCTGCCTCCTCCTTTTGTACTTCCTCATCCATTGTGACATCATCGGTCTTAAATGCACTTCCCCATCCCGCACTTCCCCATCCCGCACTTCCCCATCCCGCACTTCCCCATCCCGCACTTCCCCACCCCGCACTTCCCCACCCCGCACTTCCCCACCCAGCACTTTCCCACCTCGCTCTTCCTCCACCTTGCACTTCCCCAGTCCACACATTCCCTACCCTACACTTCGCCTCTCACTTCCCCACCACTTACATTCTTTGTCATAAATAATCACCTATCCTCCGGCAACCCTTTCCACAGGCTGGCTCCTTTATGCGTGGCAAGTCACAGTGGAGTGGGGCTGAGAGGGAGGGGCCTGAGAGAGAAGGAAGGGTGGGTGGGGGGGACGAGTGATTGTGCTGGGGTGGCGTAAGGAAGGGAGGGAGAGTAGGTAGGGGAAGGAGAATGAAATGCGAGGTGGTGGTCACATAATTTGTCTATTTTCTTTCATTCAGGGCATGATATAAGGAGCTAATATTCGTTAGGTAATGCTGCATTGCACCATGTACAGCGGTTTCAGATAACAAAAATTAGTGGTGATATCATGGGCTGGCTCGTGAGAGAAATATACTGACGTGACAGATCAAACATTAGTGCGGAGGCAGATATTTGTGTTTATCCGTGTATTTTGACTTCGGGCGCACAGTGGAATCTGGATGGCTTTGACTTCCGTAATGTTTGTGTAAGAAACGTCCTCAACCCTTGCATGTAATTAATTTATGGAACTAAGTATCATCTGCAACCATAGGCATCGCTGAGTCCACAGTAAATATGATCAACCATTCGTATACACTCCCTTTATTCAGTCACCATATGTCAACTATTTTATGGCATCTGTATGAAAAGACCATTTAAAATAATTGTGCATAAAAGGTAAATAAATATGATGTCTGTGCACATGGGTGGATATATTAAATGATATCTCACAATTTGCTTGGACTCCATGCCGATATGGGTTTGAATGGCCGTCCAGCAACCCCAACACCCTCTCATCACCTCGGAATGTTATTTTCCTCCGACAAAAAACAACTAGTTACTAACTGGTGGAAAAGGCAATAGTGTGTTATGCTGGAAACTTCTGGCTTTGCACTAATGTTTGATCTGTCACGTCAGTATATTTCTCTCACGAGCCAGGCCTTGATATCACACCTATCTAAAGCTTGTCATCTGAGGCCGCTATACAAGGTGTAATGCAGCATTAACTACCAATTATTAACTCCTTTATATTATGCCCTGAATGAAGAAAAACAGACAAATAATGTGACCACCACTTAGCATTTCATTCTCCCTCCTCTACTTACCCTCCCTCCCCTCCTTCACTCCACCCCCGAACCATCGCTCGTCCCCTCACCCACCTTTCCTTCCCTCTCTGTCCCCTCCGTCTCAGCCCCTCTCACTGCACTGTGACTTACCGCGCATAAAGGAGCCAGCCTGAGGCACGGGGTACAGGAGGATAGGCGATTATTTGGCCACGACTGTATCTCCCCACCCGGCCTTTCCCCACCTCACATTTCCTCACGCCTCATTTCCCAGCCCGACACTTCCTTACTTCTCTCTCTTCATAGGTGCCCGTCTCATGTACAGTAACCTCATTCATTCAGGAAGTGCTCAGATATTGTTCCTGGTGCTCAGTGATTCCATACCTTCCTGCACTGTGTTCGTAGTTTACACTGACGACATGACGTAAGGGTTTCAGTACAGGAACGTCTGATGTATATGATTATGTTGTCAGCTATTTGGATATTGACAGCGCCGCCCTGTACTGGATTTATTGTTATTATTATTATTATTATTATTATTATTATTATTATTATTATGTAGACTACTATATAATGGTATAAAAATATGTATTGATTCACAGCTCTAGTTCATTTTACCAGATTTTCTTGTCTGTATTTCCCTGCATTACCTTGTTACCTTACGTGTTTCTTCACTCTTCATACAATTCCTCATGTCATGCTGAATATTCCCAACTAGGTGACTACATCAAAATCTATGAAGTTTTCCCGTAAGCAATTTGTCAGCAGTCACAGCAACTTAGCACCACCACCACCACCACCACCACCACCACCAGTACGACTAACCACTAACTATCAGATGTCAACACCACCGCCACTAACCACCAACCACCATCCGCCACCACCATCAGCATCACTACTGCTACTAACCACCACCACCACCATCACTGCAACCGCTAACCACCACCACCATCACTGCTGCCACCAACCACCACCACCATCACTGCTGCCACCATCCACCACCACCACAACAATCACTACAATTAACCACAACCACCACCACCACCACAATTACTACACTTAACCACCACCACTTACCACCATCATCACCACTGCAACCACTCACTAACCACCACCAGCACCACCACCACCACCACCACCACTTAGTGCCATTACTAATGTTATCGCCAGGCCTAGTGCTTTTACTGCTACTTCCCTCGCCGCTATTGGGGGTCAGCTGGAGGGCGTGTGGTAGATATCCGTAGTAGATAAACTCGCTCCAATATCGTGTTCAGCCTCTCTGTACCCGCGTGCATTTCGTCTTCATGTACATTTTCCCCCCGGACTTGCCCAGCTCCTTCCTCCTCATTTTCCCTCATCTTTTGCAATTTTTCTTCATGATTCCTAAATTGGCTCCGTCCTCAAATTTTCCTTCCGCCCAGCCTGGTCTTTGAACTCACCGGCCTCTGATCCAACTTTTCTGTTTCTTAAATTAGTTTCCCTTGTTTTTTCGTAATCGTTGACCTTTTTCTTTTTTTCCAGCTCACAGTCAGCTTCATTTACCGTTGCTTTGTGCGTTTTTTCCGCTCTTTGACTTTACATCTCTGACGTGTAGTTCTTTCATCAGTTTTCTCTTTCGTTTCTTCTTCTCTCCCTTTGATTACTCTATTCCATTTTGTTAAGTCACATGGTTTTAGTCCTGTCTCTCGCCCGGGAATTCAGACTCACATTTTTTTATATGTTTGCCCTTCCCTTACAGCCCTGTTTTATAGCTGACATGTTTTCGCGTCCATTTGAAACTGCTGGCAGGTTTTGTGTCTGTATTTCTCATATTTCTTTGGATTCTAATATTACAGCTGGAGAACTTAAACCTTACCTAGACTTCAACCAGTTTATTTTATTCAAGTTTTTTCCCCTTTTGATAATTCTCTTCTCTCTACCCTTCTTTATTTCTCGTCTGTATCCTCCTCTCTCAGTTCTTTATTTCATCCCTCTGTTCTCTTCATCTCCCTCTTCTCAGTCCTTATTTTTTGTTTCTCTTAAATCCTCCTTTCTTTATTCTTTATTCCTCACTTTGGCTCCAGTTTTCTCTCTACATTCATTGTTCTCTCCATTCTCTTCACCCTCCTTTCTTCAGTCTTTATTCCTTCCCCTTTGTCTTCATCTTGCTCTCTTTAGTCTTTATTTCTTTTGTCTCTATTCTTCATCCACCTCTTCAGTTTAAATATATTCCTTCTCTCTTTCCTCTTAATCCTTCTTCTCTCTCTTCCTCTTTCCTCTTCATCTTCCTCTGTTCATGTTTATTCTTTGTCACTTTATCGTCTTCCTTCTGTCATTCGTTATTCCTTCCCTTTTCTTCTTCATTTTCCACTCGTTCTTTCATTGTTCTTTCATTTTCATCCTCCTCTCGTCATACTTCATCCCTTCCTTTCTTCTGATCAGCCTCTTCTCTTTATTCTCCTCACCCCATTCCTCCTTCCTTTTTTCCCCTCCCTTGTTCCCTGCCAAAGTTAGTCAGAAAAATAATCTAAAAAACGAGTCTTCAATTTGCATAAACTATTCCTTTAAGACATCCTGGTACGCCTCGCCTCATTTTACTATTGGTCATACAGCCTGAATGCCACGCTAAAGCCAGCCAACCTTTGAATATTATCTCCGCTAAAACTCTCAAGTCGTTCCAGAAATGATAAGGATTTTACGACAAGGCCAAGTATGAATATGCAGCAGGAAAAACGGTCTTTCCCTCACTACATTATTTTGCCTTATCGTGCATGATTCATTTTCAGTTTAATCCATTAGTTTGATATACCTCACTAATTATCTCAACCTCTTCCATCATATATTTATACCAAATATATTACAAAGATGATAGAGGAAAGATAAACGTTTTTGAGTCTTTTTCTCGTATCAGTGAAAATGATTATAACGATCGCTATCCTAAATTTGTGCTGCCGTTTCAAGATTATTTAATTAACAAGTACGGTGACGATGGCATTTCTACAAACATATAGGTAGGAATTAAAAAGATGAGTGATAAAAGAATATTCGATTTTGTAATATTTCAATGTTTGTGTGAATCAGGGATAAACTTGTGGGAGGTGATGATTAATTTGGAGGGAGGGAGGGAGAGAGGGAGGGAAGAAGGGAAAGGGGGAGTTAGTTTAGGATGAATGACACAAGAATGAAATTTATCTTTTACAGTTAGGGGATGAATAGTTACCGTCTTGCCTGAGAGTTACTGCCAAAGAAGTTACTGCCCAAAACCTGGTAACTCTCCTCTTCCACAGCACCCCAGGTAAGTAACTCAACCACGTTCACACAAAGTCAGGGTATCTGATTCACGAACTTACAATCAGCTGCAGGTCATAACTCATATTTTTAATTGCAGGAAGAAAAAGAGAGATGGGAAATTACAACACTATTTCCTATTCCATCTAGCAAAATCAAAAAACACCCTATGATAATATCTCCCTCAATAATAAGATTTGGTGTTGCGGAAACTTGCTGGAAGAATGAGAGATATGGTAAGATTCTTTACAGTAGTTGCCATTACTACAAAAGCTAAGTTGTGAGTGAGAATCGATCGTAACTGTGAAAATACGATCCTGGTCTGATATTATTTTCGGACACATATCCCTTCAAAACAGCCACAATAGATTTTCTGAGGATAGAGGAAGATAATACTACTCAATTTCCTTTCGCTTCGTACTGGGAACGAAAAGGGAAGGAAGCGGAGAGTCGGAAACCTATCCCTCCTCGTAGTTAACTATCCAGAGAGAAAGAAAGCACACGAGTGAACCAAAGACGTTCCCTGGGGCTCACGCATGGGTGGTTAAATAATGCAAGGTTGTAACGATGATGGAAAGAGATGCAAAACAGGTGATACGAGTATATTCAGTGAAAGGAAAATGGATGGAATGGTTCTAAGTGAAACGAAGGGGAAGGGAAAAGAGTAGGAGATATTTGAAAATGTAAGAGAGAAAAACCTTAAGGTGAAAGAAAGTACTAGCAAAGGAAAGGGATGCGGTAATAACGAGAGACGAGTGGTGCAACTGCGTGTCTGAGGGCTAGGAAGTGAATGCAAGGTTGGTCTGATCTAGGATGAGAGTAAAGAACAAAATGTGAGTGATAGTGCGTGTAGACCAGGCAGTAAGAGGAATGTAAAGGAAAGGGAAGGAGTTTGGGAAGACTTAAGGGAGTTTGTAGGTGTTTTATAGAGAATGAGTTACAATAAGTGGAGGATTTGAAAGCAAGGGTAGGGGGTAAGGCCGTGAATAGCAAAACTGAAAAGCATTGGGTACCTGGAGTAAATGAAAACTGAAATTCCCTTAGAGTTATACTGTATACGGTAAGAGAGTTGAGGAGTGGAACCGCATTTTTTTTTTATTTCGTCCATTAGTATACATGAGTGACTGGAGTGAGTGGACAAAAGGATTTGGTGGACTTTGTGTTGGTGGATTAGCGTGGAAATGAAAGGTTGGATCTTGAGAATGTCCCAGGGGGGGGGGGGCAGTGGGAGTAATGTCAGACCACTTCTTGATTCAGGCAATTGTAAAAATGTGCATTTGTTTTAAAGTACGATAGAGGTTAGAAGAGGAATTGTAAATGAGTTAGCATTTAGATTTGATTGTTTTCATTAGATATCTGAAAGACCAAGAAACGAGAAATTTAGAGTGAAGAAATATTTGCTAAAGAGAGTTGGAAGAACAGAGGGATTCAAGGAAGCTGTATTTAGGAATGCTAGGAAGTATTTGCCATGAGGAAGTGTACGTGGAAAGAAAACGAGAAGGGTAATGAGCTGTGGAAAGAGGAAATAGAAGACCTGGTGAAAGGCACAAGAATAGGGGGAGTAGTGGAAACAGTGGCATAAAGTCATGAGACGGGTAAGAGAGACTAAGAGGAGAGCAACTGCAAAATGTGGTGGAAAAGTATTGAGCAATTTCCAGGGCAGGTGAGGTTAGAAAATGTTCTGGAAGGAAATGACTGCTGTGAGAAGAAAAGCAAAAGGAAAACGCAGTAAGGGGAGCACATGAAGTAAGAGACGCTGGTGAAGGATGTGAGAGAGAGAGAGAGAGAGAGAGAGAGAGAGAGAGAGAGAATATTCGGACAAGTCCTCAGTGTGTATCTAGTGAGTAGTTGCTGTGTGGAGAACACTGGGGAAAGAATTATAGAGGATGCAGTATGGAAATTCAGGAGCGGATAAGAATGCAACAGAGTAACCCCCCAAAAGAGAGAGAGAGAGAGAGAGAGAGAGAGAGAGAGAGAGAGAGAGAGAGAGAGAGAGAGAATTCCGAGTAGTGGTTACTCATAATTTTTAAAAGTGAATTTTAAGGTAAGGTACTGGATGAGTGGCAGAGTGCATGTGGTAGGTTGCTGTAAAAGGGCAAGGGTGACAGAAAGGAACGCACAATTTTATTTATTCTGCTTTAGATTTTTTAAGTAAACTAGCTCCTTAATGCATCACGCAGGTGGGCTTCGATGACATCCGAAATGTTCAGTGCAGCACGTAATATCCCCATAGACTAGGGCGTTTTTCGATAGTCAGCGTCTGTAGTGTCATATTGTCTCGCGTGAAGTGTGCACCTACATCTTCTGGAGCAAGTGTACAAGGGGGGGGTGACAGTTGTGCAACACACTAAACACAATATTAGGGACGATTTGCGAGGTTTTAGGAGTGGCAGGGGCTATGGCTATGTGGATCATATGTTGCATTGGAAAATGTGCATGAAATATTAAGAGATGGGAGAGGAATTATATATGTTTTATGGACCTGATGACTCCATATGCATTAGCCGATAGAGACACCTTGTTTCGAGTATTACAAATGCATGGGATACGAGCGCAGTTTGTAAGAGCAAGGAAGGAAAGAGAGTGAATGGCTTGTGGCAAAGGTGGGGTTGCATCATGGGTGTGCTCTGTGTTCTTAGCAGTTCAGTCTCTTCTTTGATGGGCTGATGAAAGAACCAGATATATGAGTACTATACTTCTTTAACTTTAGCATGGCCCAAGTTCGTGTCCTTTTGCAGTTAATTTCATTTAGCTCAGTGATAGAATAAGATAATACTACCGCTCAACATCCTTCCCACAGCACTTCTTCGCGACTAGCACCATAGAGCGTTGATCTGTTGTTCCGACACAGCATCGAAGACTGAGAGATGGCAATTAGCCAATAGACCAAGTTAAATTGAAGAGAGTATAGGAAGAGCTGCACGTTATGGGGTGCAAGAAAGGGGAAGACTGTAAAACAAATTAACTGGTGATTGCAAATGATACAACAGACTCAGTAAGTAAACACAAACAGTAAGTATCTGAATTTCAAGGAGTCTGTGAGTGGAGGAAAGTGAGTGTAAATGAAAGAAAGAGCAAAGTTATGAGATATACAGACGGAGGAGAACGATAGGAAAGTCTCAGAGGGGAAGATATGAAGGAAGAGAAGTGTTTAACATACTGAGAGGTGGATTCACCAGACGGTAGGAATCTTGGGAAAATAATTGAAAAGCAGTTAAAATGGAACTGATATATATATATATATATATATATATATATATATATATATATATATATATATATATATATATATATATATATATATATATATATATATATGCTAACATTTTGAATAATTATCAATGACGTTGTACAGTATTTAAATTCCTTGTGGCCCAAAATTCGCACGTGGCAATTAGACGAGGAGCTGGGTTTGCCCTGTGACCCCAAACTTCCACCGATTGCTCTTAAAATCAAATTAAATCATCTTTCCCTGAACTATAACTCTTCCACCAAGTTTGGCCCATAGAAGATCGACACTGAGTTAAGCTTACTCTGCCATTAACCTTTGACCTGTGACCTGCTCATTAACTGTTCTCATAATCAAATCCATTTGTCCGTACCTTACGCTGAAACCTTCCAAAAGTTAAACCTAAATCGGATAAAACTATTTGAATTTACCTCGCGATATGACCTAGATCTTTGACTTATGATTATGATAATATTAGGTTAACCCCATGGCTTATCCTCAGTCGTTTCGATTTGGTTCAGATAAGGCCAAACTACCTGTCCACTTTGTTCACAGAGACACACGGATTGAATGTGTGCCTTACCCTTTGACTTTCAGTTTTGGCTAATTCTTCCCAAAATCGCACCCCTGAGTTTGTCCCATACTATCAATTTTTCCTTCAAGTTTGGTCTGAATAGGATAAAAACTTTGCAACTTCCAGCACTAGCCTAAATCGGTGACCTTGGCCTTGTTCTCAAAAAGAATTGGTTAACTCCTAAGCTGACTGCCAACTTTTTCACCAAACTTTGCTCAAATCGGATAGACACTGTTTATTTAGTTCACACACACACACACACACACACACACACACACACACACACACACACACACACACACACACACACACACACACACACACACACACAGAGAGAGAGAGAGAGAGAATTTGCAAGATAAATGGAGAGGAAACGATATCTTGTGAGAAGCATCGCGAGAATCCGGAATCTGGATATCGGAAACACAAATACGAGAGCTCGCAAAATCAAAGGAAAGAGATGAAATCTACTATACAAATTGGAGTAAAGTGAATGAGGCGTTCAGCTTGTGGTGGTATGTCTCAGTATCAGCTTAATGATGATGATAATGATGAGAGACGATTGATGATGGTATGATAAATGATTGATGATGATGGTGGTGATGATGATGATGATGATGATGATGATGATGATGGTGATGATAATGATGGATGTCTGTTTATGGATCAGGGATGAGAGACGATTGTTGATGCTATGATAAATGGATGATGATGATGATGATGGTAAAAATAACATAAAGATTGACACCAAGACATTTATACAGAACATTATATTAGACCTGTATACCATATCAGTTCATGTTAGATTTCGTACATGGCCTGACCTGATAACCAGAATTAAGCTTTCCTTATACTCACGAAATATAAGTGAAGGAAAGGGCGTCTGTAGGAAGAGAGATGGATGTGAGAGTCGCCTTGTAATGATGTGTGTGTGTGTAGAGTCTTCCTGCGTCTCTCTCTCTCTTTCTCTCTCTCTCTCTCTCTCTCTCTCTCTCTCTCTCTCTCTCTCTCTCTCTCTCACACACACACACACACACACACACACACACACACACACACACACACACACACACACACACACACACACACACACACACACACACACACACACACACACACACACACACACACACACACACACACACCGTTTCACTGTCACACTCTGACACCCACGCTTGCTCATTTTTTTTTTTTTCCCCCACATTTTTTTTTTTTTTTTTTTTTTCCTGTCAGTTCTCCCCGCACCTCATCCATTTATTTTTCCTCTCCACGTCTCCTTCCACCCAGCTGCGTCAACACTGGGAAGGAGGGAGATGACTGGAATTTTCACAGCATGAGAGGCAATGGGAATGAGAGCAAAGGGGGGTCGTTCATTCCTCTGTGATGGGGATTGGAGAGAGAGAGAGAAAGAGAGAGAGAGAGAGAGAGAGAGAGAGAGAGAGAGAGAGAGAGAGAGTTTTAATTATAACAAACGAGAGAAATGTGTTAAGTTCGGAGGGGGAGCGTGTAAATATAAATACCTTAAGTAAATATAAAATAATGAATATTCTCAAGTATAGAATACCGCATTGTTGATTGGTAAGAATAATACATATACAGAGATAGAGTGTAATGAAAAAGACAGGGAAGAATAACAAAAGAAATGGTGTCAAATTCTTAGGGGAGAAAGGAAGAAAAAAAAAGAATCTTTTTCTGGGATGGAAAATAAATCAGATAAATCATTTACCCTCGTTAAATTAAAGGTAAACCATTAATAAGTGCATAATATTTCTCATTTTAGTATAGTTGCTTTTCATAGCTTTCTTATAAAGGTATTGTTTTTCAGGCTTTTTTATTTTTAACAGATACTCGTATTGTTGTTACACGTTCGATTTACAGGACTGACACTAGGAAACTGGAATAATTTATGGTCTGAATTGATAACTTTCAGTTTTTAAGATCTTGTGCAGTGTGGAACTAATGGAAGAAAATGTAAGTGAATGTGAATAACCGAGGCATGTTTGGGGAACGAAAAGTTGACGAAGGATAAAAACAGATCATGTGACAAGGCTTGGCAGTCGACGGATACTCTCAATTCCATAGGCATCATTAGGGAAAATTTTTCAGATTTTTTTTTTTTTTTAATGCGAGGAAGAAGGAACCAAAGGCCATGAGCCCGCAATAACAGTTCCCTCCAAGAGAAAAACAAAATACAAGAGAGAGCCAAATTCAAAATCCGTTCATTTCGAGATGCCTGGACACACTGCTTTTGCAAGACTGGAGATCATAGGCAGCAGGAAATACAGATTGAGGGAGACAGTTCCAGAGTTGACCTGTTGCATAAATGAAGGACTGGGAGTAACGATTAACTCTTGCATTAGAGAGTTGGACAGAAAAGGGATGAGAGTTTGCTGCTAGACGGGTGCTACGCGCCCGTCATAAAGGTGGAGGAATGCATGCAGACAGTTCAGAGGAGCAGTGACCATTAAAGTAGCGATAGAAAAGAGATAAAGATGCAACAGTGCGGCGAAGAGACAGAGGTTGAAGGGAGTCAGTAAGAGGAGGAGAGTTAATGAGACGAAAAGCCTTTGACTCCACCCTATTGAGAAGAGCTGTATGTGGGGAACCTCCCCACACATGAGAGTTGTACTCCACACAGGGGCGGATAAAACTCCTGTATAGAGTCAACAACTGTGCAGGGGTAAAGAAAGAGCGGAGTCGGCTTAGCACACCCAATCTCTTGGAAGCAGATTTTACAAGAGATGTAATATGATCTTTCCAAGATAAGTCCCGAGTAAATGAAACCCCAAACATGTTCAAGGATGATGCAGGATTAAGCTGAATATTATTAAACATTAGTGGGTATACTGTGGAAGATTTAGACGGGTTGATAGGTGTAAGAACTGAGTCTTAGATGCATTAAAAACAACCAGATTATTTTTACCCCAGTCAGAGATACGAGCCAAGTCAGACATTAGGTGTCCCATAGCCTCATCCCTTGTTTGTTGAAGTAACTGCTGAGATGGGCGTTTTGGGAACCGAATGGAAAGGTGAAGGGTGGAGTCATCAGCGTATGAGTGGATAGGGTTAGATGTACAGCTTAGAAGGTCATTGATGAATAAAAGGAAGAGAATTGGTGATAGGACAGAGCCCTGAGGAACACCACTGTTAATAGATCTAGGAGAGGAACGATGTCCGTCTACAACAGGTGCTATAGAACGACCAGAAAGGAAGCTAGCGATGAAGGCACAGATAGAAGGATAGAAACCGTAAGAGGGCAGTTTGGAAATTAAAGATTTATGCCAGACTCGATCGAAAGCCTTTGAGATGTCAAGTGCAATGGCAAAGCTTTCGCCAAAGTCCCGAAAGGAGGATGACCAGGAGTCTGAAAGGTAGGTGAGAAGATCGCCAGTGGAGCGTCCCTGACGGAACCCGTACTGACGATCAGAAAGAAGGTTGTGATAGGAAAGATGCCTTAAAATTTTTCTATTGATAATTGACTCAAAAACTTTTGAAATACAGGACGTTAAAGCAATTGGACGATAGTTGGAGGGTTGGGAGTGGTCACCTTTCTTTGGGACAGGCTGAATGAGAACAAACTTCCAGCAAGAAGGAAAGGTACAAGTTGACAGACAAAGGCGAAAGAGTTTGCCTAGGCAGGGTGTAAGCACAGAAGAACAGTTCTTGAGAACAACAGGAGGGACTCCATCAGGCCCATATGCCTTGTTAATATTGAGGCCAGTGATGGCAGAAAATACATCGGCTGAAGAAATTTTAATGTCAGCCATGAGGAAGTCAGAGGCTGGAAGTGATGGAGGAACAGCACCAGAATCGTCTAAGGTGGAATTGGAGGAGAAAGTCTGTGCGAAGAGATCTTCTTTATCAGTAGAAGAAATAGCTACAGAACCATCAGAGTAGAAAAGAGGAGGGAAGGATGATGAGGTAAAGTTGTTAGAAAGGTTTTTGGCAAGGTGCCAGAAGGAGCGGGAAGAATTCGAGTTGGAGAGTTGAGAGCATTTAGTACGGATGAAATTGTTTTTAGCAGAGCGAAGAACTGACTTAGCACGATTCCGGGCAGAAACGTAAAGATGATGTGATTCAGGGGTGGGTTGGCTCCGGTACCTTTTGTAGGCCCTCTCCTTGTTGTGGACAGCATTAGAACAAGCGTGATTAAACCAAGGCTTTCTTGCGTTAGTCAAATGGATATGAGAAAGGAATGTATGCTTCCATGCCCGAGAGAATAACCTCTGTAAAGCGCAATTCACACTTGGATGGCTCCCGGCCATGGAAGCAATAATCACTCCAGGGAAAATCAAAGAAGTACTGCCTGAGGGCCTCCCAATCCGTGGCTCCAAAATGCCATAGACGACGTTTCCCTGGAGGGTCCACAGGCCGTACCGGAATGATAGGACAAGTTAAGGTGATAAGGTTGTGATCGGAGAAGCCCAATGGAGAGAAAAGATTAACAGTGTAAGCAGAAGGATTAGTTGTAAGGAAGAGGTCAAGTATGTTGGAGCTCTCTCCAAGACGATCTGGGATACGGGTAGGGTGCTGTACTAGCTGTACAAGCTGCGCTAGGTCATTAAGGATAGAAAAGATGTAGGCTTGTTCACCAGGTGGATCAGTGAAAGGAGAGGAGAGCCAAAGGTGGTGGTGAACATTGAAATCTCCTAGAATGGAGATTTCAGAGGAAGGAGAAATGGATAGAATGTGTTCCATCGTAGAAGTAAGATAGTCGAAGAATTTTTGATAGTCAGTTGAATTAGGGGATAAGTAAACAGCACAGATATATTTAGTCAGAGAATGACAGGAAAGCCGAAGCCAGAGTGTAGAGAATTCAGAAGAATCGAGTTCAGGAACACGAGAGCAAGATAAGTCGTTGTGTATATATACACAACAGTCACCTTTGGCTTTGAAATGAGTATAGAGAAAGTAGGAGGATACAGAAAAGGGTTTGCTGTCAGTTGCCTCAGACAGCTGAGTCTCAGTTAGAAGAAGAAGGTGAGGTTTAGAGGAGGAGAGGTGGTGCTCAACAGAGAGAAAGTTAGAGGAAAGGCCGCGAATGTTGCAGAAATGAAGAAGAGAGTCAGACAGTGATTCCAGGCACCTCGAGTCGTCACCGGGAGAGGGGCGGAAGGTTTGGCCTGCATGATGGAACCACAAATTTAATAGGCTTTCTTGAGAAGTGAACGACTATTTGGTCCATTAGACTTGGAACTATTGAACAGATGTCTGGCTTTTGCATTTTGCTCTTCCTGTTTCTGGATACCCCCCAGTGTTTTATGTGGGTGATTAAGTGGGTTGGAATGAAGACTACAGGGTTTCAATTAGGGAGGCATGGAATGTCTAAATAAGATCCCAGATGTCGTGTTGATTGATGGTCTGTTTATCGGTCAATGGGCAGATGTCTTTACTCCCAGACAGGATGACCACAATCCGATTTCTTCTATGTAATTTCCTGCATTATCAGTTTGCCCTCTCAAGAAATCACACCACCTTCATTTGGTTGCAAGAATTACATCGCTTTAAGTAATACGATGCTAACAAACCTCCACGTAGGCAACAGTTTCTACACATAGCATATCCAATCAGTATAGGTTATTATAATCTTGTTGTCCATCATTCCTGGCATTATGAAGTTAATACAACAACAGACTGCATCCGAGGTGAGGAATGATCCCGACTTTGTAATTTTTTATTTTTTCTGAAGATCTTGACGGACAGGCTTGGACTACTCGGCCTATCTACCTCACACCAAATTCATCATGATCCAGAAAACGTACCATTTAGAGCGAGTGAAAAGATAATATACTACTGATACTGTAAAAAAAAAAAAATTGAACATAGGCCACTTTCTGTATTCTGTGTTTCATATTTAGCAGCGTTTTTTTCTCGTCTGTTCTAAGTGTTTCAATGCCCATTTTTTCGTCAACGTTTTTATTTCCTTTTTCATGTGTTGCAAATCCTTCTTCCAGGTCAGATGCAAACAGCTTTGACTCTGATCTCTAAAAATACTTACACTGGGAACAATTATTTTGCGAGAAAACATTATCGCATTAAAGGATTATCTTTAGTGTTGTGTCCATTGTTCGTAAAAGTGTATTCTCTCCAGTGATATCACATAAATATTTCTGTTGTTACACGTGGGTGAGATGCGTTCTTTTTCGTCAGTGGTATATTACATTGACGTTACTTATAAATCCATTACTTAGGCTAAAGGAAGTAAATGGCCCACGACCTTTCATGTCTTTTGATGCCCTTTGGAATACTGCCAGGGTAAAATTCGGAATTATTAGGTTAACAAAATTGGTATGTGTCAGGAACTGCAATAAAGCAAATTATTTTTAGGTCTGTTTGGAAGTATATAAAATAAAATGCCACCCCTCTCTGTAACATACAATAAATTGAGTCTTTGGAGCACCATTAGGATATTGGGATATTTTGACAATGAAGACATTTTCTGGTTATTATTTCAACTCAAAAACTGATTTGTTGGTCATTAGAGGGTTAGTAAAAAATGACCTTGGCGTAACTTATAGCACTTCTTCATGAATGCAGATAATAATAAGGATGAAAAATGTAGTTGTAAAGGCAATGAATAACTTTTTTTTTACATTGATTCATTGATTTTTTACCTTGACTGTTGCCTTACCACAAATGTAGTTTCTGATTATTTAAAAACTATCATTTGCCTTCATCATTAGGACAGTGCTTATGATCACACACACACACACACACACACACACACACACACACACACACACACACACACACACACACACACACACACACACACACACACACACACACACACACACACACACACACACACACACACACACACACACACACACACACACACACACACACACACACACACACACACTCTTTTAAAATACTGCTACCTTTGTGAAAGAGGACTTAACTAAATATCCCTTAATTAACAGTGCCTTTGGCGAGATATAACGAAGAAAATTGTTTTGAGTGTGTGTGTGTGTGTGTGTGTGTGTGTGTGTGAGAGAGAGAGAGAGAGAGAGAGAGAGAGAGAGAGAGAGAGAGACGGGTATGTATCTGTCAACTGCTTGTCGTCGCGTTCTGCAAGGAGTTTCCCCAACAATTTACTTCAGTGTATTTCAGTCCTTACTAATTAACAACCCCTCCCCCCACACGCCATGCCACCGTCCCTCATTCTGTATATTTCCTTGTTCTCCTTTCTTCCTCATTTTCCGTTCCTTCTTTAGCACCGGAGGTCTTATATAAATAGTTTCCTGATAACTCTAATACTTTAATCTCTCCCTGTGCCCAGACTATTTCAAACAGCCTCTTTTTGTATTCCCCACTCCATCAGGCTCTTTGCTACATTTAAGGGAAGTGATGGTGGAATGGATAAAGAAGTGGGCGAGGAACAGTAGTCGTAAATTTTGATTAGAGATATTACAGGAATAGTTTGTGAATTTGTAATACACGTAACCCAATGTTCACGGTTCTTCCACATAACCCCACTGCACCGGCAAAAAGTCAGGAAAAAAATGAACCATCACACCGATTTCAGTATTATGTTCCCAGCGAGTCATAGTTGAAGTGGTGAGCATTAGGTCTTATTTGCCAGGTGACGTGTGCAGGCTTCATATGATCAGCCTTCATTTTGTCGTATGTAGACTACTGTGCCTAAAGAACGAGCCTCCAAGTTGGTTTCTTGACTCGGATACACACGCACAAAAAAATCTGTTGGATTCCCGGATTCATCCGTCTCTCCCTTCATAGTTTCTAATGTAACTTCTAATGCTGTCCCTGCTTTCTCCAAACTCGCCTACTTGTTCATAGCTGTCCGTATTACCTCATCATACACCATCACAGTTTGCGTTTGCCTTTTTCATATGGTATTTCAGCGCTCTTAACAATTGTATTTCTTTCAGGTCGAATGTGTCAATTTTGTTTAATTCTTGCTGCACACAAGAGAGATTATTCAGCTTAGGGGAACTCCCTTGAAATGCATTAAGTACTGAAACCACAACCTGTCCTCTTTAGTTCTGAAAATCTCCCGGGCACTGAACCAGTTTTGCACACGCAGTTCCATATCCATTACCGGCTTCGCATCTACATTTGCTTACCTTCTTGCAGTTCACCATCCTCTGAAAGCTGAAGGGAAGATAGGAGACTGTGAATGGAAACTGTCTTCAATGCATTATATTGTTGTTTCGGTAATATTCCTCTCTCGAGTGTTCTTGTCTCGTTTTCCTTAACCACGTCCTTGAAATCAGTATAGCTATTTTGATTTGACATATGTTTTAACCCAGTTCCCGAGTGGCTATTACAGCTGCTTTTACACCATCACTCAAACTCGGGTTGATCAGTTCTGGGCCACGATTCACTAACACACACTTAATTTCATGTTATAACTGCTTTGTTGTTCCAGAAAGGTGTACGGAATGGTAGTGCAAAGTTTTCCCTAGTCTCTTGTTTCTTGTACAAAATCAGATATTTTTTACGAGGAGAAAATTACCAAAGGTTTATATGTTTTAGCAGGAAAGACAAGGAAAGCAGATGCAGAATTTTCAGTGGCTCTAGTTCTTCTGGAAAAATAAATGCAAGATACGACAGGGAATCAATCGCAGATATGTTCAAGAATCCCACTTCAGTATTTTATCTTCCAGCAATAGATTTCTAGTCGGTGGAAGCCTTGTGATAGCCTACCACATTTCGAATCCAAAAGCTGGTTGATATTTTTGTATCTTGTAAACCTGTGCCAAGGTCATAGGGTGGTCACCTGTGGCATAGAGATCTGGACTTAGGTTGTCATAAAGGTCTGGACTTCAGTACCTTTGCCCCGGACACTCCTACACGGCATGTTCTCCTGTGTCTCCTAAAACGTAATAAGGGATTGCCCAATAGCGAATGGCAGCAACTTCCGAAAACTTTTCCTAGAGAATACGTATGTTCTCTAACTTGCGCCTTGTCCTTATTCAGAAACACAGTACGGTTTCTTATCAACTTTTAAAAACTTGTCTGGCAAACTTTGCTCAAATTCTCACCAAGACTTCCATCAGTGTCTAACCTGAAGCCCTCGTGTTCTTGACATACATTACATCTGCACACTCGCAGTCAGCATTCCACTATAAACTTCTTTTTTAATGAATTTGCACCCGGCAGGTAGAGCCTGTTGTAGTTTCCAGACTCTCATATCACATCATTTTCAGCGCGTATGATCTCTCCCTGGTATTATTCGTGCCCTACACAACAGTCATCTCTTCTCACATCAGTACATCCCTACCGACACTAGCCATTCCTGGTCCCTTTCCCGTTGTGAGCTTCTGCGCACTTGTCTCTATCGTGTCCCTGTCCGTCATCTCCCCTCTTTCCCTGACCTATCCATTCCCGAGACTACTGTAACAAGAATTCCCTTCATCATATTTTGTCTATTTAGCTATCACTTCCCAGACGCTTAATCCCGTAAGGGGTGGCCACAGACAAATCGCATCCATGTCGCCCTCTCCACCGCCATTTCGTTGCCCTCCCCCCAGCTTACACACCCCTCTCTCATATTATATAACTGTGAAATATATCTTATCCATGCTTAACTTCCTTTTAAGACGAAATTTTGACATCACTATACTTAATCTGTTAATTACTACTTCCTTCACCCTCTCTAACTTTCCCATCTTCTTTTAGGAATAGCTCTATAATGTCCTTCCATTTTCTGCTCAGGTGCCTTCCAAATTTTTCCTTGACTTCTTTAGACTAATCTTGATCACTTGTTTTGCT
The DNA here is from genome assembly GCF_032717465.1 of Coenobita brevimanus. Classification (NCBI taxonomy): domain Eukaryota; kingdom Metazoa; phylum Arthropoda; class Malacostraca; order Decapoda; family Coenobitidae; genus Coenobita; species Coenobita brevimanus. Next base: position 49,628,071 of record NC_137050.1, read on the forward strand.
TCTCTCTCTTATTCGTTTGCAGTTTCCCATATGATTATCTTCCTGTCTCATTTCTACTCCCAAGGTATTCCAGTGATTTCTTTTTTATCTCATTCATAGAGGTCACCAATTTGTCTCTGATATTGCTCTTCTTAGGTCTTGTTCCACACACTTCCCCTAAACCTTCATACACCACGTCTTTTGAAAGCTCTCCTTAGACGACTCACTTCATTAAACTTACCTTCGTCACACCTGTCTAGCTTCCATGCAGTTAAATCCCAAAATCTTCTTCTTTCTCCCCCTCTCAGTAGATTCTCCATTTCCAGGCTTCCCCTCCTGATTTCTGCCTCGATGTTCCCACTTTCCGCTCACTCTGATCCATTCAAAGGTAATGTAGTGCCTGGAACATCTTACCGAAATCGTTCATTCTCACGCATTGAATTCTTCATTGCAGTTTATAGGTGGTAGATGGTGGCGACCATCATACACTCACTTGATGTAATATTGCGTATTTCTTCCTTCACCTTTATCGTTCACTTTGTGTCTGCCCTCCCGACTTCCTGTTTGTTCCATCCTTCCTCTCTCTTTTTATTATTATTCTTTCATTTTCAGGTGGCATTATTTTGAGTGACAAGCCTAATGGTTTCCTGTAAACCAGGAAACCATTTACAACGCTGGGCGATAACCATATACCAGACCATACATGCTCCCCACGTGTCATCAAGTGGCTTGACGGAGGGTTAATGGCCCTCCCCGTAAAACAGTTAGTCAAACGGCCACCCTTACGGGATTATGACGCCTGGCTGTAGATAGATATATAGATACCTTGATAGATAGATAGAGAAATAGATAGTTTGTATGTTTTTTCTTACTTGCATCCTCGTCTGCACTTAACCAGTTTCCTGTCATTAATTTGTGTTGAAAGATTTATATTTACTCAGACACTACCATCCACAACAATATTCCTCACCTGGGGAATATTTGATCCCTTCCTAATGCATATTTTCTCATTATTCGTTATACTCACACGCGCAAACAGACTGCCGGTGTTTTGTTTTACTCGACGTGTGTGTGTGTGTGTGTGTGTGTGTGTGTGTGTGTGTGTGTGTGTGTGTGTGTGTGTGTGTAACTATAACTTGGAATTATTTCATTATGTCGGCAAGCTAAGAACTGATTGTCCCATAAGTAAGCCATGGCCACAGCCCTTTCCCCTAGCGTCGTCTCCCAGGACAGAAATGCAGTATATATCAACTTTCAAGGAAAAGGAAATTCGCTGTATTATTTGTACTTTAATCTGGCCTAAATTTGTCATCTTTCTATCTTAATATTAGTGTGTAAGAACAAATTGTCGCTAGAACATGATGCAAGCTGTGAAAATTAATTATGTACGGGAAGGACGTTGAACCTTTGTATTGTTTTAATTTGCAAATAGACTCATATAACTTCCAAAAGGGAGAAAAAATCCCGGTCTAGTTAGGTGGAACAGTTGTAATGAGATGTATTGAAAAATAAATACCAATAAAGATTAACCTCTCAGCACCGATAGTTCTCATTCATGATAGTCTTGCTACTTAGATAAATTTATTAAGAGGTTTGTCTGTTCGTGAAGTGATTAAGGAATGGTATTTTCGAACCCCTATAGTAAAAATTAAAGCTCTCTCATGCCAATAACATAGCCTGAAGACAACATATTGAAAGAAAAGAATGGCACCTGGATAATCATGTAAAGATGCTAAGGAAAAGGGGGGAAATATGGAAAACAAGCATTCAGTCAGCAGTGAAAGTCCTGTTGCCTGTCCTGTTTCTCTCTCGCACTGGGCATAGAAAAATATTTCTGGTGAATCCACAGCAAGCAGTGATGACTTTATCGGGCCACATAAAGTAAACGAAACCTCTTTCACACTAACCTGGTCTAAAACTGTCATCTCTCTCTCTTAAATACTGATTTGAAACAAAAAATTAACACTATAATACGCTGCAAGTCGTGGACAGGTGCTGTGGAGAGGATGTAGAGCCACATTAACGTCTCATTCTGCCACTGAACTACGTGAAACAAGCCGCCAAAGTATAAAAATCTGCGCCAGGTGATGATAACTGTTTCATCATTACCCCTTGTTTTGGATTAAAGAGACTAATTTTCAGAGTTGACGGGTCCTTCACTGCCGACGCTATATCCCTCGAAAAAGTATCGCCCCGTTAAAAACATTTGCCATTTTGAAACGTACGTAGTGTTGCGATATCCTCATATGGACCATCGTGTGATTGCGGTGCTCACATTATTTATGGTATTTGGTATTACTCTACAAATATATATACTGAACAAAGATAATATGTAGTCTGAGGTGCCGTCGTAGTAAATCAATTTGTTGCTGAAAAAGTGTCTGAATTCCATAGGCATTGGATTCCATTGTATGATTGTTTTTTTCTGAGATGTAGAGTCGGGATCTATAATCTTGTCGCCTTTCATGCTTTTGTCCATGGACTTTGAAAATTATTGTAGTTTACCAGCAGAAATTGATGATGATTAATTTATTTAGCTGCAGATCAGTTTCATCAAAATCGGATTGACCACACTGATTCTCAAAGTTCGTGGGGTGAAAACCAGGAGAGGCGACAGGACTTTGGATGTCGACTGTACTGTACACACAGCAAAAAAACTATCGTTGCAGGGGGGTCCGATGTGTTTCATACTGAACAACCTGGCTGTCTCGCTAGGGTTGGTAAGCCTGACAGTGGGTGAGTTGCCAAATAGGACGAGGTAGAAATATGCATGGGAGACGCAATGGACATAGCTTATAATAAATATGCAACAAACACACGCAGGGATACCAATGGAGGAGGCTGTTATCAAAAACCTTCATTCGTGTGTCATTTTATCGAGCAGAAGGTATAACGATAGTTTTTTTGTTGTGTGTACATGGGTGAAAATGATATAATAATGGCAGACATTATTAAACTAAATCAACTATGGGATGGAAATACAAGTTCACATAACATTTTACACTCTCAGTCTCTTTTTGACTCACTCAGCTGAATAAAATCGTCTGGTATTAGGTAATTATTATCATGAAGTATTTAATGGTGGCAGTATCAACGCTCTTAGGTATCTGTGCTTACCCTTAGCTGATTATTACAGCCATGTGTTCTAGAGTTCTCCCGGCCACAAGGGGGTAAGGAGGAAATAATCTTCAGTGTTTCTGGAAGGAATTAGGAAAGCTGTCATAGCGCACGAAAGAGGAAAAAGAGGTAATAATGTGGCTCTGGTCTCTCTCTCTCTCTCTCTCTCTCTCTCTCTCTCTCTCTCTCTCTCTCTCTCTGCCTTTGTCGTCGTTCTTCCATTATCTTGATTTCCTTCTTCCTCTCTTCATTGTGTCATTAACTTTTTTCTTCACTCTTTCCTCTTGCATCTTCTATCTGTTTTCCTCATAAACTCCTCTAATACAAGGACTTATGTTTTATTCTTCCTTATTCCAGTCGATTAATTTAACTTCTAATTGACTTTTCGAAGAGGGGGGGTAGATACTATATAAAAGGCATTAAACCCGTGACAGCAACGTTGCACTGAAAATAATTACACTAAAATAATAATAATAATAATAATAATAATAATAATAATAATAATAGATGACCGAGTTGGATGGAGTTATTAATCATTTTTGCCAACCCCAAAGAGACAGACAAAAACTGTGTGCGCCCCTCACCGTGTCACTCACTCACTCACTCACTCACACACTATATAGTTTTCACGGTTGGGGTCCAGGCATTATCGGGAGTATGAGGGATGGACACACACACACACACACACACACACACACACACACACACAGAAGGAGTGTGCAAGAGTACTAGCTGACCGGTTACCTGCGTCGTATCGTATAAGCAGTTTAATATGACATAGAGGGACAGGGCAAGGCAATAGCCATGCATACATACCTGCTTACACACAGCAATGCACAGTGAGCCAGACGAGTCAATTAAGTGCATAGCCATTGATTACCTCTTTCCCAGTAGTGCAGGAGTTTGTGCGGCTATCATAGGTGTCCATTGTCACGCTCATTCCTACATCATAGTCTTATTCTCCCACCATCCCGTCTCTCTCCATCTGTGCAGAAGGAATGAGGGTCGTAAAGGCAACTGAACTACCGCTTCTAGACCTCATTTGGGTAATAATATCCTGAATTTATTTTGCACTCTGGAAAGGGGATGCCAGGTGAATTGAAGATGCTTGTGTTTACTTGCTGGTTTCTTGTTCATCATCATCATCATCATTTTCTTCTCTTCCTCCTCCTCCTTTCTTCCGTTTTATGGAAGAGTAAGTATAGCTCTGGTATTTTTTGCATTTTTTCACATAAGCTTATCAAGTTGTTGTTGGTAACTGAGTTTCAGTGCTTCCTTTTCCAGCCAGTGTATATGTTGACAAAAATGTACTATATAGACAAGAAAAATGCATGCACTGAATCATTTTATATAAGTAAAGGAGAGGGAAAAGAAACCTCAGAATTTCAAAGCATGTGAGCGTCGCTACAGAGCACCACGGTACACACACACACACACACACACACACACACACACACACACACACACACACACACACACACACACACACACACACACACACACACACACACACACACACACACACACACACACACACACACACACACACACACACACACACACACACACACACACACACACACACACACACACACACACACACACACACACACACACACACACACACACACACACACACACACACACACACACACACACACACACACACACACACACACACACACACACACACACACACACACACACACACACACATAATTTTAAAATACTGCTACCTCAGTGAGAGAGGACTTAGCTAAATATCCCTCAATTATCAGTGCCCTTGGCGAGATATAACGAAGAAAATTGATTTGTCTGAGTGTGAGAGAGAGAGAGAGAGAGAGACGGATATGTATCTGTCAACTGCTTGTCGTCGCGTTCTGCAAGGAGTTTCCCCAACAATTTGCCTCAGTGTATCTCAGTCCTTACTAATTAACAACCCCTCTCCCCACACGCCATGCCACCGTCCCTCATTCTGCGTTCTACCTTGTTCTCCTTTCTTTCTCATTTTTCGTTCCTCCTTTAGCACCGGTCTCATATAAATACTTTTTTGATAACCCTCTAATACTTTATTCTCTCCCTCTGCCAAGACTACTTCAAACTGCCTATTTTTGTATTTCACACTCCATCAGGCTCTTTGCTTTATTTGAGGGATGTGATGGTGGAATGGATAAAGAATTGGGCGAGGAACAGTGATCGTATAATTTGATTAGAGATGTTATAGGACTAGTTTGTGGATTTGAAAGTAAGATACGTAACCCCATCTTCACAGTTCTTCCACATAACCCCACTGCAACAACAAAAAATCAGGAAAAAAATGAACCATCACACCGATTTCAGTGTAATGTTCCCAGCGAGTCATAGTTGAAGTGGTGAGCATTAGGTCTTATTTGCCAGGTGACGTGTGCAGGCTTCATATGATCAGCCTTCATTTTGTCGTATGTAGACTACTGTGCCTAAGGAACGAGCCTCCAAGTTGGTTTCTTGACTCGGATACACACGCACAAAAAAATCTGTTGGATTCCCGGATTCATCCGTCTCTCCCTTCATAGTTTCTAATGTAACTTCTAATGGTGTCCCTTCTTTCTCCAAACTCGCCTACTTGTTCATAGCTGTCCGTATTACCTCATCATACACCATCACAGTTTGCGTTTGCTTTTTTGATATGGTATTTCAGCGCTCTTAATTGTATTTCTTTCAGCTCGAATGTGTCAATTTTGTTTAATTCTTGCTGCACACAAGAGAGATTATTCAGCTTAGGGGAACTCCCTTGAAATGCATTAAGCACTGAAACCACAACCTGTCCTCTTCAGTTCTGAAAATCTCCCCGGCACTGAACCAGTTTTGCACACGCAGTTCCATATCCTTTACCGGCTTCGCATCTACATTTCCTTACGTTTTTGCAGTTCACCATCCTCTGAAAGCTGAAGGGAAGGTAGGAGACTGTGAATGGAAACTGTCTTCAATGCATTATATCTTTGTTTCGGTAATATTCCTCTCTCGAGTGTTCTTGTCTCGTTTTCCTTACCACGTCCTTGAAATCAGTATAGCTATTTTGATTTGACGTATGTTTCAGTCCAGCATTTAGATTCATTTATAACCCAGTTTCCGAGTGGCTATTACAGTTGCTCTTACACCATCACTCAAACTCTGGATGATCAGTTCTGGGCCACGATTCACTAACACACAATTTCATGTTATAACTGCTTTGTTGTTCCAGAAAGGTGTACGGAAGGGTAGTGCAAAGGTTTTCCATGTCTCTTGTTTCTTCTACAAAATCAGATATTTTTTACGAGGAGAATATTACCAAAGGTTTATATGTTTTAGCAGGAAAGACAAGGAAAGCAGATGCAGAATTTTCAGTGGCTCTAGTTCTTCTGGAAAAATAAATGCAAGATACGACAGTGAATCAATCGCAAATATGTTCAAGAATCCCACTTCAGCATTTTATCTTTCAGCAATAGATTTCTAGTCGGTGGAAGCCTTGTGATAGCCTACCACATTTCGAATCCAAAAGCTGGTTGATATTTTTCTATCTTGTAAACCTGTACCAATGTCGTAGGGTGGTTTCCTATGGCATAAAGGTCTGGACTTAAGTTGGCATAAAGGTCTGAACTTTGCCCCGGACTCTCCTACGCGGCATGCCCTCCTGTGTCCCCTAAAAAGTATTAAGAGATTGCCCGATACCGAATGCCAACTACTTTCGAAACCTTTTCCTAGAGAATACGTATGAACTCTAACTTGCGCGTTTTCCTTATTCAGAAGAACAACACGCTTTCATATCAGCTTTAAAAAACTTGATTGGCTAACTTTGCGCAAATTCTCTCCAAGACTTCCATCAGTGTCTTACCTGAAGCCCTCGTGTTCTTGACATACATCTCATCAACACACTCCCAGTCAGCATTCCGCCATAAACTCTTTTTGTTTTTCATACACTCGGCAGGTAGAGCCTGTTATGCTTTCCAGACTCATCTCACATCATTTTCAGTGCTTATGATCTCTCCCTGGTATTAATCGTGCCCTACTCTACGGTCGTCTCCTCCCACATCAGTGTATCCCAACAGACACTAGCCATTCCTGGTCCGTTTCCCATTTTGAGCTTCTGTGCTGCAAACTTCTGTAATTTGAATCTGTGATCTCTGTCCACCCTCTCCCCTCCTTCCCCTGATCTGTCCATTCCCAAGACTAATGTAACAAGAAGTCCCGTCTTTATCATATTTTGTCTGTCTATCCATTGCCAGACGCCATAATTCCGTAAGGGGTGGGCACAAACAAATCGCATCCATGTCGCCCTCTCCACTGCCATTTCGTTGCCCTCCCACCAGCTCACACACCCCTCTCTCATATTTAGTAACTCTGAAATATATCTCAACCATACTTAACCCTTTTTAAGCCAAAATTCTGACATCAGTATACACTACCTGTTAATCACTACTTCCTTCACCCTCTCACTAACTTTCCCATCTTCTTTTAGGAATAGCTCTATAATGTCCTTCCATTTTCTGCTCAGGTGCCTTCCAAATTTTTCCTTGACTTCTTTAGACTAATCTTGATCACTTGTTTTGCTTCTCTCTCTTATTCGTTTGCAGTTTCCCATATGATTATCTTCCTGTGTCTCATTTCTACTCCCAAGCTATTCCAGTGATTTCTTTATCTCATTCATAGAGGTCACCAATTTGTCTCTGATATTGCTCTTCTTAGGTCTTGTTCCACACACTTCCCCTAAACCTTCATACACCACGTCTTTTGAAAGCTCTTCTTAGACGACCCACTTCATTAAACTTATCTTCGTCACACCTGTCTGGCTTCCATGCAGTTAAATCCCAAAATCTTCTTTCTCCCCCTCTCAGTAGATTCTCCATTTCCAGGCTTCCCCTCCTGATTTCTGCCTCGATGTTCCCACTTTCCGCTCACTCAGATCCATTCAAAGGTAATGTAGTGCCTGGAACATCTTACCAAAATCGTTCATTCTCACGCATTGAATTCTTCATTGCAGTTTATAGGTGGTAGATGGTGGCGACCATCATACACTCACTTGATGTAATGCTGCGTATTTCTTCCTTCACCTTTATCATTCGCTTTGTGTCTGCCCTCCCCACTTCCTGTTTGTTCCATCCTTCCTCTCTCTTTTTATTCTTCTTCTTTCATTTTCAGGTGGCATTATTTGAGTGACAAGCCTAATGGTTTCCTGTAAACCAGGAAACCATTTACAACGCTGGGCGATAACCATATACCAGATCATACATGCTCCCCACGTGTCATCAAGTGGCTTGACGGAGGGTTAATACCCCTCCCCGTATAACAGTTAGTCAAACGGCCACCCTTACGGGATTATGGCGCCTGGCTGTAGATAGATAGATAGATACCTTGATAGATAGATAGAGAAATAGATAGTTTGTATGTTTTTTCTTACTTGCATCCTCGTCTGCACTTAACCAGTTTCCTGTCATTAATTTGTGTTGAAAGATTTTTATTTACTCAGACACTAACATCCACAACAATATTCCTCACCTGGGGAATATTTGATCCCTTCCTAATGCATATTTTCTCTTTATTCGTTATACTCACACGCGCAAACAGACTGCCGGTGTTTTGTTTTACTCGACGTGTGTGTGTGTGTGTGTGTGTGTGTGTGTGTGTGTGTGTGTGTGTGTCTGTGTGTGTGTGTGTGTGTGTAACTATAACTTGGAATTATTTCATTATGTGGGCAAGCTAAGAACTGATTGTCCCATAAGTAAGCCATGGCCACAGCCCTTTCCCCTAGCGTCGTCTCCCAGGACAGAAATGCAGTATATATCAACTTTCAAGGAAAAGGAAAATCGCTGTATTATTTGTACTTTAATCTGGCCTAAATTTGTTATCTTTCTATCTTAATATTAGTGTGTAAGAAGAAATTGTCGCTAGAACATGATGCACGCTGTGAAAATTAATTATGTACGGGAAGGACGTTGAACCTTTGTATTGTTTTAATTTGCAAATAGACTCATATAACTTCCAAAAGGGAGAAAAAATCCCGGTCTAGTTAGGTGGAACAGTTGTAATGAGATGTATTGAAAAATAAATACCAATAAAGATTAACCTCTCAGCACCGATAGTTCTCATTCATGATAGTCTTGCTACTTAGATAAATTTATTAAGAGGTTTGTCTGTTCGTGAAGTGATTAAGGAATGGTATTTTCGAACCCCTATAGTAAAAATTAAAGCTCTCTCATGCCAATAACATAGCCTGAAGACAACATATTAAAATAAAAGAATGGCACCTGGATAATCATGTAAAGATGCTAAGGAAAAGGGGGGAAATATGGAAAACAAGCATTCAGTCAGCAGTGAAAGTTCTGTTGCCTGTCCTGTTTCTCTCTCGCACTGGGCATAGAAAAATATTTCTGGTGAATCCACAGCAAGCAATGATGACTTTATCGGGCCACATAAAGTAAACGAAAACTTCTTCACACTAACCTGGTCTAAAACTGTCATCTCTCTCTCTTAAATACTGATTTGAAACAAAAAATTAACACTATAATACGCTCTAAGTCGTGGACAAGTGCTGTGGAGAGGATGTAGAGCCACATTAACGTCTCATTCTGCCACTGAACTACGTGAAACAAGCCGCCAAAGTATAAAAATCTGCGCCAGGTAATGATAACTGTTTCATCACTACCCCTTGTTTTGGATTAAAGAGACTAATTTTCAGAGTTGACGGGTCCTTCACTGCCGACGCTATATCCCTTGAAAAAGTATCGCCTCGTTAAAAACATTTGCCATTTTGAAACGTACGTAGTGTTGCGATATCCTCATATGGACCAACGTGTGATTGCGGTGCTCACACTATTTATGGTATTTGGTATTACTCTACAAATATATATACTGAACAAAGATAATATGTAGTCTGAGGTGCCGTCGTAGTAAATCAATTTGTTGCTGAAAAAGTGTCTGAATTCCATAGGCATTGGATTCCATTGTATGATTGTTTTTTTCTGAGATGTAGAGTCGGGATCTATAATCTTGTCGCCTTTCATGATTTTGTCCATGGACTTTGAAAATTATTGTAGTTTATCAGCAGAAATTGATGATGATTAATTTATTTAGCTGCAGATCAGTTTCATCAAAATCGGATTCACCACACTGATTCTCAAAGTTCGTGGGGTGAAAACCAGGAGAGGCGACAGGACTTTGGATGTCGACTGTACTGTACACACAGCAAAAAAACTATCGTTACAGGGGGGTCCGATGTGTTTCATACTTAACAACCTGGCTGTCTCGCTAGGGTTGGTAAGCCTGACAGTGGGTGAGTTGCCAAATAGGACGAGGTAGAAATATGCATGGGAGACGCAATGGACATAGCTGATAATAAATATGCAACAAACACACGCAGGGATACCAATGGAGGAGGCTGTTATCAAAAACCTTCATTCGTGTGTCATTTTATATCGCGCAGAAGGTATAACGATAGTTTTTTTGTTGTGTGTACATGGGTGAAAATGATATAATAATGGCAGACATTATTAAACTAAATCAACTGTGGGATGGAAATACAAGTTCACATAACATATTACACTCTCAGTCTCTTTTTGACTCACTCTCAGCTGAATAAAATCGTCTGGTATTAGGTAATTATTATCATGAAGTATTTAATGGTGGCAGTATCAACGCTCTTAGGTATCTGTGCTTACCCTTAGCTGATTATTACAGCCATGTGTTCTAGAGTTCTCCCGGCCACAAGGGGGTAAGGAGGAAATAATCTTTAGTGTTTCTGGAAGGAATTAGGAAAGCTGTCATAGCGCACGAAAGAGGAAAAAGAGGTAATAATGTGGCTCTGGTCTCTCTCTCTCTCTCTCTCTCTCTCTGCCTTTGTCGTCGTTCTTCCATTATCTTGATTTCCTTCTTCCTCTCTTCATTGTCATTAACTTTTTTCTTCACTCTTTCCTCTTGCATCTTCTATCTCTTCCTCATAAACTCCTCTAATACAAGGACTTATGTTTTATTCTTCCTAATTACAGTCGATTATTTTAACTTCTAATTGACTTTTCGAAGAGGGGGGGTAGATACTATATAAAAGGCATGACAGCAAGGTTGCACTGAAAATAATTACACTAAAATAATAATAATAATAATAATAATAATAATAATAGATGACCGAGTTGGATGGAGTTATTAATCATTTTTGCCAACCCCAAAGAGACGGACAAAAACTGTGTGCGCCCCTCACTGTGTCACTCACTCACTCTCACACACTATATAGTTTTCACGGTTGGGGTCCAGGCATTATCGGGAGTATGAGGGATGGACACACACACACACACACACACACACACAAAGAAAGAGTGTGCAAGAGTATTAGCTGACCGCTTACCTGCGTCGTATCGTATAAGCAGTTTAAAATGGCATAGAGGGACAGGGCAAGTCATTAGCCATGCATACATACCTGCTTTCACACAGCAATGCACAGTGAGCCAGACGAGTCAATTAAGTGCATAGCCATTGATTACCTCTTTCCCAATAGTGCAGGAGTTTGTGCGGCTATCATAGGTGTCCATTGTCACGCTCATTCCTACATCATAGTCTTATTCTCCCACCATCCCGTCTCTCTCCATCTGTGCAGAAGGAATGAGGGTCGTAAAGCCAACTGAACTACCGCTTCTAGACCTCACTTGGGTAATAATATCCTGAGTTTATTTTGCACTTTGGAAGGGGGATGCCAGGTGAATTGAAGATGCTTGTGTTTACTTGCTGGTTTCTTGCTCATCATCATCATCATTTTCTCCTCCTCCTCCTCCTCCTTCTCCTTTCTTCCGTTTTATGGAAGAGTAAGTATAGCTCTGGTATTTTCTGCATTTTTTCACATAAGCTTATCAAGTTGTTGTTGGTAATTGAGTTTCAGTGCTCCATTTTCCAGCCATTGTATATGTTGACAAAAACATACTATATAGACAAGAAAAATGCATGCACTGAATCATTTTATATAAGTAAAGGAGGGGGAAAAGAAACCTCAGAATTTCAAAGCTTGTGAGCGTTGCTACAGAGCACCCCCCCCCCCCACACACACAAAGGTTGTGAAACGTGTAAGAAGAGAGTAATAAGAGAGTGGACGAGGATTTTGGAAGGAATTAGAGTGTAAAGTGAAGGGAATGTACGAAAATGTTTTGGAAGGAGTTTAAGAGAGTAAGACAGTTATAAAAATTGTAGTAAGTAAAAGATAAGAAATGGTAGATTACTAATGGAGAAGGGGGGAAAAGTGATCAGATGGAAAGAACACTTTAAGGAATTGTTAAACGTAGAGAATGAAAGTAACACAAGTATAGATGGGTGGTGAATAGCTGGGAGAAGGAGGGAGGTGAGAATTGAGGAAGAGATCAGTTAGATGGAAGTAGTGGAAGCGATGAAGAAAGTAAAAATGGGGAAAGCTCCAGGCATTGATGGAGTGTGTGGTGAAATGCTAGAGCACAGGGGAGGGATGGTAGTAGAATGGATATGGAATATGCGCAGATTGGTCGGGGAGGAAGGTAGAGACCCGAAGGATTATAAGTTATGTATAATTATTCCTCTGTACAAAGGAAAAAGGGAACAAGAAGAGTGTGGTAATCATAGGGACATTTGTCGTCTTATTGTAATTGGAAAAGTATATTGTAGGATATATACTTATTGACAAAGTTAGGGAAAAAACAGAGGAATTAATTGAAGAACAGGGGAGTTTCAGGAAGGGAAGAGGTTGTGCAGATCAGGTATTCATCCTAAGGTGATAGGTGGAAAAGTTTCTAGAAAAGGGAAAGAAATTGTATGCTCTCTTCATGGATTTCGAGAAAGCATATGCCAGAGTGGGTAGACAAGGAACGTGGAAAATATGAAAAAATATATGGAGTAAATGGGAAGCTGTTGAATGCCTTGAAGAGTATGTCTGAGGGCGCATGGGCTGCAGTGCGAGTGGATTGTGAACTGAGTAAATTTATCCATGTGAATTTTGGATTGAAACAGGGATGTCACGTCTCCATGGTTGCTTAATTTATAATAAATGGATGAAGTTATGAGATACAAGGTAAGGCAGTGGATGATGGAATGGCCCCAGGAGATAGGGCAGCGTCTGGAAGCTTCCTGTTCTGTTGTTTGCGGATGATGACTGTATTGTTAAGTGAAAACGAAGGGGAACTGCAAGGCTTCGTGAATGAGTTTGGGAGAGTATGTATGAAACGGAATCTAATGGTGAATGTAGGGAGTAAAGTTGTGGTCTGCTAGAGAAATGAAGTACTGAATGCACAGTGATGTTGGATAGTGAAGAAATGTATTTGAAAATGTGAGTGCATTTAAGTGCTTGGTAGTGTGATGAGTAAGGATAGAAGTTTGGAGGATGGAGTGCTTGAAAGGGTGCAGCAGGGAAGAAAGGTTGCTGGTTCATTGAAAGCAGTGATAAGAAATAGGGAAGTGAACATGGAAGTAAAAAAGTCGCCACATGATGCCCACTCTGACGTATGGAAGCGAAACTTGAACCTTGTTGGAAGGACAAAAGAGTGAGAGTAGTGGAAATGAGGTATTTCAGAGGAGGATGTGGATGTACGTGGAGCAACGGATTGACACATGAAGAAGGGAAGAAGTGTTGTGTGGATGTGGATGTGACAGAAAGTGTTAAGAGAAATACAGTGAGGAGATTTGGCCATGTGGAGAGGATGAACAGCGAGAGACTGACGAGGAGAGTATATGTGAATGAGGTGGAGGGGGAAGTGGAAGGGGGAGACCGAGGATGAGATAGAGGAATGGGATGGAGAGGTGTATGAGAAAGGGGGGTAAAAGTTGGGGGGAGGGCAGCGAAATGGCAAGGGACAGGGTGGCATGGAGGCGATTTGTTTGTAGCCACCCGTTATGGGATTAAGGCGTCTGGCTATAGGCAGGTAGGTAGATGGATAGAGAAACCAGTATGAATATATTATAAAGACATGGAAGCGCATGTACAGTAACTTCAATGGATACAGACAACATGGTATAGAACGGACAGAAGCTTATAGACATGTGTTATAGATTTATGGAGAGGGAGGAAAGCGTGTAAGTAATGTTCTTTTGTTGATGCGTGCGGCCTGTGGATATTGGTGGGTGACTTGGATGAAGCGCAGAAATGACAGTCTTTTTGTCTGGCGTTATACATTTATAGAGTGAGAGGGAAACTTCCATGTGCTTTGAAGGTTTTTCCATTATTCTTTTCTTTTTTCTTTCTTGTTTTTTATTTGAGGGGGAGGGGGAGTGAGGCTTTTGTGTGTGGGCGAAGGAAGGGATGAGGGAGAGTGGTGTGTGGGAAAAGCTGGTTTTTGTTAGGTTATTTCGTGTGTCCATTTCTGTCCTGTCTCTTCAGGGATGCGGTGGTGAGGGAGTGGGATGATTGGAGAAGCCTGTGATGCACTTTTAAAGTTTGCTCTTGCTATCTCTAGACGATTTTATTTGGCTTAGGCGAGCTATTCAAAACTAAAAATGATAATGAAAGCAAAAGCCAGTGCCTCTAGTTCGAAAAGTGTATGGTAACTTGAAAATAATTGTCTGGATATGGTATTACACACACACACACACACACACACACACACACACACACACACACACACACACACACACACACACACACACACACACACACACACGCAGACTTTGATATATAGATATAGACATAGATATAGATAGGTGGATTTATATAATGTGTTTATTTACATACCCTAATGTATACAGAAAGTTGATTAAATATTCTCTATTTTTTTCCCAATGTAACTATGGGATGGGTTACTGCTTTGATGTTCAGTCTCCGGAAACTGTGTGGGGGAGGTCGTAGGGGTGAAAGTAAATAATTGTGTGTGTGTGTGTGTGTGTGTGTGTGTGTGTGTGTGTCTGTGTGTGTGTGTGTGTGTGTGTGTGTGTGTAAAACTACGAACAGAACATACCAGCTCAGTGAGTGTCGGTGTGTGTGAATGCGCTCCTGTGAATCGACACATTAATAACACGCAAATGTATAGCGTGTCAAAATATTGTACTATCAGCGCTATCCGTTAGCCTCCTGAAGCATTCATAAGAGTGCGTGGCGTCAATTGTTTTAGTAATCTTCATACATGATGGAAATGTTAAGGCTCATGCAAGAATAGATCGTTTTTGAAAGTAATTGGTGGAAGGTCAGTTTCACAGGGCATAGTAAAAAATTAAGTCCTTAGATTTGGTTGGCGCTGGTTTTGCAGTGTGTGAGTATTCCTTTTTGTTCCTTCTTTGCTCCCTCAAACTCAGACGCCCAGACTATATTAGTTTTGAAATGTCAGGTTCCTTCATCATCATCGTCGTCGTCGTCGTCGTCGTCGTCGTCGTCATCAATCAATCAATCAGTCAGTCAGTCAGTCAGTTCAGTCAGTCAGCCAATCAATCAATCAGTCATCATCAATCATAGGTGATACATTAGACAAGTAAGATAAAGAGACAGGAACAGGCATTCAATAATAATAATAATAATAATAATAATAATAATAATAATAAATATGACGGGGTTAATATGGTGTCATCGTAGTGAAAGGGTTAAATGTTCCGTAAATTTTAAGATTGAACGAAATTTTATTAAACGTAAAATAGTGGCAAGATTTATTGAGTCAGCTGTCACACCTGCCTCAACCGGACTCACTGCTCACTCACTGGCTCTTCTCGCCCCTGTGGATGCGACAAAAAACAGCAGGTAGAACACTCAGAATGCCAAAAATGGGTCAAATCCTTATTCCCACTTGAAGTCCGTCAGTATTAATAATACAAATAAAATATAAATGCTCATGTTTATGTATGTAATGGGTCATGTGTGTAGATTACTAAAACAGTTGAAGCCATGCACTCCTGCCCATACTCCAGCAGGCAGACGGGTAGCACTGATACCACTTTGACATGCTATAGATTGTGCTTTAATACCCTGTTGATTCACGAAAGTGCGGTCACACCGCGGACGCTCATTCAGTTGGTATGTACCACACGCACGCACACGCGCGCGCACACGCACGCACACACACACACACACACACACACACACACACACACACACACACACACACACACACACACACACACACACACACACACACACACACACACACACACACACACACACACACACACACACACACACACACACACACACACACACACACACACACACACACACACACACACACACACACACACACACACACACACACACACACACACACACACACACACACACACACACACACACACACACACACACACACACACACACACACACACACACACACACACACACACACACACACACACACACACACACACACACACACACACACACACACACACACACACACACACACACACACACACACACACACACACACACACACACACACACACACACACACACACACACACACACACACACACACACACACACACACACACACACACACACACACACACACACACACACACACACACACACACACACACACACACACACACACACACACACACACACACACACACACACACACACACACACACACACACACACACACACACACACACACACACACACACACACACACACACACACACACACACACACACACACACACACGGGCGCGTGCCGAGCAAAACACCCACATAAGGATGGAGTAAAGAATGAAGTTGACTAGTAGGGTACCTGGTGTTGCCCCCGGTGTGGAAATAATTGTCTTCGTAAATTAGCAGCTGTGTATTGAGAACAACGCAGATGCACAGACAATGTGCCATAACGTTAGTTGTTTAAGTAATTAATCAAAAGACGCGCATCACAGGTGGAAGACAGTCCAATTAGTAAGAAGTCAGGCCATATTAATCAGTGATTTTTGCAGACAGTGCCAGCAAACGAGTAAACAGCCAAATTTAGACTGAGGGAGAAAACACAGATGGCCGCTGTGCAAACAGAACTCGAGCTCACAAGGAGGAAGTGGGAGGCAGGATAAAACTTTGTCCAGCAAACACGGAGGAGGCGAGAGAGGTAGTGAGGCAAATAGTCATGCTGAGGTAAAAAAAAAAAATGAAAAAAATAGGAAAGTAAACTGACAGACAGGTGAGGGAGGAAAGAATGGAGACAAACAGAAAGTGGAGGATGTGAGACAGGTGTGTACACGGAGGAGAGAGGGAGAGACAGGGGAGATGTAATTGAGAAAAATGTGGAGAGGAGAGGAAGGGGAGGAAGAGGATGTGAAGGAGAGCCCAAAGACAGAAGGGAGGAGGAAGAGAGAGGGAGGAGAACTCAAAGATGAATGGCAAAGGGAATAGAAGCAACGAGCATGAATGGAGGAACGAAAAATAAAGAGATGGAGAGCAACAGAGACATGAAGAGTTAGAGGTGAAGTGAATGGTAGGAAGTAAAAAGCTTTGTGTGTGAAATGGATATGAGAGAAACAAACAGATTCTCCAATGTGTGTGTGTGGGTGTGGGTGTATGTGGGGGGGTGTGAGCGTGGGTGGGTGGGTTCAGGGAGTGTGTAACCGACCTACCGACCAACTTGACCGACCCTACCGACAAATCTCGACGACCAACTTTGAGCCGATGAAAAGGAATGTACAAAGAGCATTTTGAAGAAGTAAGAACCTTAAAAAAGCATGTGGAATATTTGATGTACACCGTGAACTTCAAGACCCGGACCAGGGGCAGGTATGAAATTAGGTAGGCAGGTAGGTAGGCAGGAAGAAGGGTAGGCAGGCAGGTAGGCAGGAAACTTGCCAGCAGGTAGATAGAAGGAAGAATGGTAAGGAGGTAGAAATGAATGTAGGAAGGGGGAAAACAGGCAGGTAGAAGGAAGAACTGTAAGCAGGTAGGATGGGAGGTAGGAAAGGAAGATAGCTGGCAGGATGGTAAGTAGGAAGGTCCAATAGGAGACAAGGAAGGAGGAATATATGCAGGATTGGAGGTCGGGAAGGTGGCAGGCGAGAAGGCAGGGTTGAAATTAGGAAGGTAGGCTTACAGACAGGATGGGAGATAAGGAGGGAGGAAGACAGGCAAGATGGGAAGTAGGAAGGAAGGAGGGCATGCAGGATGAGAGGCATTCAGGCAGGAAAGGAGGTGTGAAAGCAGACAGACAAGCACGATGGGAGGTAAGAAGGGAGGAAGACAGGCAGGCTGGGAGGTAGGAAGGGAGGCAGGTAGGTGGACAAGATGGGAGACAGGAAGGAAGGCAAACAGGCTGGCAGGGAGGAAAAGGGTTACGAAGGGCCAAAGGTAGACAGGAAGACGAGAATATTGGCAGATCCATAGATAACTCTGATCACTAACCAAAAAACGGAACCACACACAAGAAAGACCAGACTGTACAGCACCCGCTATTTGCAAATGGTCTAAGGGCCGAATATATGAATTTGCCTGTAGTTTTGGACAGTAATCTCGTGTGATTAGGAAGCTTACTAACACCTGTTCCTTACCGATTTATTTCGGATTCTTCTCCCGTTACTCTGCCCGTGTTTGTTATTCATGCAATGTAGGTCGACATTGAAGAGATGTAAAAAGCAAAAACGTGGATATTCGTGGGTAGTTTGGAAAATAAATCTTTAGCGTTTCCTAACCGTATCAGAATACCACTCCTCGACCTTCGACCGATTGATTTCAAAATCGACTTACTTCATCCTTCGTTGACCCTCAGGCCTTCCATAAAGTCTGGTTCAGATCGGATTAAAGCTGTTCGAGTTGATCGTACCATGTGACCTTGACCTTTGACCTGTTCTTAAAATCGATATGCATCATCCTGTGGTCACCATTAGTACCTCCACAAAGAATGATCCAGATCAGGTCAAAGCTGTTTGACTTACAGGGTCAGATATTTGACCTTACCCTGTGATCTTCACCTTTGACATATTATTTTGAAAGTCGAACCACTTCATCGTTTTTATACTTAACCTTACCACGAAGCTTGGTCGTATTTAAATGAAGACTGTTTAAACAGAGTTTGCTATAATGTGATTTTAACCTTTGTCGAATTGTTTCTCAGACAGTAGGCCAATCCCTTGGATTGCCCTCAACACCTCCAGATAAAGTCAGATTAGATTTTTTTTTTTGTTTCTTGGTTCGAATTCTATCCTTGGCATGCTGTCCCAGCTTTGTACTGAGTAATCTTAAAATAGAATGCCTTCATCCTTGCTGTACCCTCAGCCCCTCCACCACGTTTGGTCGAACTCGTAAAACCTCTTTAGCCTGACTGTCATGCGCTCTAGATCTTTGGTCTTTCTGTGTGACCTTTAAATATAGGTTCTCAGTATCGAATCCTTTCATCCTTGCGTCGTCCTAAATTTTCAAAGTTTCGTCTACATCCGATAAAAATTGTACAAGTTTACTTTACGATACGATGTTGACTTCTGGCCTATTGCACACACACACACACACACACACACACACACACACACACACACACACACACACACACACACACACACACACACACACAAATCCCTTGGCCGATCAGCAGCCCTTCCATTTAGTTTGGCCCAGATCCCATCAAAAGTGATATTATGTCCACACAGGGACACTCGGGTCGAACGATTGACCTTTCTCTGTGACCTTGACCTTTGACTGAATATCCTTGAACTCAGTACCCTAATTTTTCCCATTTCTTCGATACTTGCTCCATGCTTGATCTAACTCGGATAAAACTGTTTCAATTACTATTTCTGCATATCTGATCTAAAAAAAAAAAAAATGCCATTGACTGACGCTATATTTCCACGAGTTTAACGAGTTTAGTTAAAATTGGTGTAATGAGTTATTTTGTTAACACGCACGCACGCACGCACGTAGACACAAACACTCGCAACACACACACACACACACACACACACACACACACACACACACACACACACACACACACACACACACACACACACACACACACACACACACAAGCACCGGGCAAAACATTACTCCCCCTGGTATAGCAAAGTACGGGACAAACATATTGTAACTGACAGCAAAGAAAACGCTAAGTGATAAGCAAATATTCACGTAAGGTTATATAAGAAAGACAACAGGTAGACAGAATCATAAAGCCTGGAGACAGGTACGTTTTCTGTATAATTACCAGAGTCACAAAACACCAGCAAGATGACAAAGGGGTTAAGTGGGAAGGTTAGAAGGCACATTGTATTCAGTCACAGGGAGACACATGGCCGAGAAAGAAAAATAAAAGAGGCAGATTAAAAGAAGAGGTTTAAGGGTAACTGTTTAGTTAAAATAGATAAATGGCAAAGGAAGATGGGTGGGAGAAAGGTAATATAGATAGAACCTAGTCATGTCTTCTCATTTTCTGCCTACTGTCTTTGAAAATTCTCTAATACGAAGCAAATGACAAAGACGACACTAATCTACGGCGAAATAAAATAATCAGTGTCAGTTGCTGTAGAATCTCGACACTGATTATCAAAGCCCTTGGAAAGAGAAGTAGGAGAGGCGATAGGACTTTCCATGGAGTGTGCATACGAAAGCAGACAGATAAACAAACGGCCAGTCAAGCGTGCTGGAAGGAGGATGAAAGTAGAGGGGATGGCGACTGGGACGAGCAGATATATAATTAAACACAATGAGGAACACCAGGAGCATGCTGGCTGATTTTTAGAACAAGGGCAGAGGGACAATTATCCAGGTAGGGGGTCAGGTAAGAGACGGGCAGGTGGGATTCTGCTGGGTGGAACAGAGGCAAGATGAAAGGCTGCCAGACAGACAAACAGACGGACGAAAAATCTAGAAGGGATCGTCAGGTCGTAAGAAAGTTCAGAAAGGGAAGAGAGGAGGAAGACAGGGAGAGGTGCAGTGGGTGTCAGGGTTAGAAGCAAGGCAGGCAGAAGGACGAGTAAAGTGGGAGAGAGCGGAGGAGGAGGAGGAAATCTTAAAGGAGTGCTGAGGATATAGCAGTGATTGAGAGCACGACGAAGATAGTGACAAGAGAAGTAAAATTTGCTCAGTTAATATTTACTTCAGTTACACTAACTTCATGAATCCAAAGACCTATTCTTTACGTCGTTCTTGCCATAGTTCAGTCACATTAATTTGTCCCAGATTTTCATCCTTTAGCAGCTTATTTCACATCGGTCAGTGGCAGAAAAAGACAATGTTCTGGCTCAACATCCTTTTTTATAGCACTTCTTGGTGAGTAGTATCATATTCTAGTTTTAATCTATTGTTATAACTCAGCATTCAAGATGGAAAGATGACAATTTTAGGCCAGCGTCAAGTGAACAGAGTGTACCTGCAGACGATTATATTTACATGAGGAGAGACTGGTTGATAAAGGATGGATTAGATTAAGGGCGATATTCTTGTGTGGTCAGGAAGCTTACTAACACCTCTTCTTTACCGGTTTATTTCTGATTCTGCTCCGTTACTCTACTCATGTGTGTTTTTCATGTAATCTTTTTTGACATTAACAGGATATATGTATATATAAAAAAGAGGATACTAATGCGTAGTTTGGAAAATAAATAATTAAGGAAGAGATGTTAGGGAGCTTCCTTACCTGACGCTGATACGGATCCTATCATTCACTATTTCACAAAAGAATGTTTCCTCCGAGAAAAATAAAGTTGTCGGTAGTCAGCATAAGTAAACCACTATAACAGTGTGCCTGATTTAAGGGAGTAATTATGACGAACGACTACAGTGAAAAGAAATAATGAGACAGAAGAAAAAAGGTGATAGAGCGGTAATTAGAACGTATTTTTTTTTATGCAAAGAAGAAGGAACCATAGGCCAGGAGCCCGCAAACCGTTCCTTCCAAGAAACAAACAAAAAAACAGAAAAAAAGAGCCAAATTCAAGATCCGTTCATATCGAGATGCTTGGACACACTGCGTTTGAAAGACTGGAGATCATAGGAAGCTGGATATACAGACAGAGGGAGATTGTTCCAGAGTTGACCTGTTGCATAAATGCAGGCCAAACAGAAGAAAAAAGATCATAGCGCAGTAATTAGAATCTTGTTGCAGGCAGTTAACAAGGAATGAATATTGGACAGAATTATTACTGCATTGCTAGAAACAGTCTTTATTAAGCACTTTAGTACGGTGACAGCTTTCTTTTTTAACTGAAAGAGTTATTCCCGTTTATGAAATAGCTGTTTATTGAGAGGTAGCAGTTACAGCTCGACTTGGACCCTCTTCAGGTATGGCCAAAACTGTTTCATCTTTCAAAATAGAACTTCATGTGTGAATACAGTTCTTTGATTTCAACAATTGTGGATGAGCAGAATCAAGACACTTTATATTCTCGTTGTGACATATTTAGAAAAGACAGATTATATGGAAAGTGCAGGTTATGAACAGGTTATACGCCAAAACCTCTGTATCGATACACTCAGAAGCGAGCACACAGACTCCCTCAATAAACATTCCCCTTTACGATCACGGAAAAGGTTCGACAGCTCCAAGTACGATTATCTTTGGCAGTGGGTACAGTGAATGTGAGCACTACCAAGGACAGAAACAAACATAAACACAAACACTCAAATAAACACACACACACACACACACACACACACACACACACACACACACACACACACACACACACACACACACACACACACACACACACACACACACACACACACACACACATGTTCCTTGTAGTGGTGGGCGGGTAAATAAGTAGAGGGGGTGGGGTCGCATGTGGGGCTGTAAGGGGGTAGGGGGAAGGGGTGGTTGGAAGCTGTGTCTTGCTGAAAATAAGGGCAGGAAGGCAATTAGGAGAGGACAAGGCGAGGAGGAGAAGGGAGGGAGAAAATTGCGGCAAAAGGAGAAAGGTTGAAGATAAGGGAGGAATTTGGGGAGGAAAGTAGGGAAAAGGGAGAGAGGTAGGTATTTTGACACCTGGGGGGAGGAAAGGTGAGTAGGGAGAAAATTGGACAGCACGAGGAAAGGAAATAGTGTTGATGTATAAAGCAGGAGTGTTTGGGGTGAATTAGACAGGAGAATTAGAATGAAGAGAAAGAAAGGATAGATAGATGTGCTGTTAGAGTGAGTGGGAGAATGATATGTATACCGATGGAGAAAGAGAGGAAGAACATAAGGGGAAAGAGGAGAAAGAGGGAAGATTGGGAGAACAGGGAGAAAGCTTGGTACTGAAAGAGAGAGGCGAGAGAGGGAGATATTGATGAAAGAGGGAAGGGGAAAAACAAAGGTGGCAGGATAAAGATAGATATTGTAACAGAGGACGGAATGGAGGGGAGGAACGTTAAAGGAAGGAGGAGGAAGGAAAAAAATTAGAGGAGACAGCTAGGTACTGAGGTAGGGAGGAAAGCAAGCCAGAAAATTAGTGGGGAGGGGAGTGAGGGGAGGGGGGAGAAAAATACGATAATGGGGAGAAAGATATGCTAATACGAGAGGAGGAAGCAGAATATCGGGTGGAACGGGGGCAAGGGGGAGAAGGTAGATATGGCGATAGAGAAGGAGAGGGGAGATAGAATTAGGATATGGGGAGAAAGACAGGTATGGAGGTACAGGAGAAGATGGAGGGAGTAACTTGGAGTGAAGAGAGAAGATTTGTCACAAAAATGACTTTGTATATTCTTGTAGTGATGTTTTATATATATTAGACTTGTAAAATATCTCAGAATAACTTTGAAGCTTCTTGTAGTGGAGTTTTGTAGATTAGTTATATATATATTGAACCTGTGGACGAGCGGTTGTTATACGTGAGTAGCTTTGTAAGTAGATGATCTTCGTTCCCATTTGTCATGCAGTGACAGGAGAGGTAAAGAATAGTATGGGACTATTTTTATTTGTCTTGGAAATATTAACAAAATCTCTCACACACGAGTGAAGTATAAGTAGAGTCCTGCTAGCTACCTCCCTGTCTCGCTCTCTCTCTCTCTCCCTTCCAAGTTGCTAAGCCTTTCTCCCTACAACCTGCCTGTTCTATGGCCTGTCTCCTTCTGAGCTCTCTTTCCTAAATTCTGGTGAAACAGGGGTCGTGTCACGTGTGTTACACTGCGGTTGGAAAGTTCCAGAAACCTGTGTGTGTGTATGTGTTTATTTCACTAGGCTTTGTTCCCCTGCTATTTCGCTGACAAACTACCTGCATCATCTCCTGACATTGCTACTTCCTAATCTGTCGTCAGCTTTTCCTCAGATAACTTGCAAGATCATTTCCCATTCCCAGGCTCGCATAGAGCTGTCTATCTGTCTATTTATCTATCTATCTGTTATGATTTGTAAATATAATATGGACTCATAACATTGCTCGGCCGCGCCACTGAAGGTCCTCCGACAGCAATTATCATTGACATATGCTAATCTATTAGTACATAATATTGATTATAATATTGTATACATATAATATTCATAGTAAATTGCAATGACTCAGTAATATTACATTTTAAACAAGTTGTATACATAATTGAATAAATGCAATGGTTGTTGTATGACATTTTGTAAGATGAGTATGTATAACAGACATACGCATATAATTGTGCAATGGTAATACTGCTAGGTTATACATTACATATTGAGTTATCCCTTTAGTAATGTCTAATATTTCACCTAACTTGTATGATGATACTGGTAATACAGAATTGTGGTATAATTGTATGACTTTACATAATATTGTAGTAATATTGTGGTAATACATAATTGTAACATTTTATGAATTGTTACATAATATTGTGGTAATGCATAATTGTGTTGGCCTTATAATTGTAGTTACATTTTGTTAATGCAACTGTTACATAATTGTGTTGGCCTTATAATTGTAGTTAAAGTTACATAAAAGTTACATCTTGTTAATGCAACTGTTACATAATTGTTACATATTGTTTGTAGTTACATAATTGCAGTTAAAGTTACATAAAAGTTACATCTTGTTAATGCAACTGTTACATAATTGTTACATATTGTTTGTAGTTACATAATTGTAGTTAAAGTTACATAAAAGTTACATCTTGTTAATGCAACTGTTATATAATTGTTACATATTGTTTGTAGTTACATAATTGTAGTTAAAGTTACATAAAAGTCACATCTTGTTAATGCAACTGTTACATAATTGTTACATATTGTTTGTAGTTACATAATTGTAGCAAGTGTAACATAATGCAATCGTTTGTCGTTACATAATTGTTACATATCGTTTGTAGTTACATAATTGTAATAATTGCAGTCCTGACATTGAATCTGGTCATGCTGCGGTCGATGATAGTGATGTGCCATGCCACTAGCTTGTGGAGACAACAATTTGCTTTTTTGTTTGTAGTTTATGTGGTATTTTGGCATTTGTAGTAACACTTACACTTATTTTCATTTGTTTGTTATGTGATTTTACTCTATTTCTTTTTCTTTCTTTCTTTTTTTTTGTATGTATTGATTTTCTATAGTTTGTTTTTCTTCGTTTGTTTACGCATTTTCTGTGTTGTTCATGGTTGCATAATTGCTGGTTAATTCCCTTGGGACCCTTTTTTTTTTAAGGTTTGGTTTATATTGCACAGATATAGCTGAATATGATATTATATAGTCCCATATTTTGTTATTTTATATAAAAAATATATATACACTATATACAGTATTAACTATATACACTGACTTGTTCTTCACTTGTACCTGTCGTGGGCAATATATGTGTCAGCACTGTGTGGAAATCATTGTCTTCCCGATTGTGTTGAAGATGTTCATTCTTGCTAACGTCATTTGTGTTGGCCATTTTTTTTTTCTTTTCTGGTTTTCCTTGCAACTTAATTTATCTGTTTCCACTTGGTAGCTTTAATTAATGTTTAATACAGTCTTTTTTAATCGCTCACAGAGTAACTGTGATGGTATATTTTGTTTATTACTTTGTAGATGTAATAATGTATAGCTGTATGTATGAAACACGTATTTTATGTAGGTATAAATGGTAACACTCGTTGGTAGTAAATAAATGCTATAATAAATGAATGAATATATACAGTGTAGAATATTTATTGTTGGTGCAAGTATTTAATGATTGAATTATGAAGATAATTGAAGTAGGTATATGTATTTAAGATGTAACTATACAGCAGGTTTTATATGTTTGTGCAAAATGTGTTGTCTATCACTGTGTATCGTATAAATGAAGTAACTATGTAACTCACTAATTTTTACCGTGGTGGAAATGGTGTGAGTGGTGTTGCACGTGGTGATAGCATTGTTCTTCACGGGTTAATTGACGTGTTGTTGTCTCAGCAAGCACGCATGATGACGTTGACTTCCCACACTGGTAGCTGTGGTGAGTAAATGAGTAACGATGAGTAACTTGAGTGAAGATGAGTGAGTAAGATGAGTTGTTAATATGGGCTTGGTATTTGCTTCGTCGTCTTGACCTCTTCACTTCTGCGTCAGCGGTGGAGGTCGGGTGGATGTAGCAGAGAGAGGAGGGTGAGGTCTGGTGGTTGTGAGTTGTATCTCACTCTTCGTTTGTTTGTTTTGTTTTTTTCTTTCTTGATGTATTCTTGGTCCTTTTCTCTTGTGATTTACTCGTTGTAGGATGAAGACTGCCGCTACTTGTAGGAGCGTGTAGAAGATTATACAGACGACTCGTGGAGTTGTTACTTGTAGTTGATTGTAGATGGTTGTAGTTCGTTGGTTCGTCGTAGAAATTGCAATATTGTTTGTATCAGTACTTTGCTAAACTACTTGCAAGGCATCCTGTGACCTCTTCACCTCTAAATCGGCGTGATGATCGGGGAGAAGGAGGGGGGGTTGGAGAGAATACTGTCAGGAGCTGGTTGTGAGTTGTTGGTTGTGAGAGGTATTTTTTTGTTTTCAATCTTGATATTTTGTAGGAATTCACTGTAGATTCGTAGACGAGGTTCGTATACGTTCGCTGCCACCAAATGTCACAAAAATGACTTTGTATATTCTTGTAGTGATGTTTTATATATATTAGACTTGTAAAATATCTCAGAATAACTTTGAAGCTTCTTGTAGTGGAGTTTTGTAGATTAGTTATATATATATATTGAACTTGTGGACGAGCGGTTGTTATACGTGAGTAGCTTTGTAAGTAGATGATCTTCGTTCCCATTTGTCATGCAATGACAGGAGAGGTAAAGAATAGTATGGGACTATTTTTATTTGTCTTGGAAATATTAACAAAATCTCTCACACACGAGTGAAGTATAAGTAGAGTCCCGCTAGCTACCTCCCTGTCTCGCTCTCTCTCTCTCTCTTCCAAGTTGCTAAGCCTTTCTCCCTACTACCTGCCTGTTCTATGGCCTGTCTCCTTCTGAGCTCTCTTTCCTAAATTCTGATGAAACAGGGGTCGTGTCACTTGTGTTACACTGTGGTTGGAAAGTTCCAGAAACCTGTGTGTGTGTATGTGTGTATGTCACTAGGCTTTGTTCCCCTGCTATTTCGCTGACAAACTACCTGCATCATCTCCTGACATTGCTACTTCCTAATCTGTCGTCAGCTTTTCCTCAGATAACTTGCAAGATCATTTCCCATTCCCAGGCTCGCATAGAGCTGTCTATCTGTCTATTTATCTATCTATCTATTATGATTTGTAAATATAATATGGACTCATAACAGAT
Organism: Coenobita brevimanus; assembly: GCF_032717465.1. NCBI lineage: Eukaryota > Metazoa > Arthropoda > Malacostraca > Decapoda > Coenobitidae > Coenobita > Coenobita brevimanus. The sequence goes on from NC_137050.1 coordinate 49,655,701, forward strand.
TGAGGGAGAGAACGGAAAAAAATTTGGCAGCATAAGAAAAGGGACAGATGCAGGCATGGTCATGAGAGGGAGAGAGAGAGAGAGAGAGAGAGACGTAGCAGTGGAGGGAGAAAGCTAAAGGAGGATAGGGAAGGAGAGAAGTAGGAGGATAGGGAAGAAGAGAATTAAGGTAGAGGTGAGAAAGGTAGGTAAGAATAATGTAGATGAGGAAAGCAGAAGAGTGAAAATAATACAGCGTGAGAAAAGGGTAGAAATGCAAAGGTGAGAGAGAGAGAGAGAGAGGAATTAAATTAATCAGCTAGACGAAGGGGACGAGGTAGGTGAAGTAGGGGACGAGAGGAAAGGAGAGAAAATTTTGAGAGAAATGAGGAAGGTTTGTATGGCGATAGGAAGGAGAGAAAAGCAAGAGACAAAGGAAATGAGAGAAAACTATACTCTACCCACCTTAACTTGGCCTAAAATTGCCATCTTTCCATCATTATCGCTGAACTGAAAAAGGGGATAAGATTAGAACACAGCGTTAGTCATAAAAAATGCTTTGGAAAGGATGCAGAATCGTACTCCTGTCTTATACTGCCTTTGACCTCCTTGGAGTAAACTGCAAAATGAAAATTTCCAAGTGAAGGTGGACAAGCAACAGGAAGGGTGGTGCGGAGAGGAAACTGGAAATGAGAAGACGTAGGAAGACGAAAAGGTTGAAGGTTAGTAGATGTAACTTAGGAAGAGTATAGTTGGGGGCAATATTTAGTTAACATTTCTCCTCCTCTCCTTCTCACATCCCTTTGCTACCTAATATTCCTTAGCTAAAAGAAGCTTGAAATGTCCCTCTTCCCATAGATGAGTCTCCTTGATACGATTCGTCAGAGGAAAGTGTGACGAAGATACCCTAAATACGGGATAGACACAGGTAAATACTAAGAAAAGCTTTGTCCCGAACTGTGCACAAAGCTTGATATTACGCTAGAAGAGTTGGGAATGACTATCATGGTTCAGATATAAATTTCATCACAAAAGGGTTCCAGACTGGGTTCAGATGGAATAGGGAGATCCAAATAGCTTAAGGGTATCCTAGATTATACAAATAACTGAAGGAATAAGAGCAAGTACAATGGCTTTGGAAAAATCAGATCTGGTGAATGTTACTGAAAATTATGGAAGACAGAAAACAGTCTTTTGGAACATAAAGGAAAACTGTGAAACTGTACGTAAGGGACAAGAAGAAAAATGTAAATCTGGCAAATAGTAAAAAGAAACCTGGGCTTTGTATACAGAAGACACAGCCTCTGGAGATGTCAGGCATTATGAAGAAATGGAGTAGAGCATAGAGATGTTAAGTCTTTGAGTGCTAAGATTTCATAAAAGCTACATGAAGTTGTCTGTAGTGGGCCAGCCTATAGTACTATCTATTTATCTATAGCCAGACGCCACAATCCCGTAAGGAGTGGCCGTTTGTCTTAGAGTTAGTTGTTTTACGGGGAGGGACACTAACCCTCCACCAATTCACTTGCTGACACGTATGGGTTGGTTATATGGTTACCACCCAACGTTGAATATGGTTTCCTGGCTTACAGGAAGTCATTAGGCCTGTCACTCAATGTAAAGCCACCTGAAAAGGACGGAAGAGTTATCAAAAGTGACAGGAAAGATTAGAGAAACATGAAGAGAAGAGGGCAGACACAGAAAGAGAATGATAAAGGTAAGGAAGAAGTCGGCACTGGAAGAAGTAGGCGCCACTACATCAGGTGAGTGGATGATGGCTGCCACCACCTAACAAGAATACAAAGCTACCAGAAAGAGTATGGAAAGAGTTAACCTTGATATTTTTAGACAGCACTGCAGCGGCGGGGGTTTCCTAGATTGAATAAAATCGTCCAAGTGCTCTCAGTGCAATGCAAGATTCGTATATCGCAATTATAGGGGAGGATTTGCACTGTCAATATGGGGACTTTTTCTTTTTAGCTTTTATTCTTACGAAGTGCGACAGTCTTTAGTTAAGGGGACGCCTTTGTAAATAAAAAGGTAAGTAATTGCATCATCTAACCTATCCAGCATTAAAAATTCTCCGCTGATCTTAATGTAGTCTCCCCGTACTGAAGGGGTAAATATGCAAGAAGGAGACTAAAGAGAGACAGAGGGAGAAAAGTATTTATAAAAGAATGACGCTGAAGTGTAAGAATCTGAAAACTAGCGTTTGACAGACAAGCAGTAGTACTTATGGGAAACAGAGTAAAAGACAGCCCAACAGACTGGGATAGAATGGGACAGGTGGAAGGGGAAACTGGGAGGGATTAAAAATGGAGTAGATTAACCTCCTCAATCCAGTGTTCAATTTTAGCTGATCTAAATATCATCAGACGATTCTTACCAACTCGGGGAAAGCCACTCGTATTTAAGGTGTTATTGAAGGCTTTACTTAAATCCTTCAGTTCTAAATATCTCCTAATCGGAATAAAATGCTAGGAGACAGTAAGAATAATAGGGAAAAAACGTCTCTGCTTGAAGGGATGTGAGCGACTGAGATACGAGTCGAGAGACAGCTAAGGGCTGAAAAAAAAAAAAAAAAAAAAATCAGTTTTAGGGGAAGAGAGGTAGCAGTACAGGTACTGACAGACAGAGAACATAACAAGGTGAGACAACTGTGGGTAGTGAAAGAGGTAGGCAAATGGAGAGAGGCAGTAAGGAGGGAAAAAAGTACAGATCTTTGAGTACACACACTAAAAAAGTACCGTTACACCTTTTGCGCAATATAAACTGACACCACGAATGAAACGTTTCATAACAGCCTTCCTCCAACCTACCGAGACAGCTGGATTATTCAGAACGAGACATCGGGCACACCTGTAACGATACTTTTTTGAGTGTGTGTGCTGAGGACAGAGTGGTAATAACACGGGGAGAAATAGAAAGATTAAAAAGACAAAAAGATCAGAATGGGCCGGACAGGAGACAGAGGTAAACAAACAGACAGAAACACGCAAAAACGGTAAGGAAACAGAGGAAAAGTCAGTTTCAGTCAAGGAAAGGGGAGAGAGTTGACCCTTTTAGCCCGAGGACATAATATATACCTAATTCTCGCCACCACTAGGCAAATTGCATTCATTTTAAGACACCCCACATCGTTATGAAGGGGTTGGGGGAAGTCTCCATTAGGCCTTTCTTCCTTCTGACATCCATTTGATTTCGGTTCTGTTACCATTGGTCGATTTTACTCCGCTTGGGAAAGAGACCATTTCAGTGAAATGGTTTTGCAAACAGTGACAGAGCGACGACAAGAAGGTTGAGAGAAAGCCAGATATGTCAGTGAAACATACAAAGGTATTCTAGATACAGGGAAAGAATACGGAACAGAATGGCAGAACAGGAGCAGGAAGGAAAGCAAATCATGTCAGATCGTTATGAGACAGAGACGGGTGCAAAGACCACGACAAACAGACAAAAAACTATACACACAGTCACATGGAAAGTTAGATACAGAAAGACCCTGACCAAGCAGACAGAGAATGGGAGAAATGTACTGAAAAGGAAGGCAGTCATTTAAAAAGTTAGAAAGACAGATACCTGGAAATAGGTTGGACATCAGGCAAGTAAACAGACAGGAAGACTGACAAAATGACATTAAGGCAGAGAGACTGAGAGAAGGGAGATCACAGACAGAAGATTTAAAAAGACAGAAAGGAAGGAAATAGAAAGGCTGAGGAGAAGAGAGAGAGAGAGCAAAAAAAAAATGCGTGAAGTAAGCAGAATCGTAGAATGATAGAGAGTAGGAACACCCAGAGTCCGAGGAAGAGAAAGACAGGGAAGAGTAAATAAGGAAGATTGATGGACAGACTCTCACAACAGGGAGGGAGACGAGCAAGGGTGTGCATGTTAAGTGGAAGAATTACATCGAAGGACCTTTCGTAACATCTCCTCCTCAGAGATTTGTTTTGAATATTAAATCTTTCATTCTCCTGTGTGTATTTATCCTTTTGCATAACGACATAATTTTCTCATGTAATATCGGAGACTGAGAGGTGTAAGATGCAAAAATAAGTAGCTTAGTAAGATGTGTAACGAGACCTCCCTTATTTACAAGAATACGGATGATAGAATCTAGTCGACAAAGAGAGGCCCGCATTCCCATCAGTTTACGAGTCATTTTGCCACCTATTCTTCAACAGTTTATTACCCATACCTCACCTTATTTATGAACATGATAATTATACTTTTTTAATACCAGAAACTGCACAGATATTACATGCGGAATTATTAACGCGCTAAATGCAGAAAAAAATTGGGTAGAAAGAAGTGCTAGAGATTCTCCCTGATGAGAATACAGCTCAGAATGATATAAGGATAGGTGAAGAGATGAGAGGCAGGTGAAGAGAGCAGAGGCAGACAGGCAGAAAATATGAGAGGAGAAAACAGAAATGAGGTGTGACTTAAGGCAGGCTGAGACCCACCTTTTCGCCTGTTAAAGACACTTCTAGCACCTTTTTCTGAGTAGTTTATTTCTGTTTGAAGGACACTGATATTTCCCTGTATGTTATAATTTCAGATCATGTCTGTATTAAGAGGAAATAACACAGAAGAGAATATTAGTCCCTTGGATGTGGTGACGTTATTTCTTGGCTTACTGTTTCTCCCTCCAAGTGTTGTTACGTATCCAAGGGATGACCTGTGTTAGTGCAGGGGTAAGTGAAGGCAGTATCTAATCTCTGCAGTTCCAAAAGTCTCTCCTAATCTGGACATAGCATTCTGGCAGTAGCAAAAACGGAAAAAATAATGAATAAATAAAGACACCTCACCGTATTGTAAGTATAAGATGTAAAAAACAAAACATATTATTGTGGAAGAGCCAAATCGGTGAGAATTACAGTCTAGAGAAGCAAAGGGAATACGTTGGCATGGCGCGAGATTATTTTGCCATGATGGATCACTTGAAGCAGAATCACTGATGGATCCCAGGGCTTCGGGAGGAAGAGGAGGAGGGTAAAAAATGATGCGGTGTAGTGTTACTGCGTGAGGAGGCCCCTGCTTTTGTGGGGAAGCCTGGGTATCATTAATAACGCATTCTTTGACTCGCGGGGGCTTACATTGGAAGGAGGTAGGGTATAAGCAATCTGTGTCCCTTTTTATTAGTCTCTGAAAGACGGTGATGTCCTCCATATTTCCTTCAAGTTCCCATCAAAATATTTCCATCAGCTTAAGTGGGGGTGTTTGTGGTGTAGGGGTTAATGAAAACTGTGTCTAGCCCTTCGAGTTCTAAGTCTCCCCTAAGCTGAATTAAATCACTTGGGAGATAGCACGAAGGGAATTAGAATGACGGATCCGTATTGCAAAGATTAGGATCATCAACACGGTAGCATCATTCGTATTATAATTTTCCTGCCTGAAAGACCATTTTATTCAGCTTTAAAGGGCCTGTAGTCCTGAGGGGGTTCTTCAAGGCTAAGTCTAACCGCTCTGGTAAAAAAAAAAAAATGTGGCTATAAAAAAGTCTTAAAAGAATTGTAAGAAAATGGAAAAGACGCAATTTTGCTGAAGGGCATGAGTAGTGTGTGTCTAACTTTTTTTTAGGGTACACAGGTATTCATTGAGAGAGAGAGAGAGAGAGAGAGAGAGAGAGAGAGAGAGAGAAAGACGGGGAATCAACCTTTTAAAGTACTCTGCACAGATTTTAGCCTTCTACCTCAAAGACTGTATGAATAATCTTTTGTGCATCCAGTCAGATATTAAAATACCAACCAAGGGAACGTGTAAGGGAATGCGTTCAATAGAGGCTCAAAGAATAGTGGTTGGAGTACAGAGCACGCATATATACCGTAATAAAATCAGTGCTGCAACAATAACGTGATAAGCTTGTGAAACGAGACGGTCCACAAAAACCGAATTTTATGCTTACTTTTACATTCAACGGAGGAAAGGGAGAGACGAGGAGGAGAGGGAAAGAGGAGGTGGTGGTGGTGGTGATGGTGACGGTGGCGGTGGCGGTGGTGGAAGCAAGATGAGAAGGGGAGGAATAAGAAGCAAAAAGTTTGGAGGAGGAGGAAGAAGAAAGAAGAGAAGAATGAGGAGGAGGAAGCAAGATGTAGCATAAAGAAAGAAGAGGAGGGGGAAGGAGGGAGGGAGGGAGGAAGGAAGGAAGGAATGAACGGACGGACGGACGGACGAAAGTACGAAAGAATTGTAAAGAAAAAAGAGGAGGAGCCGAAAAGAGAGGACAACGAATGAAGGAACATGCCAACGCATTCAAGCTCCTTCGACTCATATATCTATCTATCTATCTATAGCCCGACGCCCTAATCCCGCAAAGGGTGGCCGCAGACAAAACGCCTCCAAGTCGCTCTGTCACCCACCATTTGACTACCCTTCCCCCAACTCACCCCCCCTCCCTCATATACCTCTCAACTCCATCCCTCCACCTCATCCTCGGTCTACCCCTCCCTCTCCCTCCCTCCACCTCACCTACATACACACTCTTAGTCAGTCTTTCATTCTCCATTCTCTCCACATGTCCAAACCACCTCAGTGTATTTCTCCTAATCTTCTCAACCACATCCACATCCACCCCACAGCGTTCCTTCACTTCTTCATTCGTCAACCTGTCCCTCCACGTCACTCCACATGCTCCTCTCAAGTAACTCATTTCCACTGCTCTCACTCTTGACTTGTTCCCCTCTTGCAAGGTCCATGCCTCGCTTCCATACGTCAGGGTAAGGATCACAGTACTATCATGCAGTGACTTCTTAACTTCCATACTCACCTCCCTATTTCTCATCACTGCTTTCAGTGTACCAACGACCTTCCTTCCCTGCTGTACCCTTTCATGCACTTCATCCCCCAAAGTTCCATCGTTACTCATCACACTACTCAAGTACTTGAATGCACTCACATTCTCCATATCCTCACCGTCCAACCTCACTGCACACTCTGTGACTTCATTCCTCTCAAACACCATAACTTTACTTTTGTTTACATTAACTTTCAGATTCCTCCTCCTACACACTGTCCCAGATTCATTCACCAAACCTTGCAACTCCCATTCATCTTCACTCAACAGTACTGTATCATCAGCAAACAGCAACACCGGAAGCTTCCAAATCTCACCCTCATTCATTAGAGCCACCCCCACATCCACTGCCCTACCCTGCACCTCCTTTACAACCCCATCCATGTATATATTAAACAGCCATGGAGACATCATACAACCCTGTTTCAGTCCCACATTGATATCAAAGAACTCACTCAGCTCACCATCCACTCGCACCGTAACCCTAGCTCCCTCGTACATACTCTTCACAGCACTCAACAATTTCCCCTCCACTCCATGTATTCTTAATACCTTCCACATACCTTGCCTATCTATTCTGTCATAAGCTTTCTCCAAGTCCATGAAGGCAGCATACACTTTCCTTCCCTTCTCTAGATACTTCTCCACTAAACATCTTAGAACAAATATCTGATCTACACACCCTTTTCCCTTCCTAAATCCCCCTTGTTCTTCTCCAACTAGCTCCTCTGTCATATGCCTAACCCTGTCAATGAGTATTCTACCATATATTTTACCAGTCACACTAAGTAGGCAAATACCCCTATGGTTACCACATACTTCTCTCTCCCCTTTTCCTTTGTACAGAGGAACAATTATACCTGATTTCCAGTCCTCTGGAACCCTTCCCTCTTCCCAAGCCAATCTACACAACTTCCATATCCACTCCACAACAAACTCACCCCCATACTTAAGCATTTCACCACACACTCCATCAATTCCTGGGGCCTTTCCCAACTTAATATTCTTCATCGCTTCCACTACTTCCGCCCTACTGATCTCTTCTTCCCTCCTCTCATCTCTTCTTCTCCCAAAATTAAGTCCTCTTTCTTTACCTTCGACACATTAACAGATTTGCCACGGTCGCGAGAGGGGTTAAAGGCATTCTGTGGCTCCTGCGATTCACTCTCACCTGAATAAAATCGTCTGTAAAAATAGAATACTAGATTTGTTTCGACAATGAAAGCGTTAATAATGACAGGAGGTAAGATAGGATGCTGTAATGCGACTTTGGAATTTTCGCTAACACATACCCGTTACCGATTTATTTTTCACATTGTTTCATTATTCTCGTGCATGCCCTAGATTTAGACCATATCGATGTTAAAACTATATAAATGTCATACTAGAAAGTGTTGAGGTGAAGTATGTTAAAATAAATCGCTAAGGAGGAGTTGCTAGGTAACCTCCAATGCAGCTTTGGCACGTATTCTTGTCGGTTAAGGAAGTTCCCTAATGCCTTTCCCCGAGTGAATTATTTTGTTTGGTACACCTTACACCTCTCTTCTATGTCACTTAAATCATTCTTATATAATCATACTCTACATAAATACGGTTCAAAGAGGTATTATCTAGCCATATCCCCCCAAAATAAATCGCTAAGGAAGAAGTGATACGGAGCATGCTTGATACGAGCCGTAGTATCGGGGCCAAGGTAAGCAGAGGAGCGGCGGCCAGCAGAGCATAACACCTCACTTGATGGGGCCTCAAAGATTCCCGGAAAAACATGTTGCTTTTTGAAGTTGGTAAGTAGAGTGTCCCCCACCGCCCCGACCTTCACCCGCAGATGATTGATGGTGAGGCTGATGGTGCGACGCAGAGTGTGGCACGGGGGCGGTAGGGTGAGGATAGGGTGCCAGGGTGAGGATAGAGTGCTAGGGTGCTTGAAGGGATTAAGGGTGCATATGTCACTGTCGGAATGTCGGAGTGCTTGCAGGGGTGGCAGGGTGAGAGTAGGATTTTCAGTGTGTGTGTGTGTGTGTGTGTGTGTGTGTGTGTGTGTGTGTGGCCAAAATTTGTCGACGGTGTTCGTAGGTTGTCAGGGTGTGAGTAGGGTGACGGTGCCTGTACAAAAAGTTGCTTGAAGTGTGTCAGGGTGTGCTAAGTAAGAGTGTATGGTGTCTGGATGTGTATTGGGATAACTGGGTGTCTAGGGTGAGTGTATGGATCAAAGGGTACATGCTGGGTGTCAGGTTGTGTGTAAGAATGTGTCAGGGTGTGCATAGGATGAGTGTAGATGTGTTAGGGTGCGTGTAAGGTGATTGCAGGGGTGTCAGGGGTGTAGGGGTGTTGGGGTGTGTGTAGGGATTTCAGGATGCCTGGGTAGGGATGCCAGCATGTGTGTGTAGGTTGCTTGTTGAAAGTCAGAACGTACATGGGGTGAGTGTATAGGTGTCATTGGGTGTGTCTTACTGTTAGGGTGCCAGAATATCTTTAGAGTACATGTATGGTGCAGGGGCATGTGTAAGGTGTCAGGATGTTTGCAGGGTGAGTGTAGGGTGTCATGTGAAGCGTGGAATGCTTACTGACTGTTTGGGTGTGTGTAAACTATGTAGGATGTTTGTAGGGTGACAGGATGTGTATACCGTGAGTTTAGGGTGATATGTATGTGTGTAGGTTGTATGTAGTGGTGTTTGGATGACTGTAGAGGAGTTGGATGCTTGTAAGGACAGCTTGGTGTGTGTAGAGTGAGTGTAGGGGTGCCAGGGTGTGTGTTGGGTTAGTGTAAGCTGTCAGTGTGTGTATGGGTGCTTGAAAACTGTCAGGAAGTGTGTAGGATCGATGTAATTAATAGATGGAACGGGGCTGAGGGGAAAAAATCATGTGGGTGTAGGGGAGTTGAAGAGAGAGCTTAGGACTGATACCCTGGTATTGTCGGGGGTGTTTTTATGGCATGTCAGTGGGTCTTGTGGAAGATCAGTAAAGTTTGGTCCAGCGAAATTCAATTCTTCCAACTGATCTCTTCCCACGCCATAGACCGGCAACTTCTTTAACTCCTTCAGGCTGGTGACGTAATTTATACTTCATTCTTGCTATTTTCAAACGTTTTTTTCCAACCTATTGAGAAAAATGAGGCTGTGAATGAGTTAAAAGTGGCCATTTCTATCACCATCCTTGCAAATGGCCTCTGCAAAGCTTAGCAAAATCTTTAGGATATAGCAGGAATAGAATATAAAATGCCTCTCGACTGCTTCCTATCCCTAAATGTGCGGATGGAGGGGCAAGCAGAAAGTGTGGATAGAAAAAGCCTGGATGCATATGGATTATACAGGGAGAGAGTGGATGTCGGGTGGGGAGGGAAATTCCAGAGTATGCGGGATAGGGCACGTTTGGGGTGGAATAACAAAAATGGGATGAGAAATGGTAGTTGTAATGTGATGGCAGGGTGAGGGTGGAAGGGTGAGTGTAGGGTGGAGACAGAAAACAGGGTGAGAGAGTAATGTCGATGTGATGAAAGTAATAGTAGAGGATGGGAACAAAAAACAGGGTGAAACATAGTAGTTCTGAGTTGCTTGTAGGATGAAGGTAGATGGGGAAAAGTACATTCTGACAGTAGTAAGGTGAGACTGGAAGTGCTAGTAAAGGACGGAGGCAAAAATAAAGTAAGAGATGTTTGTTTGGTGAGATTGGAAGGGAAGGTAAATGATGTAACAGAGTGGATGCGAGATGACTGAAGGGTGAGGGTGGAGGCGTAAGTAGGGTGAGGACAGAATTAAGGTGAGTACAAAGTGTTGCAGGAGAAATAGGGTGGGCACAGGGAGGTTGGAGGGTGAGGGTGAGTGACTAAGTGTAGGGTAGGGACAAAAAAGGGTGAGTGTAGAAAATTTGCAGAGTGCGGATGCAAAGGTAAGCGTAGGGTGAGGATGTGAATAGGGTGAGTAAATGTTGTTGCAGGGTGAGGGTGTAAGTGTGGGATGGGAAGGGAAATAGAGCGAGAAAGGGTAGGTTTGAGGTGTTTGCAGAGTAACGATGAAAGAGTAGCTGTAGGGTGGAGACAGGGTGAGGACGGGGTGGTTGCAGGGTGAGGTTGGAAGGACAAGTGCAGGGTGGGGACAGAAACAGACTGGGTGGCAGGGTGAGGTTGGAAGGACAAGTGCAGGGTGGGGACAGAAACAGACTGGGTGGCAGGGTGAGGTTGGAAGGACAAGTGCAGGGTGGGGACAGAAGCAGGGACTGAGTGCGGGGTGATGGCAGGGAGGGTGAGTACGGGGTGTTGGCAGGGAGTGGGTGGCAGGGTGAGGTTGGAAGGACAAGTGCAGGGTGGGGACAGAAACAGACTGGGTGGCAGGGTGAGGTTGGAAGGACAAGTGCAGGGTGGGGACAGAAACAGACTGGGTACGGGGTGAAGACACGAAGATTATGGCGTGCTGATCCCGACTTGGTAGGGGAAGGAGAAGGACGCTGGGGTTTATTGCTGGTCCAGGATTGCCCAATGATGCTGAGGGTAATTCTGGCTGGATGGGAGTGGAGAAATTGCTGACAGTATAACAACGAGTATTTTTAGCAGCGGTGTGGTGGTGGTGGGTGTGGGAGGAGATACGGATAGGGTTGTGGTAAGAGGAAGTGTGGACGTTGTGGTATGAGGAAGTGTGAATGGTGTGGGAAGTGATGGGCAGGAGTATGTAATGAAGTGATGGGGTAGGTGTGGGTTGAGCTGTGGTAGGAGATAAGGGTAGAGGTGTGGAACTGGAAGGTTTGGTATGACGTGTAGACAGGAGGTGTGGTAGGAATATAAAAACATGGTAGAAGTGAAATTGATATAACAACAAGGAAGCAGGAATAGCTGTATATAAGGGTGTGGTAGATTTGAGGAGAGGTACGATAGAAAGGTAAGTAAAGATATGGTAGAAGTGAAAGACGTATAGGAGGTGTGGTAGGGAATATAGGTAGGCACGTGGCTTGGGGGGGTGTGGTGGATAAAAATATGGATGTGGTACGAAGGATAATAATGAAGTGGCAAAGTGACAAAGGCGTCGGAGGTCTGGTAGGTAAGGTGAGTGGTTTCTAGTAAGGCTTGAGTAGGGCTAGGAGTGTGAGCCAAAAACGTCAGGTCAGCTCACCCTCTTCCCTAATGGCTGGTCCAATACCGTTCGTTGTGGAGGAAAATTCTTGGTGGAGAGTTATCCTTTTTTTTCTTTTTTTTTTTTCGTGGGAAGTGATAATTTGCGTAGTATTATAATAGCGGAATTAGAGGATTACAAGACAAATTTAACCATAACAGTGAGTAGGGATTTTCATTATATAAACAAGAACAGGATTAATAAAAACCTGTAAAAAGGATTCACCCACAAATGCATATCACCCCCAAAAAAATTTCAAGTCAGTATCTCAGTCTGTTGCTGTGATATATGAAAAAACGTGTTCTTAGGTCCTTTTATAGTCGGAGGCGATAACAATAGAAAAATGTGAAGCAGGTGGCAGTCCAAATAATGTTAACTTCCACTAAGTTTAAAATCACGCTGGCATTCAAAATCCTGAAGTGAGGGGTATTATGTTGGTGAAGGGCATTGAGTATAACAGGCCTTTGAGGAATTTCTAACTTTACCTTTAAATAGTCGTTCCTTTCTTTGACAGTATGATAGAAAATGGTGAATAATGACAGGTTAAATGAAGAAGTTAGTATTTTTTCTTTCAAGGTCCTCTGTCAATCAGAGGCATATCACCGCAGCTTCGCCAAAATGGAATCAATTCAAGCCACGTATCCCAGAATACTGCCCACAAAGTTTGGATACAAATTGCCCACTTGATTTAGAGATGTTTTGGTAACAGACAGCCATACACACACAGACACACACACAGACGCAGGTGATTACATTATTGCCTCACAAGGCTGTTGATAAATATATTTTAATTAAAGGCTGGGGAAGGAGACATTACTAAACGAAGAGCAACCTAGAATCAGATGAGAGTATATCCCCGCAAAGAACCACAGCTGATAAGAATGAGTGCTTGTTAGCCTAATTGGAGCAGAAAGCATAATTCCACTGACTGTGCTGGTGTCTTTCATTAACTATATCCCATATCACCGCACTTGGATTGATAATTGTTTACCAGATGGGAACAGAAGGTGTGTGGCTGTTGACAACGTTGGGATGCTTCGTTAACTGTATCGGACACCATTACACTCTTGTCTGAATTACACTAGTTAATCTGTCTGCATTATAGAGGAATGAGTTCTAGTTGAGAGAGTGCTACAAGATTCTTTTTTTTTTTACACTTTCTTTGTGTGTGTGTGTGTGTTTTTTCAGTTATCTGTGATGAACTCTAGGCAGTCACTCAAGACAGAAGGTTAAACTAGAGCTACAAATTAATGATGGTATAAACGCTGACGCCAGAGATATTTTTGTACAATCAGTATCAAAAGTTCTGTCGCCTTTCCTGCTCCTCTCTCCATGGAGTTTGAAAATAATTGTGGAAATCCGCAGCAATTGACACTGATGAATTTATTTAGCTACAGGCCAGTGTCATTAGTGTGAGTTGCTGCGGATTCACAACTCTAATTTTCAAAGTACAATCAAAGACAATTGTCGTGTTGCGGATTTGGCCGATGTTTAAGTGATGTACGTGAAACATTATGAGGGTTCTACCTCCACTTCACCTACATACACCCTCTTTGTCAGTCTTTCATTCTCCATTCTTTCCACATGTCCAAACCACCTCAGTGTATTTCTCCTAATTTTCTCAGTCACATCCACATCGTCCCCACAACGTTCTTTCACTTCTTCATTCGTCAACCTGTCTCTCCATGTCACTCCACATGCTCCTCTCAGGTAATACGTGAAACAGTATGAGAGTTCTACCACAGTTATATATTCTTGGTTTATTAGCCTGACTTCCCTCAAGGTTCATATCTGCTGCTGATGGGATTACGATATTAATGAACCCAGGAAATACCGAACCCATAAAATCCATTCACGAGAACTGCTACTTCCGAGAGACGAAATGTGAACCATATTCAGTCTGCTGATGATTGCGTGACAGATACATCTTACATCTTACCACATAACGTCAAGTATGGAGAGAGCAAATAACATGCATCCAACAGTACTAGGAAGATTAGAGATGGCATAATATACTTTTTTTTTAGGGGGAAATAATCAGAACAGATTGGGCAAACATTGGGTGAAAGCAGAGCCGCAGAAAGGTGGATTAAGTAATTTCGGAAGGAAGGCACAACGGAGAGTGATCATTATTTAGGTCGCCCTCTTGTTGCCATACCAATATAGGACCAGGAAATAATCACAACCATGGAAGGTATTACCTGCGAGCAGTGCTTGTGGCGTAAAAAATTGGTCCTAGAATGATGCACACGAATAATTGTACGTAGACTTTGATTATGTGTTCGAACTCTAGCCTGTGGGATTCATTTCACCACTCATAACAAAACATTCAGTTATCACTATGCAGTAACTTTATCTTCATATCTTGAAGACTTTGGAAAATTTTGTTTGATGACACGGGCAGATAATGACAACCACAACTCATAATTACCAACTTGAGTAGAAGGTAAATGAATAATGAAGTAGAACGTATTTCCGGGCATGTCTTTAGCTGATTGAATTGCAGTTTTGCTGGCATGACATTAAAAAAGAAAACAGATGAAAAGCGGTTCGTATATATATATCAAGTAAAAATAGCAGTAAGAAAAAATACAATATAGAGATTTGGTCAGGTTAATTACAAAAAATATGCTTGTATCCACATGCTCGTCACCAGGAGCAAATGGCAGATCGTCAGTGCTGCAGAGTGCACCACAACTTAAGCCTTGCAGCAGACGTTTTCACCACATTTCAGGACACGAGTTTTGTCTTCAGCTGTACGTGGAGAGAAAAATAAGAGGGGCTACATGACTATTGATGACGACTGTACACTAGTCCATATGCTGCCAGGACTCCATTTCGGCTGAGTAAAATCGACTGATATTAGCCGGAGTTATTTTCTAGATGAACAGACAGCAGAGAAATCGATGACCCTTGATAGTCTTGATGCCTTTTAATTGCTAGGATATTTCTCACCTTAGTAAATATTCCAGTGTTAATGCAGATAAATTACTGAAATACACCAACCATATTGACAGGGTTGAGCTCAAATAAGATCTTTTGCCTACCGTCGTTAAAAGGCCATTTTGTAGGATCACCGATGATGAACTCAGGGATTGTACCTCATGCAACTGGTAGGTAAAAGGAATTAAGACGTGAAAGCGCATTGGATCTGATATCACTAGGCTCCTATGGCTCGGTTCTAACTTAGATCATCTGTTGTTAGCTGAATTCGACTACTGTTGCTACCAGGAAAGGGTTAATGGCTACCGTACTAACATTAACAGTCTACTATGCTTCCTATCACGTGAAGAAATCGTGTGAGTTCAGCTGGACCATTTTTATTTTTATTTATTTACATTATTTAGTGAAGAGACAGCAGTTGACTCACTCCCAGCTGACTAAAACCGTGTGACGTCAAGTGAAATAAATGCCAGAAAAGACGAGGCCATGAAAGGGGTGTATGCATCTCAGCTAAAAAAAAAAAAAGGGAGGGGGAAGAAAAAAAAATAGCAGTAGGGCTAGAATGCATTGCTACCTGAGGGGGTATTCAGGATGATGGTTCAGAAATCCATTATTACAACGTCAGGACTGGTCAGAGTGCGAGAGTGACGGCTGGAGGAAGGGATGAAATGGAGAGTGCAGAGGCGAGGGTGAGGAGAGAGGAATAGTGAGGAGAGAGGGGAAGTGGAGAGAGAGATTAGTGAGGAGAGAGGGGAAGTGGAGAGAGAGATTAGTGAGGAGAAACGAGGGGTGAGGAGAGAGGATGGGTGATTATGAAGAAAAACAGATGGTTGAAGTGGGAGGAGGCGGGGTGATGAAAAAGGTGATAGAAGAGTGACGATAAGTAAAGAAAGAAAAGGATGATGTGAAAGAAAGAGTGGAGAGAGATAAGGGTGAGAGGGGAGGAGGGATGAAGAAAGAGAAAAATGAGGGGAGAGGAGGCATGAAGAGAGAACAGCGAGGGGAGATAAAGGGTGAAAAAAGAGAAGAATGACGGTAGAGAAGAGTTGTGGGGATAGATGGTAAAGAGCATGGGTAGATAGAAAGATGAAGAGTGGGGGGGAGAGGAGTAATGGAGAGCGTGAAATGAGAACAGGAGAGGAAGAGAAGAGGATGGAGGGAGAGGAGAAACAAAAAGGAAAGATGGACGCGAAGAGAGAAGAATGATCGATAGAAGTAGGGCGAAGAGAAAGGTGAGGGAACTGGAGGGATGAAATATGAGAATGGTGAGGAGAAATCGGATGTAAGTAGAGGTAAGAGGTGTCGAGGAAGAAGGGATGAACGGGGAGGTAGGGAGAGAAGAAGAGGACGAAGAAGTATATTAAGTTAAACAGAACAGAGTGGAAACTGATAGAGAAACAGCGTGAAGTAAGGGAATGGAGAAAGTGGAAGTTAAATTGAAAATAGGGAGGTTTTAGCAGGATTAAGGAAGAGGAAGAAAGAGAGGAAAGGCAGTTCAAGTAAAGAGAAGTCAGTAAAGAGCAAGAATGATAGGATATTATGAAGGAATGAAGCGGAGAGAGAAGAGTCCAGGGATTATGGGATAAAGAGTGAGCAATAAACCCACGAGGAACGAGAGTGAGACGAAAAGAGGTGAGGATAAAGAATGACGCGGATAAAGAAAGTGAGAAAGCGTGAGGAAGAGAGAGAGCCAGTGTATTGAACGAAGGTGAAGACATAAATTCAAGTAATGCTGAGAGGAGGGAGATAATGGCCAAGGTCGAAGGCTGACGGCATCGTAAGCGCAAGGAGATGGCCGTGCGTTGATACGGGGAAGGAAGGACCCAAGAGGAAGATGGCAGGGAGGAGACCTTGTGCTTATAAGGGTGAAGCTTGGAAGAAAGTGTTATATATATATATATTTTTTTTAAATAACCGAAAAGAACGGATCGATGTAACGTGGAATATGGAAATAGAAATCTGTCTGTTTATATTAGGCGCCGTAATCCCTGAAGGGGTGGCCAAAATCGACTCGCCTTCATGTCATTCTGTCCTCCATCGGGCTGTCTTCTTGCCAGCTCATACCCCTCTAGCTCTTATCTCTCTCCACGCCATCCCTCCATCTCATCCTCGATCTCCCTCTTGCTACCCACGCTTCATGTCAGTGGCACTCTACTAGTATATATAAAATATAAGTTGCTGTGCTCTCTCTCTCTCTCTCTCTCTCTCTCTCTCTCTCTCTCTCTCTGCTCGCGTGGTGTGTGTGTGTGTGTGTGTGTGTGTGAACTTGAAAGCAATCCTGCTGATGGAGTTTGTTGGTCAGATATTTGGATTGAAAGACGGGATGGACAGCAAGGGTGGGGTGGGTTGCCATTGTTCACACTCATCATGTTGCGCTTTATCTTTAAATTATCACGGTAATGTATCTCACATTCACTTTCAGTTTCCCCTGTCACAGACTCTAGCAAAATTTTATCCTCAGAGTCATCCCTCTGTGCTGTAACATCTACAAAATACGGATGATTTTCTTTTTAGACTTACTCGAGGCCCCTTAAATTTGCCCCACTTCCAAATACTCTTACATCAACCTCATGCACCAGCTTATCCAGACACTAAAAGGACCACTGTTGAGATACATGCTTAAAGGAATCACATCTTAATCTAAATCCACGAACCCTCTTTCCTGCCTATCCACGTCGTGCCCTAATCAGTTAATTAAAAATCGTCACAGCACATAAAAGTTTTCTCTCTCACTCCGTGCACTTGAATCTCTTAACACAATGCGTCTGTATCAACACTACTACATTTTTCTTCAGATATAAAGAAATATATATAGCTGGCTTCTAATAAAGATTCTAAAAACAAATATCTGATCCGAGTTCCTCATGGCTCACCCAGATTTTTCATGTTTCTCGCTAGTAAGGCATTATGTATGTCGCAGTACTCTTTCAATCGCCACTCTTCCTAATGCATTACCTGGTGCATTCATGTAATTTTCACCTTAAAATTGGAACATCCAGTTTTGTCGACATTTCCTCTGAACAGCGGCACAGTTCATGCATTCTGCTGGCCTTCAATTAAGTTGGAAAATCTAGCTAACCATTCTACAACGGTACTCTTCCATTCCTTTTAGCACTCTGATGCAGTCCCATTCATTCCTACTTTTCTTTTCTCACTTCATTTTCTATTTCCTTTCCAACCTATCACATCCTGTTACATCATGTACAAGAGTGTAAATGTGCAGCATCCACGTTTTCTATCACTGCCACTCAGTTCTCATTTATATTTCAAAACCTTTCAGTCTCGCTCTCTCTCTCTCTCTCTCTCTCTCTCTCTCTCTCTCTCTCTCTCTCTCTCTCTCTCTCTCTCTCTTATATCGTAGTCTGTTAATCCCTCTCCTTTTACTGTTTACCAATTTGTTCTGTCGTTTCTCTCATATAAGTACCTTTTTTTTTTTTTCACTGAGGAGTTACACAGATTTATATTAATCTGAAAATTGGAACTGTCTTTTAGAAAATGCAGCGAATATGTAAGGTTGAAAAAGGAATGGTGATGATGATGAATGGTGGAAGTAAAATAGCAGGCACATGGTAAGGAAATACGAATAAGGAATGAATAAGAAGCCAAGAAAGATTATATGCTAACATGACTGAGATGTAGGATGCGTCAGGCAGGCTGTGTTGGAATATAACGATGGCACAGATAAAGAGGCAACAGATGCAGATGAACTGTACACAGAAATGATGCAGTTCGCAGGAGAGAACGCAATATAATTTTTGTAGAAATACGACAGGGAGCGTTAGAAAATCTCTCCTTTTTAATTTTTTTTTATTATTATTATTATTATTATTATTATTATTGTTTTTACTATTATGATTATTATTATTTTTGCCATAAGTTTGGAATGTGGCATTAAATCACTTTTATGGTAAGGTACAAGTAATCGTCGATCGTGCAATAACCTCAGCTTGACTTTATTTTCGCTTTTCTCTGATGAGCATATCCAACTTAAGGAATCAGCCCCTCATTCTGAAGGATTTATTAAAGCTTATACTTGGCTTCGCTGGTTCGGAAAGCCGCTCCTTAGCTAATAATAATAATAATAATAATAATAAAAATCGTACAGCAACAGTTATAAAAGAACATCTGGGCTTGGAAGTGTTAAATGAGATGATGATGGTGGGGTTTATCAAAGAATAGTGGGATTAGTTTTTTCACCTTTACATAACCCAGATTTTCATCCTTCCCCAGCTTATTCCATGTAGCTAAGTGAGAGAAAAAGATAATGCTGTAGCTCTACATCCTTTCCACAGCATTTTTCATGACTACCACAATATTCTGCTGTTAATGCTATAGCTAAGTATTCAAGATGGAGAGATGGCAATTTTAGGCCAATCTAAAGTGAAATGAGTGTACTGTAATGTCCCCTGTCTAAGTGCCTGATGAGGGGTGAGTGGCTGGGTGATTTTTTGAGTGGCAGGGTATATTGGCAGGGTATATTGACAGGATATATGGACAGGGTATATTGGCAGGATATATCGACAGTGTATATTGGCAGGGTTTAGTGACCGGATATATTGATTAGCTATTTACTTTGAAGTCTGTGGTGGGAATATATGCAAATGGAAATGTGTGATATTTGTAGCGCCCCTGGATGTGGAAAATGCTTATGGTTGATTGGGCCTTTGAATTAAATGTTATATTGAAAGCTTTGTATTTTCCTGTTCCATTTTCCTGATTCTGGACATTGACGCCTATTGCACCATGTCAGATGTTGAATGATGATGATTGACTATGAATGACGATGAATGATGATTGATGTGATTGATGATATATGATGATGGCTGATGATGACGACTGATGATGGTGACTGATTTTTGATAATTGATGATGATTGATGATAATAGTTATGATGATGATTGATTGATGATGATTGGTTGATGATGATTAATGATGATAATTGATGATGATGACCGGTCGATTGAACAATTGTTGGTGATTGGTTGATGATGATTGATGACTGATGATGACTGATGATAATGGTGACTGGTGATGATGAAGATGATTGATGATGATGATGATGATCTTGAATGATAGCAAGTTAAAATCGATGAGAGAAAGCAGACTCTATTGAACACAGAAATCTCGTTTTCAAAGTGACAGTGAGACAGGAGGGCAGAAGAGAAAGCACAGAGAGAGAGAGAGAGAGAGAGAGAGAGAGAGAGAGAGAAAGAGAGAGAAAGAGAGAGAGAGAGAGAGAGAGAGAGAGAGAGAGAGAAAGAGAGAGAGCACGACGCAAACTGAACTGCGGTGATAGGAAGTAGTTAAACTAACCCCTTCAGACCGACTATTTTCTATTCTTGCTCTCTCTAGACAATTTTCTCAAGTTTATTAGAGACGTTTCGAACCGTAGGAGACATTCTTCAGTAATCCCCTTATTAGACCAGATCTCTAAGACGAATAAAGTACTTTTTGAGGTAGTAACAAATCAGCAAAAATGTCACAGAGTTGAAAGAATTAAACGGCAGTGGCCATGTGGAGAGGATGGAGAGTGAGAGACTGACGAGGAGAGTGTATGTGAGTGAGGTGGAGGGGGAGAGAGGAAGGGGGAGGCCAAGGATGAGGTGAAGGGATGGAGTGGAGAGGTATATGACAGAGGAGGGTGTGAGCTGGGAGCAGGGCAGTGAAAAGGCGGGGGACAGGGCGACATGGAGGCGATTTTCTTTGTGGCCACCCCTTATGGGATTAAGGCGTCTGGCAGTAGATAGGTAGGTGATAGGGACGAGGCGTAAAGTAGCAGAGAAGGGGCACAGTCTGTAATAATAAAATCAATAAAGGAAGACTAACGAAATTACTCAGAAATTTACCCTTGGCATTCCTATAGACACCCTATCTCCCCTGTTTTGGCTAAGAGTAGACAATTTTATCTGAGAATGGGTTAGAGAATTACTATGACAATGATAAAGTCAGTGTTATAGTACCAGTGGGCTTAGGATGCAAGATGCACCCACCCCAGTCAGCGTTGATAGAGGCTAAAGATAGAGTTGATCTAGGCCTGAAATCGGAGGAAAGTGTGTGCTAACCCGCGACGTTTCGATTCCAAAAGGTGGCCAGATAATTTTTCATCATCTGAGCGCTGCTGGATGCGTTGGGTGGCCTCCTGCAGCTTAACTGATCTGGATTACGGTGCTCTGGCTTCTGGTCCTCCCGCTCCCTCAGATGGGTAATGAATAAATAGCTGTTACCATTTGTTTAGATGGAGGAGTCAGCCGTTCACTCACTTGATGTTGTTCTGTCTTCAGCGGGTTCTATGCTAAATGACAAGTTAAGTGGTTTCGCCTAACCCAGGAAACATTTAACGTTGGATGGTAACCATTTAACGAAATAAGCGCCTGGTGGCCTAGTGAGTTATAACGCTTCTGCTGGATGGGACCTATTAGGGTTTCGATCTGAGAGTTGGTTGTGCTTCATCCCTCATGTCACTCAGTGGCAAACAGCGTGGTCACCCATCCGTTAAAAGTCAGAACTAAACATCCTAGCCCCGGAACCCTACGCTTACGATGGGGACAGGCATATTGGATGATAGACAAATAGACAGATTAAGAAAAGGAAGTGCATACGTAAAAACTTTGTAGCCAAGGAGCAGTGAAAGACAGCTAACAAAGTGACAACAGGCGACTATGGGAAAGCACAGACATAAGTAAAGGGGATATAAGAGGTGAGGAAGTGAAGACCAGAGAGAAATTACAGGGAGCTGGACCCAACAAGAGAGCCTACGTGACAGGGGTTGAATATTGGGGTGTCATAGGGACGCGGCAGGGTGGGGACAGTCGGCTGGGGGGAAAGGGCGACGAACAGGATAAAGAAAAAGAACGAAAAAGAACCGAGGCGTCACTGACATAAAAACAACAGCTGGTGACAACACTTTGGGAGGAACGCTGACCCCGAGACTTTTCAACCCGTGTATATTAATTAAAAAAAAAAAGACTGAGCTCATTGGATTTTTCATGCTTACTAGGTTTACTAATTTTTTCTTTAAAGTCGTTTGGTCTTCGTGATGCGAGGGAGTACCAGTCGCACACACACACACACACACACACACACACACACACACACACACACACACACACACACACACACACACACACACACACACACACACACACACACACACACACACACACACACACAAAGCGTCCACTAGAGACTAATGAACGCATCCTAACAGGTATACCGTGGATACTGCAAATTAATGAAAGCACAGTGTTTTTCTCCTCACAGCCCAGCCCAGCCCTCTCCCAGGCTCCCTCCCTCCGCCCTCTATCCCTGTCCTCCTTACTCTCCCATTCTACCTCTGCTCTCTCTCCCTACTTCTATACCTCCGTCTCCCTCTTCCATCCATCCCCATAACATCTCCCAGTCTCAATTTCTCCCTCGCATCCTCATCCCCTGTCTTTCTCCCATGTTTCCTCTTCCCCTCATTCCCCCTCAGAGCTTCCCCCACTCCCTCTCCCAGCCTCCACCTCTCCTTCATTCACTTACCTTCCCCTCTGCCTCCCTCTCCCAGCCTACCCCTCTCCTTCATTCACTCTCCATCCCCACTGCCTCCCTCTCCTCCCATTCTTTCTCTCTCTTCCTTTGTCTCTCACCCTCTCCTTCCACCCTCCCTCTCCTCCTAGCCCGTTTCCAGTGTCCCAAATATCACCTTGTTAGGGTTCATGGCTGGCAGGTAAACATGTGCTTCAGGGCGTAATAATATTTGCTCCTCTCTGGGAAAGGTATAACGTGCTTAGCGTGAGTGGGCGGGGTGAAGCAGACTGAAAAATGGCATTACAGGCTGAGGGAGGTTAGAAAAATGGAGTGGGAATGAAGGAAGGTGAGGCGAAGGAGAGAGAGAGAGAGAGAGAGAGAGAGGAGGCGGGCGGGTATGAGAGGGAACTGGTGAGCTATCTGAGAAATGGCATTGCAGGCTGAGGAAGGCTAGAAAAATGGAGTTGGAATGAAGGGAAGGGAGGAGAAGAAGATGGGAGGCAAAAAGAGGGGCATGGGGGAGGGAGGGAGAGAAAAAGTTATATTAATGGAAGCAGAAGAGGAAGAGGAGGGAGAGAAGAGGAGGGAGAGAAGAGGAGGAGAGAGGCAGAGAGACAGGAAGCAAAGAGTAGTTGTGAAGAGGTGGGCATGAGTGAATGGACGAGAGGAAGAGAGGGGGAAAGAGAGGCTAGGAAAAAGTAGAATTCACGGAAGCAGCAGAGGAGGAGGAGGAGGCGGGGTAGGAGGAAAGTAGAGAGAGAAGGGCAGAAACAAGGGAAGCAGAGAGAGAGAGAGAGAGAGAGAGATGTTGAAGAGGTGAATGAGTAAATGAACGAGAGGTAGCGAGAAGTAAACAGAGACTGAGAAAGTACTTATATTCATACCAGCAGTAGAGGAGGGCAAAAAGAAATGGTAAAGAAACAGTCATGCAGTGTAAATGAATGAATGAGAGAGAGAGAGAGAGAGAGAGAGAGAGAGAGAGAGAGAGAGAGGTATTGATAGAAGCAGATGAGGACGGGGAAGGAAAGAAAAGAGAAGGAAAGCAGAGAGTGGAGGTGAGGAGGTAGACGTGTAATATTAAGGAAAGTGTGGAAGAGAGAAGTAAAGGAAGGTTGAGAAAGAAGTAAGATTGATGGGATGAGAAGAGCAAGAAGAAGAGTAGGGCCGAGAACGATGATGACGAGGCGTAGATAAGTGAAGGGTGGGAAGAAGAGGGCAGGGAGATGGATGATAATGACCGAAAATGATGGCTGTTATAAAAATGGGGCGAAAAGAAAGCAAGGGAAGGAGACCGAGGAATTTTCAGGTAAAGATATAAACAGTAGGGGATCCAAAACTAAAGAGAAATTATGGCATGGAAGACAGTCACTGAAATAAACTAATAGAACTGGAAAATGATGAGAAAAGATAAGAGAGAGGGAAAAGAGACTTACATGGCAAGGGTTAATTGATGCAACAAGAATGATAGGAGAGAAGAAGGAATATAGGAAAATGAGATAAAAGACAAGAATATGAAAATGGAGAGAAAATGAAAGAAATAGATAGATAGATAGATAGAGAGAGAGAGAGAGAGAGAGAGAGAGAGAGAGAGAGAGAAGGTGGGGGACGATGGGGGGAAATATGTGTTAAAGAAATGCATGAGTTTAAGGGGGTGAGAGCTACAGGAGGAGGAGGAAGAGGAGGAGGAGGAGGAGGAAGACGAGTAGGAAGATGAACAGGAGTAGGAGGAAGAGGAGAAGGAGATGGAAGAAAGAGGTGGTGAGGGAAGACGAGAGTTAAAATTACAGTAAGAAGGGAGGACAGAGGAAGGGCGATGGACAGAGAAGCGGGAAAATAAAAGAGAGGGTGAGAGCACTAAGCTATGAAAGGGGAATGAAGGAGAGAGAGAGAGAGAGAGAGAGAGAGAGAGAGAGAGAGAGAGAGAGAGGAAAAAAATGACCTGATAATGAGGATATGACGAGTCGAGAGAAAAGAGGATGGTAAATACAGACTGAGATTAATATAGAGTAATTAAAGGAGGAGAGATAGAAGAAGAAAAAGAAAATAACATCCCAATGCAGATCCTCAAAGATGTATTGTACTCCATCTACGGCCACACCATTTTATTCATGTGATCGATGCTCTGGACTTCTGCAAGACTGAAGTGGTTACGAGAAAAGTAGGCATGGAGTTTGGGTGATATTACCTGAAATTTTGGTTCCCTCTAACAAAACGATGGGTCACTCTAAAAAATATACAATAGGCAAAAAGTGAAGCTATCGGGGTAAACTGAAGTAGAGTAATCGAGGCTTGGTGGTTGATTGTGGATGTCCCAAGCTCGCCGTTACATTGGAAAGCTGAGGACACAGTAAAATTAAAATAATCGATTGAGGTTTCTTTCTCTGTTTCCGGTTACTTCTCAGCTGAAGCAGGCATCAGTGAGGAGTAAACATGAACAGCAAAACTCATGTGCCCCACTCCACGACAGAAAAAGCAGGAGACCCCCGGAACTGTCGTCCCCCCTCCCGCCTGGGTCATCCTCCCCTTGGGGACATGCGTGTCCCACCCTCCCTAAAATCTGATGGTTGGGGGTATTGCACTGTGCAAAATTTCGTTTTGCTAAGTAAAACTTATGACGACGCATACTGCCACTGACCGGATCCTTTGGGGATTTCTCCCAGTGTGGGGCGGCCCTCGGGGTTCCAGCCCTGCCTAATACTTGTTCCTCATGGAGGTCGACCAGTAGGCAAAGTTTCGTTTTCCTTAACCCTCCCAGTCACGAGAAAACGCCTCCTCTGAGAACCACCACTTCTACTCCATTTTCTCTTCCATCCTGGAGATATACCGTGCTTCGTGCTTCACCAACCCTGTGGAGTAGGGAAAAGAACAAAGACAGTTGAGATCAAGCAAGAGATTAAATGAGACAAAAGAAAAAGGTTAACAATGTCTAATAAAAGAGCAGTAGATGAAAAAAGGAGATTCTTATATATATCTGGAATGAAGGAGGACAGATGAGGAAGGGAAGAATAATGTTGAATGGAAAAGAAAGAGGGACAGAAAACTAGTCAGTATCTAGCTAGCTAGCTAGCTAGATATATTGGTAGAACTAGAGATATATCTAGCAGGCTGGCTAGATAGATATGTTGGTAGAGAGAGAGAGAGAGAGAGAGAGAGAGAGAGAAAAGGAACTTATGGCAAAAAAGCCTTGCTCATATGAACATACCAAGGAGGAGGAGAGAGGTATCGCAGAATAAGAATATAATTACTGGAATATGAGTGGGAACAAAAGCTGGAGCAGGAATTATACATATTTAATGAAGGTAATGCAAAAAATAAGGTTATCAAGATGTGACGGTATAAGAGAAAAATCTTGATGAGGGATGGAAACAGCAATGAAGCAAAGAATGAAAAGTAAAATCGTAGTACTCGCAAGAAAATAGTAGTGTTAATGGCAGTAGTAGTAACGAAAAAATAACAAGCGTAGAAAAAGAACACAGACTGGGTAAAAAAATAATAATAATACCGGTACTGGATAGATAATGTAACTGAGTGTGTAAGAAAGCGAAGTGTAGAGGACGGTGAGGCTAGGGAACTAAAAATAACTAAAAGAAAAAAAAAAAAAAAAAAACAGGCCAGTGCATTCACACTTGTGTAATTTCTCAAAGGCATCCGAGTCTAGGAGTGTGTTGCCTCAGAAAGCATCAGTTTAATTGCCAGTTCCTAAAGTATGGCTAGAGGCAGACTTACCTTCCTAAATTCAACTTTTGTTAATTATACAGTATTATATCTCTATCTTTAGCCAGACACCTTAATCCCGTAAGGGTTGGCTACAAACTGACCCCCTCCATGTCGACCTGTCCCCTGCCATTTCGCCGCCTTCCCCCCAACTTACACCCCCTTCCGCTCTACTTCATCCGTTCATCTTATCATTGGTCTCCCCATCCCTCCTCCCCTCCCTCCTCTACCTCACTCACATACACTCTTCTGTTTAGTCTCTCACTCCTTCCCCTTCACATTGCCAAATCACCTCATTGTATTTCTCCTGACGCTTATTATCACTTTCATTACTAACAATTTTAGTCAAG
Source organism: Coenobita brevimanus (assembly GCF_032717465.1). Lineage (NCBI taxonomy): Eukaryota > Metazoa > Arthropoda > Malacostraca > Decapoda > Coenobitidae > Coenobita > Coenobita brevimanus. The sequence goes on from NC_137050.1 coordinate 49,682,088, forward strand.
TGATATCTCGCTGCCAGCTTATTCTAGCCATTTACAAATGATTTTATTCAGCCTTCGAAATACTTGTCGAACTGGTGGGATTGGATATAGTTTTAATTATTCTGTCCCCTGTTTTCCCTCATAAGATGAATGAAACGTATGGTAGTAGGCATATATATATATATATATATATATATATATATATATATATATATATATATATATATATGGCGTGCTCGAGTGGAAAGAAGGGAAGGGTTTCATCGGATTTGCCAGCGATTGTGCAGTCAGGCATCATATTCCACACACACCCTAGCCCATTAACAAACCATTCCTATACACGGTATCCTGTAAAATGTCATGTGTCTACTGATAATCCGTTTGTGTCGCTGAAACGGAGGTAATGATTTTTAAATACCTTTTCTTCCGTTACCTTTATTTCTTTCATCCACAAACCGTCCACGCCATGTCTTCCTTACATAAGTTCTTCACTTTCTTATTGGAACATTTTAAACATTCTATTGTAATGTCAGATCATTTTATTAACACAACAGCGAGTCATTGGAGCTTGTGAGAAATGTATCCGTCGCTTTAATCAATTCACCTTCGGAAAAATTTCAGTATTTCATTCTAGCTAATGATAGACGATTTTATTCACCTGAGAGCGAGTTGTAGAAGCCTGGGGTTTTATAGATTTCTGGTCTCTATTTCTGTATTTAGTAGATGTTTTGTATTTGATATCTTGTTCGTCATCCTTTTCTTGGCACATTCAAGTGATATCCACTCAAGGATGAGGATAGGAAAATGGTACTGTTCTTTCACCATAACTTAACCCAGATTTTCGCGCATTTGCAGCTTATTTCACGTAGCTCGTTGGAGGAATAAGACAGTTAGGCGTATCTACATCTTTTCCTTAGCACTGCTTCGTGACTAGCATCATATTCTGGTGCCAGTTTATTGTTACAGTAACGAGTTCAAGATGGAAATATGATAAATTTAGGCCAAAATGTAGTAAAGGTGGCGGTGCTGCTCCGGGTCTGGGTTACCTCCAGGGAACACGACTGTGACGGATTTCATATTTATTATTGCTTTTCGAACCACAGCAGTCATATATCGACTTTATTATCCCCCTCACTACGAAAAAAATCCCCCCCACAAAAAGTCGTTGTAGGTAACAAGACTAAAATGCAATGGAGGTGATAAGCTTGTGATATTTATTCATCGGTATGTGTAGTTATTTATCTTTATGAAAATTATTCATTTATTCGTTTACTTTATTATTTACCATGCAGAATTTTCGGTAGTAAACCAGTAATTTATCTTTCGTTGCCACATCATATCTACGTGTATGCATTGCAGAATATGGTCAGCATCCAAGGGAGGAGAGTTTTAGGCAAGCTAGGCATAGTTCACTGGCTCTAAAATACTGATGTAATGGGGACGTAAATTGATATCTATAATAATTTAGTTACTGCACTAGTTATTGCTTTTAATTAAGTCACTATTTATCGTTTTATTCATTAATGTCACAAAATCTTTCCATATCAGTACTCGAACACTGACAAGGTTGTTTGTTACTGATGCTAGCACTGGACCGCAACGCGCGTACTATTAAAATATCTCTCTGTTCCAACTTCTTAATTTAAACCAAAGAACCATGTTTGCGTTTTACATACATCCAAGTGCTATGGAAATCGTTTTGGGTGTTAAATTATAAAAATAAGAGAGCCCTTTCCGTAATTAACACTAACAGCTCTAAAGTATTTGTCTAATTTATATTTATGATCTACTTGCCCAGCTCCATTTAGTATTATAATTTTCACCGCATTAAAAATTATTTGCCAAGTTCTCACCAGTTGAAAAGAATGTTTTGGTCCCCCTGGAGTTTCTTTGTCTTAATATGTTTACGTCTCTCACAACTTTGGAGAGCTGGGGGACTTGAATGACGTCTGAATGAGGGTCTGAACCTTTTCACTGAGTATGTTCTTGATAGTTCGTCCACTCTTCGCACTTTTTCGTTCCTTCTTTTCCGGATCCTTCTTTACCTCTGCCGTGGATGGGGAAAAAAGGCTAGGATGGAGATAGTGATGATGATGATGGTGATGGTGGTGATGATGATGATGATGATGATGATAAGAAGAGGAGGAGGAGGACGTGTAGGATAACATGATAGTATACTTTTAATGAAAAAAAAATCGTAGCTAAAGTAGAGAGAGAGAGAGAGAGAAGGAAAAATAACTGCATACGAAAATTAAAATATCGAGCAGAGATGATGAAAGGGAAACAATTAGGTGCATAAAAAGAAAATAATAAGCAGAGATGAAGAAAGGGAAAAAATATAGGCACAGGAAAAGGAAATAATAAGCGGAGATGAAGACAGGGAAAAATTAGGTACATAAAAAGAAAATAAGAAGCAGGGATGATGAAAGAGCCAGGCTTGAGAACCCCCCTGGCTGGTGACAGAGCCCGGCATAACTCCAGGTCGCCTACTGGATTTCGCGTTTCCTGGGAAGTCACTTTAAAGGTCGGGGTGCTAAGAAGATTAAGTCCTTTGTCCCCCTTCCCTGTGTCTGGACGTGGGACTAAACAGGGAACTAATTAGCCTGGCTCCTCTGCCTCTAAAACGTTGCTGAGGTGATGCAGTAAACGTTTTACTAGCGGCATTTAGCAACGTTATTGTGTCCTGATTTATTTGAGTTCAATCTCTCTCTCTCTCTCTCTCTCTCTCTCTCTCTCTCTCTCTCTCTCTCTCTCTCTCTCATGCATACATTATGCTTTCTCTTTCTAGTGTTTCAAGTGTCCTTTCTTATGCAGTCGTCATTTAAGCGCGCGCGCGCGCACACGCACACACACACACACACACACACACACACACACACACACACACACACACACACACACACACACACACACACACACACACACACACACACACACACACACACACACACACACACACACACACACACACACACCACTTATTTCTAAGCAAGCATAATCCTCTCTTTTGTCTCTCCTGCTTTTTCCTAATCTCTGTGGAAATTTAGCTGTGTGTGTGTGTGTGTGTGTGTGTGTGTGTGTGTGTGTGTGTCTGTGTCTGTGTCTGTGTGTCTGTATATGTGTGTGTGTTTGAGCACATTCCAAGCCTATTTTCAAGTACGAGAAAATGGAAAGTGCTAAGTAATATAATGTTTTCTATATATGGAGGCTTGGTGGTTTAGTGGTCAAGTTCGTGTTCGTGAACCCCAGGTCAAGTGTTTGAACCCATACATTCGGTTCCGTGAGGTAATTTATATTCCTCTCATGGTTTTATCCAGATCGAGAGCTTTTTGGAACTGTGGGGGGGGGGGGAAGTTAATTATCGCCATCATTAACCCCTTCGATATCCCCTAAAATGAAATAAATACATCTGGTTGCAGCAAGAATACAAGGAAAATAATGTAGTGGGAATGAACGGGTTATATGCGTCCTGGTAATTTGTCATTTTAATATACTTTCATATACTTGCACCCCGTCCGTTCCATCAGTGATATATACAACTTTAACATGCTAAATATTCCCAATAGAACACATCTACTTTCTATTTCATCACTCTCTACAGACACTCCTTCCTCCATCATAGTTTGTTTTGCCTTATTCACCTTAACTTGGGCCAGGTTTTCGTCATCTTGTAGCTTATTTCACGTAGCCCAGTCCAGAAAAGAGAAAAGTTTACGGCTCTACATCCTTTCCATAGCGATTCTTTGTGACTACCATCATATTCTAGTATAAATCTCTGTGTGACAACTCAGCAATCAAGACGGAGAGACGGCAGTTTTAGGCCAAGTTAGAGGAAACAGAGTATAGTATGAGGAAAGATTAATTCCATCACTCTGCTTCCCATAGAAAGTCCGATCCTACAGTGGACCTACTATAGAGTGATAATAATATACATACTGATTCTTATTTATATTCACTCCAGTTCTGAGTTTTTATCTGGCCTTAACTACTTCAGTAACGTGGCTTTTGTTTATTTCAATCACGATGCCGCGAGAAGATTGTATTTAGCGCACGATTGATCTGTAGCGGTAAATAGGCCAAGGAAGCCTGTATCTAACCCCACCAGTTCGAACACCATCCCATCAACTTAAGTAGAATATCCAGGGACAGCAAGAAAAAGGCAGCGTTACAACCTTGTGATGTAGGAAATAACCCTCTTATGGTAAAGCCTTTCTTGAATCACATCCGAACAACTGCCGGAACATTTTATTTAGCTAAGAAAAGGGTTTAGGAACATGAGAGTGTTAATAGGGATACCAGTAACACACTCTTGGTCGGGACAGCTCTGGTATTCTCCTCCAGTAAATGCTAGACGATGTTATTCAGCTCAGAGTGATAGGAACATGGGCCTTAACGTTGTTGCTTTTTTTTTTTTTCCCCAAGATTTACCTGGCTGTGTGTACCATCAAATCTCCAAGGATCCAAACGTATCCTTTTGGCCTTCTTCGACTTTTTTTTTTTTTTTTTTCACGACTCCTGGCATTGTCTTGGTAGTTCGTTTGCCGAGGCCCAGCAGTTCTCCCAGCGCCAAACATCTTCAGATTTCACCACATTAGCACTGTTAGCGACCGTCCGTATTGAATACACTGTAGACCACTCTCATTCAGGGCTCATGTGATAGTTTCAGGGGAGAAGAATTTATGATACATCGGTGGGCATTGTGGA